>NW_023270436.1:11631519-11709640 GCF_011800145.1 Mirounga leonina
TTTCTTTCTTTCTTTCTTTCTTTCTTTCTTTCTTTCTTTCTTTCTTTTTCTTTCCTTCCTTCCTTCCTTCCTTCCTTCCTTCCTTCCCTCCTTTCTTTCTTTTTCTTTTTAAGATTTTATTTATTTATTTGAGAGAGAGATAGACAGACAGAGATAGCAAGAGAGAGCACGAGTGGGGAGGAAAGGGAGAAGCAGGCACCCCACTAAGCAGGGAGCCCAATGTGGGGCTCTATCCCAGGACCCGGGGATCATGACCTGAGTCAAAGGCAGACACTTCACCAACTGAGCCACCCAGGCGCCCCCAGTCTGCTTATTTCTTTTGGCTCCCCCTAAGCTCATTCCTCGGCCTATCTTTTCCACTGTGTTCCCCCACCCTTTCCCAGTTTAATCCACATCGTCCACATTGACCTCCTGAGCATCCCATCAACAAAGAATGTGGATTCTGAGGTTGGACAGACTTTGGTTCAAATTCTGGCTGGACTGATTGTTACCTATGTGATGTGGGACAAGTGTCTTGGCCTTGCTAAGTCTAAGTCTTAGTTTTCCCATCTATAAAAGTGGGGGGGGGCGGACATTGTGTATTTCTTTTTGGGTCATAGTGCTTCCATGGGCTCGTGTTGTCTATTGCTGCATAACAAACCAGTCTGAATCTTAGTGGGTTAAAATGGTGAGTCACGTTTATTTTGCTCATAAATCTGGAACTTGCGTCGGGCTCGCTGGGGACAACCTGTACGCTCCACTTGGGGACAGCTGGAAGGCTGGGTGCTGTCATCATCTGGAGGCTTGCCCAATCATGTCTGCTGATTGGTGAGGCCTCGGTGGGGTCAGATGGCCAGAACACCCACATGTGTCTTCTCCATGTGGCTACTTGGCTTCCTGAAAGACAGAGGCTAGGTTCCCAGGATGGGCATACAGAGAGATAAAGCCAGGTGGAAGAAATATTTATTGCCTTTTATGAGCTCACCTGGAGGTCACAGGAGGTCACAGAAGGTCACTTCTGCTTTCTGCTCGCCAAGGAAATCATAAAATTCTGGCAGGTTTCAAGAGGAGCTGAAAGACTTCACTGCTTGATGGGGGAGTGGCAAAGTTCTGGAAGGGCGTATGGGACTGGCAATAGGCTGTGGCCATTTTTTTGAAAATCCAGTGTGGCAGTTAATATGCATATAGCTCTTTGAATAGTAGTTGGCATACAGGAAGTTGATGTTAATTTCAAGTTCAAGTTCTTCCTGCAACCAGAAATTGCAAGATCCTGGAGGGCAGAGATTTGTATAATTCTCAGTTACTCTGCCCCGTGCAAGACCCAGAGGGGATACTTGGCAAGTGTTTGTTGAATGATTAACAAGCAATTTTTTAAAAAGATTTTATTTATTTACTTGAGAGAGCGAGAGAAGCAGACTCCCCGCTGAGCAGAGAGCCCAATGTGGGGCTCGATCCCAGGACTCTTGAGATCATGACCTGGGCTGAAATCAAGGGTCAGACGCTTAACCGACTGAGCCACCCAGGCACCCCTAAAAGCAATTTTTAATACTTTGATGCAATGATTCTCAAAACTGGCTGCTGATCGGAATCACTGAGGAGATTGGTAAAAATATCTCCCTTGGTTCTACCCTTGGCCTACTGAATCAGAATCTCCAAGGCTGGGGTCTGGGAACAAGCATTTTTTATGACCTCCTCCAGTGGTTCAGATGGAGTCAGTGTGAGGACTGGTCTTTGCAAGCCATTGGTCTTAGTCAGGAGAATCTATGATTCTGAGGATGAAAGAATTGGCCCATTTTACAGATGGACAAACCGAGTCTCCATGGATGAAGGGACTTGGCCAAAGGCATATGGTGAATTAGAGTACTTTCTGAGAAGTGGTGGTATAAGAGCTCCAGGCACTGTGGCTGGCTGGTGAGGGCAGTATTTTTGGATCAAGGGTTTGGTGGTGGTGGGGTGGGGAGAGCGGAGAGAAAGCTTCAGGGGTTCTCTAAGTTGGCAATTCTCAAATTTGATTTATTCATTTGTTTCTCTCCATTTTATTCTTTTGCTGCATCTGAGTAACATCCACAGTTAATTCACCTCCTATTTCTTCTTAAAACGGACTCACTTTTTACCATACATAAGTTGTACCCCCCTCCTAAGTCATAAGAGCCACACAACCTAGAGCCTGTTGCCTTAATTCCATGCTTGTTCTTACACATATAAAAATGAGCACGTAACTACTTAAATTAAGAAAAGATTGGACTGGGGTTCCTGGGTGGCTCAGACGGTTAAGCGTCTGCTTTCGGCTCAGGTCATGATCCCGTGGTTCTGGGATCGAGCCCCACATTGCGCTCCATGCTCCATGGGGAGTCTGCTTCTCCCTCTCCCTTTGCCTGCCACCCCCCCACTTGTGTGCTCTCTCTCTCTCTCTGACAAATAAATAAATAAAACCTAAAAAAAAAAAAAAAAAAAGATTTGACTGTGTAGCACCTAAAATCATCTCACGCGCAGTGAGTGGTCCGGGTCTCCGGCAGGATGGGCCACATCATCAGTGGGCCCCGTGCACAATGGAACATGAAACGTGCAAAATGAATATGCAAGCCTTCTCCTTCAAAAATTATTTTGAATTTCAAGATAGTGACAGCACAGCATTAAACCAAGCGCCGTGCCCTTCTCAGTGGAGGGCCATCGCACGCCCGGGAAGCCAGCCCTGGTCCAGGTTTGGGAAGCACTGTTTTAAATAGGGCCAACTGGCCATCTCAGCCCAGGTTCCTGGAGCAAAGGACCTTGGGCGTCTGCCCACCACCCACATTCGAGGGGCACCCCGGAGTTGAAAGGCTGGTGGTGAGGTGTGGGGTCTTCATGCAGCACCACCGTGCCATCCCTCTAGCCTGGCAGGAATCCTGAGCCCGGTGAAGCTGGGAGACATGTCCCAGAGATAGCTTTCTCAGGGGGACCAGGAGAAACAGAAGAGGGAGGTACTCCAATGTGGAACTCAAGAGTAGTGCGTTTGTCTGTTTGTTTGGTGATGAGTTCTGTGTGGATAATACTCACATGTGGGGATAAATACTTTCATTGTCATGGAAGAGGGAGGGAGAGAGAAGCTAGAGGAACAGAATGAGCTGAAGGAGGCCGGAGGGAAGGGAGGGATCATCAACAAAAAATGTTTCAAAAAGGAAAAAAATTTCATGTGGATTTCTAGAACCCTCAACAGAGTTTCAACATCCTTTTTGGCCTGGCTCTTGCCATGTTACCTTTCAGTGCTTGCCAATATCCGTGAAGAACTCGGGCTCCTGGCTTCATGGATCAAAATACTGGGTGTTGTCTATGTATGGCTTAGAGCAAAGTGTCAGGGGACCCCGAACGTTCTTTGGGTTTTATGTTGTAGGACATCAGCAAGAATTTTAGAAGTGTTGCTATTTCACACTCATTTTAAAATAGAGTCAGCCGAGCCCAGAGCATCCAAACTACCCCTGGCAGGGCCAGATCTCCCCTGGAAAAGCCATGAGGTCGGCCGCAATCCTTTCTGCTGCTTGGAGGGAAACCAGTTAAAGACATTTTCAATTCACCACGGAGATTCCGTAGGAAAATCATGTTTTGTTGTAACGGATACTAGCTCTTACAAACATCTTTGTCTTGAGTCTCTTTTTTCTTGCTTTCTAAGACTTGAGCTGAAACACGTAAATATGTAAAACCACTGTTTAATGAAGATTCAGGCTCTATAGCCCAATGGGAAGGGAGTGGGACATTTTTTTTTTTTAATTTTTTTTTTGGGGGGGAGTGGGACATTTTTATAAAGAGCGTCATCTATCCTTTGCCACGGATGGCCAGGACAGTCATGGTGTCCTGGCACCCTCTCAGGTGTTTGGAGAGATTATTTCATTCCTTTCTCAACCAGAAGGAGATATGTTGCTTCCTTTTACAGAGGGCTGAAATCGAGGTTCTGGTGGATAAAGTGACTTCCCAAATTACACAACCTGCAGGTGCTCCCATTGAGATGTGAATTCGTGCTGGTCTGACTCTTGAGCCCCATAAGGAAGCAGAGGCACTTTTATGTCCTTAGCCATGACGCATTGATCTCATTCACTAACTCCTTCCTTCCACAAATGTCTCTTGAGCACCTACTATGTGCCAGGCACTATCCTGGGCACTGGGGATACAACGGGTGAGAGCGTCTGTCATGAACAACTGGTGTTTTTGCTCTGCCCAGCACCTCCCCTTCCAGAGACAATTCCCTGCAGCTCCTTTTGGAAACCGCTTCTTCCCGGCTCCGCATATGGGACTGTGGCCCGAGCAGCCAATCCCAGGGGTCCACCCCCGGCCACAGTGATTGGTCGAGGCACAAGCACGTGACTCGTGTCTGGCCAATCAAATGGCTTTCCTGGGATTTTAAGGGGGCTGGTAGGGAAGAAGCAGCCTCAGTTCTAGATTCCTGGTGGGATCTGGCTTCGAGAGACCGAGGAGACGGAGGGCTGCCAGGTCTCGGTCCTTGACTCCCGGCATCCCTGCGTCCAGTCTCACATCTGCCCTTTCTGTGGCGGGATGGAATGACTATCCCTTCACATCTCCCCTTTGATTCGTATCAGTTTGAGATGGCTTTCTGTCACTTACGCCCTAAGAGTCCTGACTCTCGCACAGCCTAGGTAACTGCCCTGACCGACACATGGAAAAGGCCTGGAGTGGAGTGCTAAAGCCCTCTGAATCAGCAAGGTGTCAGCCCGCGGCTTTGGGGGGGGTGCCGGGATGGGCAGGGGTGGGGGTGGCGGTGCTGGGCATTAGATAGTTAACAGTCTGGGCTTTTAGAGATGAAAGGGCTCGCATTCAAATCCCAGCTCTTGTCCCAGGCAAGCTGTGTGATATCGGGAAAGGCACTTAATCTCTCTGAGCCCATTACTATGAATACTGGTAGGAATGGCAAGAGCACTGTGAGATGGTGTGTGACCCAGCCAAACTTCCTGCAGGTGACGAGTGTCTCAAAGATCCCTGTCTTCTCCCTTGTGCTGGCACCTTGCCCCAGTCACCCTTCCTGTAACATTCATTCAGCAGCACTGATAGCAAGTATGCTCTACTTGTGAGGCCCTGGGGATATAACAGTGTCGAATATAGTGGACATCATCCCTGTTCTTTGGGAGCTTACACTTGAGTGGCTGGACCTAAATGAGCAATGATAAAACTGCCCTAAGACAGAAGATGCTCAGGGTGCTGTGGGGCACTTGTGAGAGAAATCTGATCTAGCACTGATAGTTCAAGGAAGGATTGCAAGGGAAAGTGAGGCGTAGATGGCAGCATGAACAAGGTGGACAAATCGGCCAGGGAAAGAGGGAATTGAGGTAAAGAGGTGCTCCCAGTAGGGAACCCAGTGTAGGCAGAGGCTTGAAAGTAAGACGAGCCAGGGCTCCTTGTAGAGAAGGGGCAGTGATTTAGCATGGCTAGGGTACATGGCAGGAACGGTCAGAAATGAGAAAAGTTAAGTAGGGAAGGTTATGCCGAGTCTGGGGTCTCATGCCAAGAGGGTAGGACTTCATCTTTAGGACTGTGGGATCCTTTTGAAGAGTTTATACAAGACTATTCCAGGGGACAATTCTTGGGGAGCCCAAGCTCCCATTTTCCAGCTGGAAAAACTGAGTTCCTGAGAAGACAAGTGACTTGTCCAATGCCACAAAGCCAGTGAACAGAGCTGGCTGGAACCAGAGCCTGGCTCTCTGGGTCTCAAACTGGTGTTTTTTTCTGTCCCTGGAGTTCTCCGCTCCAAAGCCCCACCTGGACCAAATCCGGCCCTTGCAGCTCTTCTGAACTTGGGAAATCTCTGATTCCTCACGTACACACAGCCACACTGTCTCAGGAAGCTCGCAATAAATTTTTTTTTTCAGGCAACGCCTTGCTCCCATCCCTGCAAAACAATGTATTTATTATTGCTAAGCCTTTTCCATCTTGGAGGAGAAAATGCATACCACATGACTCCCCAAAGCCGAGCGGTCCCGGTTTACAAATACAGTACGTTAATAGCTTTGTAAACATTTATTCAGGATGACAGCTGAGGGAAACATGTGGCATTAATTAGAAAGCTCAGCAACGCGGCCTATTAAGAGGGAGGTTAAATCTGAATTAGTTGGCTTTGCTGAAACAAGAGGCTCTGGGGAGCCAAACTTCTCTCTAATATGTTCTGACTCTGTTGACGTGGGGTGTGTTGAGGCGCACGGGGGTCTCGGTTCGTACAGAGGAAGCCTGTGTCTTGGCAAGATGGTCACTGAGTCATTGGGCTGCGAAAGTGTCACGGTTGGCCTCCCCGAGGGTCTGTCCCCTGGGTGCTGCGACTTGTCATGGTGTCAGATGGTGGGCGTGTCAAGCCATGGGGTGCCAAGAGCTTGCAGCCCATCAAGGGACCAGGATGCACTTCCCCAAGACCGCTGGCTTGTGGGGGGGGGGGGATGGCTTTCTGGGCTGGGAGTTGCTTCTTTCTCGGGTTGGCTATTGTCTGTCCTCTGTGCTTGCCTGGTATGGTGCTTCCATCATGACATCCCGGGTTGTCTCTGCTTCGTGGTACCCAGGAGGCTCTCTAGTAGACTGGATGCTCAGGGCACCCAGAAGCCCGCCCTGCTCCCCGCTTTCTGCTGGTCCCGTGGGGCTTGACTTAAAGCTGACGCCCGAGGGGCTATTTCTTCTCAGCCTCCTGTTCCTGAAAGCTTGCATATGTAGATGGTTGAGCTTACTCCCGATTGTTCACACATCCACATAGAGAAGTGTCCTCATAGAGGAATTCTTAATCTCAGGAAACAAACTGAGGGTTGCTGGAGTGGGGGGTGGGGTGGGAGGGAGGGGGTGACTGGGTGATAGACACGGGGAGGGTATGTGCTATGGTGAGCGCTGTGAATTGTGCAAGACTGTTGAATCACAGATCTGTACCTCTGAAACAAATAATGCAATATATGTTAAGAAAAAAAAAAGAAGAAGAAGAAGGTAGCGGGAGGGGAAGAATGAAGGGGGGGAATCGGAGGGGGAGACGAACCATGAGACATGGTGGACTCTGAAAAACAAACTGAGGGTTCTAGAGGGGAGGGGGGTGGGAGGATGGGTTAGCCTGCTGATGGGTATTAAAGAGGGCACGTTCTGCATGGAGCACTGGGTGTTATACGCAAACAATGAATCATGGATCACTACATCAAAAACTAATGATGTAATGTATGGTGATTAACATAACAATAAAAAGAAGTGTCCTCATAGAATTGAAAGGAGGTGACATGTGTCACGTGACTGTGAACTTCTGTCCTGTACTTAAAACACATCCCTTGTCAAGAGCTACATATGAACATCCTTGTATTTTCCGTAAATCCTTTAATTACCTTGTGAATAACACAATGACACTGCTTTGTTGCTCTCCGGGTGGTATTCGATGTGTTAATTTGTTACACGTAAACATTCAATTGCACTGCGGTTTGCCGGTGCTCCTGTTTTGACCTTTCTGCATCTGAGAATATTCTCAAGAGCTTCTAAGTACAAAAGGGACCAGGTGTCCCATGAGCTCCGAGAACCTGGCTGGTGCCCTGTGAACATATGTTGAGTAGATACAGTAAAGGATGAATGCCTTTGGGAAGCCATGTGTCTTCTCTGGGGCTCGGTTTTATCACCTGTAAAATGGGACGGTGGGTAGGGAAGGAGGGCTGGCCAAGTGAGGGCTGAGGATGCAGTGAGCTGACCTGCAGGATGGTACAGATGTCTGCTTTGCACCCTGTTGGCTCTGCCCGCAGGACCCTCTGGTCCCTCTGACCTGATGCCATCATCCGTCCCCCTCCTCAACACCCTCTGGTTCAGCCATGTGCCCATCTTCTTGCTGCTCCGAACAAAGTCTCACTGGGTATCTCACTTGGATGGTTGACCCAGGAACAGATCTGACCCTCCCTTTTGGCATCATCTCCAAACCATCACTTTCTTCCTCTCTTTCCCACTCACTGTGCAGGCACCGGGACCTTGGAGGCATGTTCTTACTTAGTGGTTTTCAAATACTCTTTTTCCCTCCAAGCAAATGAGATCGGTAAGGCAGTCTCTAAAGCAGACCAACCAGGAGTGGCCCTGAGTGAAGGAGTAGGAAGCCTTCCTCTTCCTCTCTGGATTCTAGGGTGTTGAGAGATGGTTGCAAAGCCCTGGTGTTATTGTGATTGTCATTTAATGGCTAGAGGACCTATGGCCCAGGAGGGTCAGTGCATTGCCTGGCCGCAAGTGGTGGGGCAGGGCTAGAACCTGGCTCTTTCCACTACCTCTTACCTAAGAGAACAAGGGTTTACAAAAGCCTCCACAGTAACTCTGATAGGGATCATTGGGGGTCGATAGCACAGAGGTTAAAGGGGGTGACCAGGAGCTAGACTCCCTAGATCCCAGTCCTGCTCTTACCACTTGGGAACTTTGTCCCGGGGCAAGTTGCTTTGTCTCTCTGTGACTCAGTTTCCTCATTCTCAGAATGGGGGTGATAATAGCTATCTCAGTGGGTTGTGAGGGTCAAACGAGAGGGGATACGTGCAAACTACCTAGCACTGGAGTCCAGCACGTAGCAAGGGCTCAGTAAAGGTCAGCTGTCATTGTGAACGGGACACAGTTAGGGGGGCTGTCTCTAAGGAGGGGAGGGGATGGCAGAGACCAGACCAATGAGAACGTGAGCCTTGCAGCTAAACACTTGGGTTCCGATCCCAGCTCTCCGCTATCAGTTATGTGACCTGTGGCAGGTGTTTTAACCTCCTATCACATCCTCTGGGGCAATAAGAGAATCAACTTCTCAGTGTTCTCAGGAGAACTAAGAGAAATAAAGCATGAAAAGCCCTTAGCTCAGTGCCTGGCGCTAAATTTTTCCCCAAATAATGATGGCTATTTTTCTTGGTGTTGTGTTTTTATTCTTTCTCCTTGGTGGAGGATATCGGGCAGAAAAGGGTTCTCCTTCCAGTTCACCTACATCTCTCTCAGTGATAATAAGAACTGCTATCATTACTATGATTATTACCAATTTATACACTGCTTGGGATCGATCATAACTCTGCCACTTAAAAGCTTAATCTCTTTGAGCATCACCTTTCCCATTTGTAAAATGGGTTGACAACAGTACCTTCTTCTTGGTGGGGTGAGGATTAATGGGTTATATATAAAAAGCACTTAGAAGTAAACTTCCAGGGAGTATGAATTATTACAGCCTTATTACTATTGTTTATGGTTGAAGCATTCCCTCCACATCATCATTGTTTTTAGTCTTTAGTGCAACCTTGTGAAGTCGTTAGAGAATGGTAATAATTTGTACCTTTTGACAAAAGAGGAAACTGAGTCCTAGATCGTAAGGCCTGTAAGAAGCTGCACTGGGGCTAGGGCTCTGTGGCAAGTCCCATAGAGTATGGAATCTGAGAGCTTGCATTTCTCAAAAGCTCCCAGATGACGCCTGGGTGCCAAAGCTGCTGGTCCTTGACCACTCTTTGAGTAGCAACAGCCCACATTAGTGCTGTATGATAGAAATATGTGAGCCCTAGATGCAAATTTAAATTTTCTAGTGGCCACATTGAAAAATTTCTAAGAAGGCACAGGGAACTTGCATTTCCATATATTTTGTTTCACGAACCAAGATAACAAAAATACCATTTTAACTCAATATAAAAATACAAAACCAGTATAAAAAAGGTAAAATATCTAGAAAAGATATATTGCATTCTTTTTTAATGGACCAAGGCTGGAAAATCCAGTGTGTGTTCTACACTTAAGTCACTCTCACTGCAGACCAGCCACATTCCAAGCGTTCAGTCGCCACACATGGCTGGTGGCTATCATATTGGATCACGTAGTTCTAGAACTTAGGCTGTGCTTTAGGACTGCCCAGCTTGCAATTCTGTCTCTGCCAGTGAAATCTGGGTAAGTTACTTAATTTCTCCAAACCTTCAGTTTCCTCATCTATAAAATGAGGTGAAATTTGAGGTCATGGCACCTGGCCAGATTGTACTTTCTGGAGCCATCAGGTTCTCCAAATCTGAGACACAGCCCACAACGGAAGATGGGGCACACTTCCAAGACTCGTCCAACATTGTCTGACAGATTCATTGTATACTCGCCCCTCCATGGGTCTGGGGAAGAGGGGCTCACCTGGATTCTTCTCTCTTGGTTCTTCATTGTGTGGATTACAGGTGGCATTTTGAATGTTTCCTGGAGTGTGCAGGTTCTGGTTGGCTGGTTGGCTACATGCAGGGTGAGGCAAGAGCTGGGGGGAGGGGAGAGCAGGGTGGGGGTACTGGAGAGAGAAAAGCTGGATAAAAAGGCAGCTCAGCCTCTTCAACACCAACAGTGAGTTGCAGGTGCACTGAATAACAAAGGCCCAAGTTCTGGTCTGCTCCTGGCTTTTCGGGTCATAATAAACATTACATAAATGCAAGGCGGATGAGCCAATTAATGGGGGACAAGGCCAACCAACTGTGGGAGAATAACAGGGACTAATGGGCCATAGGGTCTGAAGGCCTGCCTTTATAAACCAGTCCGAGGAAGCAGCCTTCCTTTTTTTTTTTTTCTTCCTAATGCAGGAAAAAGGAGGTGGCTTTTATTTATTCTGAGTGTTTAGGCAGTTCTGCGGGTCCTGTTGGAGGCACTTCACAATCCTGGGGCTGTGTCCCCCGCGCCAACCCCGACTCCCCTCCAGCACCCCGTGGAACCCTGCAGATAAGACTTAACATTTAGAAGTCCCCATCCTTTCCCACAAAGAACTGGGGATGCTGTGGGAGCTTTGCTTCCCTTTCATGCCAGATCTCTGAGGCCTGCCAGGCTCTCGATGCAGCTGGGACCTCAGAGCAGTGCAGGGCGTGGGGGGCACAGAGGCATCTCCTGGAGCTGGAACAGACCGTGACCCACTGTCACGCGCTCACGGCTGCTGCATCTGCGGCAGATACGGGCAAGTCACCTTACAGTTTTGTTTTTCCCCAAAAGTCAAAGGAAGAGTGTTTCCTCTCCACGGCTCATTGGGTTGGCAAAATGGCAGAAGAGCGTTTTTCTTCCGTTTTCTCCGCCCAGGTCCCTAAGGAAGCATGTCGCTGGCAAATCCAGGTTCTGGCACTCTGCTTTCCCAGCTCGCTGATGCTAAAGAGAAAGGGTCATGTTGAAGGAACATCTGATGCACAGGCTCAGGGGGAGTGGATGTGTTCGTAGGATCTGGACCAGACGTTGGAAGTCTTGACTCCACTTCCAAGTCCTCTGCTGACCGCAGTGTGACCAGGGCCAAAGTTGCTCCTCTCCGAACCATGCCCTCATCTTTAAACCGGGAAAGGTGGAATTTCTCCTACGTGGGAAGACTGGAAAGAACACCAACCACTAAGTCCACGTCTTTATGAGTATTAGCAAACCCCAAGGTATTTGTAGATGGGGCATGCCTCGCCTTCCGTTTTTCTCTCCTCCGTAATTTTGGGAACCTTGAGGATTTCCTTGTAGGAGAAGGGAAAGATAGAATAACGGCCATGGGAAGGGGTCTTGGTTAAAAGAAGGTAGGGATGTGTGATGTATTGTTAGCCAGGTTCACGGCCAGGTTCATAACTGGATTCATAGGTTCATGGCCAGGTTCATGGCCAAGTTCATGGCCACATTCTGAAATTGGTCTCTAAGTCCTGTACTTTTTTAAAAAAGAAATCATTATTGGAGCTGCCAAACCAATATTAAAACCAGTGGCTTATGAAAAGGGCTGGCAGGCGGTGCTGAGAATCTTTTTGCACCTCTTCATTTTGCAGAGAGCAGGAAGCATCTCATCTGGAGCAGGTCTTTCAATAACACCAAAAACAGAAATGGAAAAGATTTTCCCCCGTCACTTGGTCTCTCTCATTTCTTGGAGTCTGAGATGGTTCACTTAGGAAGTGTCTCCAGGAGCAGGGAGGATCAGCTTCCAGCTTGCGGCTTGGAGATGCTCACGTGACCTGAGTGAAGTAACATGACCTTTTCGAAACCCAACAGTGATCAATAAACTGAGCCTGGGTTTTATGCTTATTTTTTTAAAGATGTCATTTAAATTTTTTTTTTTTTTTTTTTTTACTCATGCCAGTGAGGGAAACCCAGCACTCTTGAACACTGCCGATGAGAGGGAAAATTGATAAAACTTTCTGGAGAGCAAGTTTCTTAAAAACACACAAACTGTCTCGGAAATTTCACCTCTGGGAGTTTATCCTGAGGAAGTCATTGGAGAAAGGCACCCAGGAGGAACGTGGTCAGCCCAGCATTGTTCCTGGCAGGAAAACACTGGAAATAACCTGAACATCAACAGTAGGAGATTGGTTATGAAATTTAGCTATATCCATGCGTTGGAAGATTAAGCAGCTGCTAAAAATTATGTCCTCGTTCCCTCCCCCCCTTCCTCCTGCCTTCTACACATCTTTTGAGCACCTTTTAGGCCCCAGACACTGTATATCTAAGTGGGTTGATGTAGATATTTATGATGTATCAAATAATAAATACATAATTAAATAAAATGAAATACACTAAAATGCCAGCATCATGGAGGCATTATATGATCTTATGCTCACAAAGGTATATATATTTGTATGGCAGAATATGAAATAAACTGTTTGAAAGGCCAGGCAGGAAAATATCATAGGTCACTTTTCTCTAGATGCTGGGATTATGGATGAGTTCTATGTCTCTTTAGATCTTTTACTTTATCTGCATTCTCTATGTTGCCTGTGGTGAGATTGTTTCATGTGTCATTCAAGGTCAATGAGGCCCTGCATGATTTGACCCGAGTCGCTCCCTCCCTGCTTTCTTCTCCTATCAAGGTTCACCCGGCCTGCTCCACCCTAGATACAGCATCTCTGTTCTTCAACCAAGTCAGACTTGTTCCCACCTCAGGGCCTTTGCACATGCTATTCATTCTGCCTGGAACACTCTTTCCCTAGGTCTTTGCTGGTTCCTCCTGGTCATTCTGGTCTCAACTCAAATATCCCTTCCTCAGAGAGGATCTCCCTGCCCACTTAATTAAAATTGCCTTGCCCCTGCGCATTCTATCACACTTCTCCATTTTAGTGTCTTTATAGTGTTTATAACTCTGAAATTCTTCCGGTTTTTCTCCAACTTGCTAATTTTCGTCTTTTCCACTTGACTGTAAGCTCTATGTGCACAGGGACCTTGTGTTCTTGGCTTCTGAAATAAAACCTGGCATGTAACAAAAAATCAATAAATATTTGTTGAGTGAACACATTCTGGGCTATATAAAGATTATTTTAAAAATTGAAAAAAAACCCACTCCTCGTTTTCTTGCTTGCCAGAGACACATAGGAAATTGGTGACCTTCAGCTGGAGGATTCTCTCTACTCTGCCAGTTTACTGCTTCCGACCTTGTAAGTAAGCCCATGTGCGCCCATATCACTGAGCGTGAGGTGCCCTTAGCCATTCAGGAGTTGGCATCTACCACTGGGAGTGAGGCAGCTGAGTTCTCATCCATGGATTGCACCTCAGTGCATAGCGAGTGGCTTAGGAGCTTCAGACACCCGAGTTGTTATTCTTGATCTGTGGCTGATGTTGCTGTGTGGCAACTGTCGAGTTGCCAACCCTTTCTGGACTGTAGTCTTCTCGTGTGTGTAGTGAGGGGGAGAGCCTATCCATTTCCACACCTACAGGGATGATACACCATCAGCAAGCTAATAGCATACCTTATGTGCTCTTTTTTTTTTTTAAGATTTTATTTATTTATTTATTTGAGACAGAGAGAATGAGAGACAGAGAGCATGAGAGGGAGGAGGGTCAGAGGGAGAAGCAGACTCCCTGCCGAGCAGGGAGCCCGATGCGGGACTCGATCCCGGGACTCCAGGATCATGACCTGAGCCGAAGGCAGTCGCTTAACCAACTGAGCCACCCAGGCGCCCCTTATGTGCTCTTTTTATATCTGTCTTTTTCCCTTTTGGGCATCATTAACCCCATTTCAACCTCTGAGACCAGGCCAGGATGGTGGGAAGGGCAAAGAAATAACATTATTTGAGCAAATCCTGTATGAACCCCATGTTAACTTCATGACAACATCTTGAGATATAATCATCCCCATTTTATAGATGAGGTCACTGAGGTAATGACTTGCCCAGGGGCTCACAGTGAGCAAGGGACAAAGCAAGATTTGAGTCCGTGTCTGTTACTGTAACAGCAAGGCAGGTGGGCTCCAGGTTATAAAGACGCACGATTCTTCACGGATGCTCATTTCCTTGTCAATCAAACCAGGCTGCTCAGCAACCAAGACTGATAAGGCTCCGAACCACCAGCTTGCTCCCTCTGTATCTGTCAGAATTATTTTTCAAGAGGATCACAAAGGTATAGATTTAAGGAAAAAAGGTTGCAAAAATCCAGGTGTCATACAGCCACATCATATTAAAATCCTCCCCGTTTGATTATTTGTCAGCGGGGCCCACCCCGCTTCGTTCCAAGGGTAAAATTAAAGATCGGGAGAAGCCAGCTCTAGGGAACTTCAGCTATTGGCATTGAGCTGAAGGTCAAGATCTTTAATGCCAGGTCCAGTGCTCTTGGTCCTGGCAGGTGGAGGGCAGGAGAGTGAGCTCCAGTCTTTATTGTTAGTTTTAAAAAATTTTTTTATTGAGATGAGATTCACATGCCATACACTTCACCATTTTAAATTGTACAGTTCAGAGACATTTTGTGTGTTCATGATATTGTGCGGCCACCACCCCTGTCCAGTTTCACAGCATTTTCAGCATCCCAAAGGGAACCCCTGTTCCAGTGGAGCAGTTTGTCCCCTGAGCCCCACTCCCCTCCCCACCCCTCATCCCCAGCCCCTGACGATTGTTAATTTGTGCATTGTCTCTATGGATTTGCCAGTTCTGGATATTTCAGACAAATGGAATCCTACACCTATGTGACCTTTGTGTCTGGCTTTCACTTAGAATAATGCATTTGAGGCTTGCCTGTGTTGTGGCAGGTGTCCACACTTCATTCCTTGTTATGGCTGAGGAATATTCCATTGCATGGATGGACCACGTTTTGTTTATCCATGCATCTGTTGATGAATGCTGGTTTATTTCCACCTTGTGGCTCCCGTGAAGTTTTCTGCTGGGCACATTTGTGGACAGATATTTATTTGAATACCCGTTTTCAACTCTTTGGGGTCTACACCTAGGAGCAGAATTGCTGGGTCACATGGCGACTCTATATTGAACTTTTTGAGGACCTGCCGAACTGTTTTCCAGAGCGACTGCGTCACTTTGCATCCCCCACGGGCAGCGTACAAGGGTTTCAGTTTCTCCACATCCTCGTTGTTGTTTTTAATTTTTCTTGATTACAACCATCCTAGTGGGTGTGAAGTGGTATCTCCTTGTGGTTTTGGTTTGCATTTCCCTAGTGACAAATGACGTTGAGCATCTTTGCCTGCGCTTCTTGGCCATTTGCATATCTTCTTCGGAGAAATGTCTATTCAAACCCTTTGCCCGATTTTTAATGAGGTCATTTGTCTTTTTGTTGTTGGGCTCCTGGCCTTCTTGACCTCTTCAACTGTTTTGTTGTGGGGCCCATTGGTGAAGGAGCCAGATGCAGGGACCTGCCCAGCTCATCCCTGGACACGACAGTCAGGAAATGAAGGGGGGCTGCCCAAAGGACTCTCCCTCACTTTTTGAGTTTGGCCAAACTTGCCAAGAAGTTTGGGGGTCTTCCCTCCATAGAATGCTAGAAAGACCTCTGTGATCCTTGCTCACAAATACTCCAGTTCTAGGACATGAGCAGTTCTTCTCATTATGAGAACATTCCACACCCTTAAGTTCCTTTAACCACTTAAAACCTCTATCTCTCATATGGAAACAATATGTACTATTTTCCATACACTGTAATTATTCCCTTTGATACAACCATGTGCAAAAGCATGCACAACAAGCCAAGTAGTATCCACCTGGCCAATTTACATATATTTAATTTATTTTTTTCTACTTTAGACTTTGCTTCATGTGTTTTTACGGCCACATTACACAGCATCAGTCAGAGAGACTGTAAATGGAAAATGTAGAGTGATTCCAAATGTCCCTCCCTTTTTTCTCCTTTCTTCCCTGTAATTCCATTAACCCGTCACAGCAAGAAAACAAACCTTTGGAGTCAGGGATATCTCTCAATACCTCTGATGGTGGGTGTGGGGCTAGTTCAGTCTTGGCATCAGGAAGTCTTGGAAGTTCTGGGAAAAGCCCCATCTTAGCTCACCTCCAGCCACCTGCGTGGGGCTGGAGGGAAGGTCTCTGTGCCAACCCTACTGGGAAGTTAATTCCAGGTCTCTGGAGTGTGATCAGTTCTGCTGGATTCTTCAGTCCTTTGGGGGATGTAGTGGGAGTGTAGCAGCAAGACCCCGGGGCTGTGGAATCCTAAGACTTATTCTAAGTCAAAAATCATGGGTCTACTACTCCGATGGATGCGGGACCTGGGGTGCATCTCCGAATTGGTCTTGGACTCAGTTTCTTTGACTTTAGAAGGGGGATAACAAGAACGCTCACCCCTCTGGGGTTGTGTGCCATAATGAGAGCCCGTCTTGATCGAGTCCTTGTTAAGGGCCAAACACCAGATGCGATGTTTTATGACAACTTTGCAATTTACCCCTTGCCACAATTCCACCTAGATGTCCCTTTTAGCTCCATTTTACAGATGGGGAAACTGAGGCCTGGGGACATTACTTTGACTTGGCCAGCTTTGCAAAGATTAGCACCCCACCTCCTTGGTGTGACTATCTTCTGGACCCTCCCATCTCTCGGATGACTTAAAGTGTGTCCCCCTCCTGGAGGGGCTCCAGCAGATGGTAGCTGGGAAGTGCAAAGGTCCCAGCACGTAGTAAATGTGCTGTGCTTATCCCTTTTCTTCCCTTTATCACTCAGAATGAATCCTGCGCCAGGGGCCTCTCTTGGAGACTGAAGTTCAGGAGGGCAAAACGGAGTTCTGTATGGGATTCGCCTAACCTTGCCAACAGCTTTCAAAGGTTTCGGGGGGTCTACAAAGCCCCTGAAGAATTTGGCTTTGAGAAGTTTCCCCTTCGTTTCTAAATCCGTGGACAGATTAGGCAAAATGGAATCCGTATGTTTCTGATTCATTTACACTTAACTCATCAAAATGTTCCTTTTTATGAGCTATTTGATGTCCAGAAAGCCTTTTGAGTAGATTTTATAAGCCTTTTAAAGACTTTTCTCTTAGAAACAGGCGGTTGCATTTTGCCAAGAATAAACAAACTTGAACCTCAAAAGTGCAGAGCTTGCCAAGGACCCCAATGCCAGAGGGCAAGTGTGCGAAGTCACCCCTTCCTCACTCCTGACACCTTCTTCCATTTCTTCCTTCCCCACCCCTCACCCCCAATTTTGGCCCCTCTGGTTTCTTTGCAGAACTTTTGATCCCAGTTCCGAACATTTGCGCCTCTTTCCAAACCTAGTTCTCTCGTAGCTGCTCACCCTTAGCCAGAGCAGCCCCCAGCCATCCCGGCTCTTGTCTCTTGCTGCCCCATTACCTGCCTGCAGGCAACCCAGAGCACATGAAAAGGTGCAGTTAATTCCCAGTCACTCTGAAATCAATACCCACATGTGCATTCCTCACCTGGCCATGTGCAAAGAGCTCTCATTATTCCATGTGAGTTTTATAACAAGGGCGGGCGGGAGAACCTTTCTGATCCCATGTTATAGTCCAGGAAACTGAGGCTCAGCGGTCCTAAGTGATTGGCTAAGACCACCCGGCTTGAAGGTGCTGAATTCTTCTTGTCTTTGTCCACTCAGGGGGACTTAGAAACAAGAGAAATTGATTTCTTACAGTTCTGGAGGCCAGGATGTCCAAGATCAAGGTGCGGGCAGACAGGGTGTCCGGGGAGGTTTCCTAGTTCATAGATGGCCCTCTTCTTGCTGTGTTCTCACGTGGTGGAAGGGTCAAGGCAGCTCTGAGGGGGTCTTCTGTAAGGGCTCTCATCCCATTCGAGGACTCCACCCTCATGACCTTATCGCTTCTACAGGCTCCGCCTCCTAATATCATCGCACCGGGGATCAGGTTACACGTATGAATTTGCGGGGGACACCAACGTTCCGTCCCTAGCAGTTACAAACTCTTCCGTTCGGTCTGGTTTTGCTGTGCCACGGCGAAGAACGACTCGAAAGGCCATCTACAAAGACTACTGAGGGTCTGATTTTTTCTAGGGTGTCAGAGCTAAAGAAGGACCCTGGGCATCAAAGAGACATTAAGTCTGTCTGCTGTTAAATCCTCACAACGGTCTTGAGGGTCGGCTGGTGTTATTTCTATTACGTAGAAGAGAAAACGGAAGTTCAGAAATCACCTAAGTCATTTATATGACGCCGTGCAGGTAGGCCAATGGGAGAAGGCACTGGGAAGTAGCTTTGGCTGGTCCTGGTTTCCAGAAGATGGTACGGATGCCCCTGGGAGGTGTGGCTAACTCCAGGTCACCCAGGAGCGTGCAAATAAATGATCCCGAACCTCACCGTGAGAGTGTTTCCCCTTTGCAAGCCTCTTTCAGTTCTCCCCAGCACAGAGAAAGTCCCAGTTTGGTGCTGGTGTGTCTTTAACCCTTTCTGTTCCCCACTTTGTCATATAGAGAGAACAGGTATCATGCTGAGAACCTCCCACCAAAAACAATGTGTAGCCAGGATTTATAATAGCTTTGCTTTTACAGCTTTTCTTTCTCGAGGTTCCCTTTCACTTACGAACATGACCCTGGATTTATCCATATCGTAGTGAGATACAATTTCCTTCTAAAAGCATTGACTTAAGATACTTCTTCTTAAGTGAATACATGATTATGCAGATGGTGAATATGGCAAAAATGTTGGAGGTAGCGCTGAAATGACTGATGTTTAGGAAACACACATCGAGTCCATTTTACAGACAGTGAGATCGAGTCCCTAGGGAAATGTCACTGGCTCAAGAGAGAGCGGGAGGGTCAGGGTAAGAACTCAAGTGTTCTGGTCAACTTTGGTAGTTCAGAGCATGTCCTGGATGGCATTTGCTTGGGCATCTTTAAAGTACTCCGGGGTTGTGGTATGCCCGAGTCTTACCACTGATAATTGTCAACGCTTGCCGAATGAGGGAGTGGATAGGCCAGTGAGGGGAGGCATGAATGAATGAATGAAGGACACATTTGATGACCACCTTCCTAATCCATGACTTGAAGAAAGATATCTTAAAAGGGACCAGGCCAGGCTGGGCTGGATCCCAAGTTATCTTAAGTCCTCCAAAATATGGAAGTGCTTCTTTAGTCATAGACCAGTGGTTCTTCACTGAGGGTGAGTTTGCTCCCTCATCTTCTAGGGACATTTGGCAATGTCTGGAGATATTATTGGTTGTCATAATGTGTGTGTGGGGGGGCGGTATGCTACTGCTGTCTAGTGGATACTGGTCATGGATGCTTCTAAACATTCCATGATTCACAGGACAGCCCCCCAACACAGAATTATCTGGCCCAGAATGCCAATAGTGGCCAGGTTGAGAAACTCTGTTATAAGTACCTAGTGGAGTCTTGGAGTCTTGAAGGTAGATTGGGTCTGAGGATGTCTTGAAGTGGTATAGTCTTGCTGAGTCCTTAAAAATACGGTTTTCTTCCTGGCCAGCTGTCATTTAGCAAGACTTCCCAAATTTCACTTCTGCTGATTGGGGCATAGACACGACACACAGATACATATTTATAAAAAAAAGTATCGATCAACACAAGTAGTAATTCATTGATGTGATAATCTTTGACCATCGCTGTGATAGTCCAAAAGTGTGTTTGATTTCTGTATCCACCATTTATACCTGAAATTGCCCGGCAGAAGCTCTGTGGATTTCTGCAAGTTATTTGTTTTGTTTTGTGTCGGAGGGGAGTATTTTTGGTGAAATCTTTTCTAGATAACTTCAAAATTATTTTGCCTGTTAGTGCTTCAGATGCTGCTCAGAATCTAAAGCCTACCGTGTGTCACTCACATCAAAGAACCAACCACTCAGGTGTGCTGATCTGTTTGTGTGTGGAGCTCTTGCCCCAGACCATGTGCTCCGTGAGTGTGTACTATGTCATTCTCAAGGCTGTAGCACCTTGCATCTTGCCAGCCACTGAAGAAGGCATTAGTAAATGTTTGCGAATTATTTAATGAATTTATTTAATGAATTTTAATGAAAATGTTATTTAAATGAATAAATCCTATTTCTTAAGTGGTGATACAAAGTTACGATTTTCTCTTTTATGGATCAAAAAACCGATATTCAGGTGAGTTAAGTTACTTATTCAAGGTCACAGAGCTAGACGCATGGAAGAAGACAGCAGGGAGTGTTACTGATGGGAGTTAACTGGCCTTTCCATCCATCTACAAAGAGCATGTGCCTGGTTCAAGTCTCTGGGAGGTTGAAGTCTGTGTAGCCCATTGGAATATTCATCCATCCTGAGCAGTGAAATCCTCAATAGACAGAGAAAGAACGGAAAAGCAGGAGTGCTTTCTAGGCATTGACCTTGAGGGACCAGAGTCCTGGGTCATACCGAGTGTCTTTGGGGTACTTATTTTCTAAGAACCTCAGTCTCTTGATCCTCCAAAATGGGCACAGAGTATTTGCTTCAGAGGCTTGTCATGAGGGTAAATTGAAGTAATATGAGCAAAACCCAGGTCTCAGGTAGGTGGTAGGAACTCTGAAAAATGTGAGCTCTTAGTCACCTGTGCATGGGTGTAGCATCACCCTTTAAAGAAAGAGAACAACATTTTCCGTTTGTGGGAACTCATAGGAAAATAGCAACTGAGCGGGAGAGAGACTGAGAGCCAGCTTCTCTTCCCCTGGAACACTGTGAAAAATTAGCTCTTTTGCTTAAGAGCACACAGACCCTTGAGAAAAGACATAAAACATGAGCAGAGAGCAGATGCTGGGAAAATGCCATCTTTTTATTGGGACTATTATAGGGAAATATATGAACTGTATAATGCCGTCATAAATACAGTTATTTGTAACGTCAAAGTAGCAATGCCAGCCACAGTGCTTATCTCTTTCATTTTCTTCTCTTGAAATGCTTCATATCCAAGCATAAAATCACAGGAAAATGTGAATACTATTTTCACTCATTAAGGATTCATAGTGATATATTAGCAACGTTACCCTGCATTCTTCGGTATGAGGTTCTTTGCCTCTCTGCAAAAATATTTGTTCTTCTTTTTGTCTAAGTGGCAAAGCTTTTTCATTTAAAAACGTTTGAAAAAGAATGAAGTGCTGGAGTGCGTATCTTGACAAACCATCAAATGGCTCTCAGCCTCCCCCCCGCCCCCCTGCCCCCGCCATTCCCTCTTCCAGTTGGCATGAGAACCTACTGTTTCCACCAAGGAAGCAGGTTGGGAGGAAATCACAACTTATTAGAGCAGAGTTACTGAAGTTGGTTTGAAAAGACAAAATTGTTAATGTGCTTGGTCCTTTTTATGTCTTCTCTTTCTGTTTGTCACATACACACTCACACAGAGTACAGACATCTGGTCGACTCAACTCATGATCTCAGACAGAGACTACGTTTGTGCATCTCAGAACATTTGGTCAACTGTAGAGAGAAAGAGATATGTATACACACACACACACACACACACACACACACACACACCCCCCGCTAGCACCAACCAACACAGGGAAGGGTATCTGGGCTTCTGAAAGATGTTGACCATGTAATAATTTCTAGGAATAGGGACAACACTCCAAAATTCTGGGATGAAAGTAGCTTGTTTCCCTCTGGTTTTCTAAATGTAACATGCGTTTGCCCCCTGCAACTGAATCTGTTTTGGATTTTATTCTAAAATGGAGCAGATTGTCATTTTTTTCCCTAATTTTAAGATTTCTTTTATCCTAGGACAAGGAACTTCGCAAATTAATTTAGCTTGTGCAGGGGAGTTGGTTTTCCTTCAAGTTTTCAGTTCAGTTGTTTAAGACCAGAAGTGGAAATATTGTTTTTATGGACAGAGGAGAGAGGGAAAATGCTGGTAATTGTGTATATGGGTGGATGGGAGGGTGGTGAGCTTAGATGAAATTAATTATAATACCAGAACATCTAAGTTTGAAACAAACAGACAAAAAGAGGCAGGGTTTTCTGTCAGTCTCTCTCTCTGTTTCTCCCTATCTTTCCCCAGGTCCCCATTATGAAAAGCATCATGCTGACTCTGTATAATTTGGAAAATAGACAAAGCACGAAGAAAAAAATTTCACCTATAATCTATCAGTAAGAGACAATCACTCTTAAACATTTTGATTTATTTCCTTCAGGTTGAGATAATGCTGTAGAGACAATTGTGAGTCATTTTTCATCTACTGTCATACCATGAGCATTTTCTCCTTCCATTAAATATTCATTAGAATCATAATTTAAAATGTTTTTGCAATACTTGATTGTACCACGATTTTACCAAACCATTTTTAATTGATGGATATTTAGCTTAAAAAATTGTATTATTATAAACATCAGTGTGATGATCGTCTTTAGGCATAAATCATTGTCCCGATCTGAATTCAAAGACCAAAGAAGTTCAGAATGGCTGGTGCATTGAATGTAAGGGGTGAGACAAAGTTAGACTGGTAGGTAAGAAATAGATCTTGCCAGCCCCAGTGTCCCCTGCTAGGGGTTTTGGACTTTATTCAAATAATAATAATAGTCATGATGATGGTGAACATAATAAAACAGGTAGTATTCAGTGAGTCCTTGCTGCTCACTAGACACTTTCCCTAGTAGTTTTTTTTTTTTTTTTTAAGATTTTATTTATTTACGAGAGAGAGAATGAGAGACAGAGAGCATGAGAGGGAGGAGGGTCAGAGGGAGAAGCAGACTCCCCGCTGAGCAGGGAGCCTGATGCGGGACTCGATCCCGGGACTCCGGGATCATGACCTGAGCCGAAGGCAGTTGCTTAACCAACTGAGCCACCCAGGCGCCCCTCCCTAGTAGTTTTTATCCATTGCATCCTTTGATCTTTGCAACAACCCTGAGCCATAGGGAGGGATTGTAAAACTGAAGTGCAAGAAGTCAAGCCATCTGGCCAAGGTCATAAGGCTGGAGGGAACCCGGACAGTAGAGCTGACATAATTCACCATTTTGGCCCATTCCCTTGTAGCAATAGGGAGCCACTGAAGAATTTTGGGTGGGAGGTGGGGCCATGATGAATGGATTTGCATATTTAAAAGTCTTGCTCTGTCTGTAGTGAGGAGAAGGGATGGAGGAATGAAGCTTGGGAAAAGGTAAGATCAGATCCAAGAGACGGATGGAGGTAGTGAAAGCTGGTGGCAGTGGGGACAGATGGAAGTGGATGGATATGAGGAATGTTTGGGAGGTTGGGCTGATAAGACTTAGATCTGGAGACAGAGGCAAGGCAACTTCAAGATGCCTTGCAAATTTGGGCAGCAGGCTGGAGGGTGGGGCACGTGTTGAGATGAAGGCACAGCTGGATGACCTGCCCAAGATCACTTAGCTTTGGAGTCTAGGAGGTGGCATTTTGACAACTGGAGCCAGGAGTCTCTGGTTCTAGAGACGGTCTGGGAGAAGCAAGTTGTGCTGAATGAGAGGCTTTTCAATAAAAGGAGGAGATAAGAACAGAGCCAGCATTTGAGGGTGGAACCTAACAATGCATACTGGAGCATCATCATGTCAGAATGTCGTCCCTTATTTAGAGGGCCTGGAGTACAGAGCCGAGAGACAGCAAGGGATGCCCCATAGCGGCAATCCCCTGCTCAACGTGCACACACCTTCTGTGCATGGGGAAGGGCCAGGAGATGGGAGGAGATGGCAGGTCAGGAGGGGGCTCACCGACTCCAGGAAGTCACTCAGACAGAGGCAACTAACTCTGTTTCGGGGCTTTTGTAAATTCTGTGATGGAGACTTAGGTCTGTTTATTTTGAGGAAACGAGTCCTTACGACAGGTTAGGCCTTTAAATGTAAATCCAATCTGAATACCCGTTCTTCTAGGGAGTACTTCGGGCAAATGAGGTGACAGAATGGGGAAAAAGTAGGGGTTCTGGAGAGGGGCCATTCTAAATTTGAATCCAAGTGGTTCCATTTTTTTTTTTTTTGGTAAGGATGGGAATGGCAGTTTGACTTCCTCGAGCATTCATTTATGTAGCCATAAAACGGGGATAATATGGTTACCCTATAATGAAATACACCGTTGACCCTTGAATAATGTGGGGGTCAAGCTCGCCTTGAAGTTGAATGTCCGAGGATAACTTGACTCCTGGAAAACTTAACTCCTAGTAGCCTACTGTTGACCAGATGCCTTACTGATAATATAAACACTTAATTCACATATATTTTGTATGTTCCATGTGTTGTATACTGTATTCTTACAAACAAGTAAGCAAGAGAAAAGAAAATGTTATTAGGAAAATCGTAAGGAAGAGAAAATATATTTACAGTGCTGTACTGTCTTTGTAGAAAAAAGTCTGTAAGTGGAGCACACAGTTCAAATCTGTGTTGTTCAAGGGTCAATTATATCTGTATCTGTATCTCTATCTATATATCTATATCTGTATAACCATAGGGCTTGTGATATATAAAATACATGAACATGAACTCCATTTTCTTTTCCCTGCTATCTTGACTTGACTTTCTTCTCCACTTTGAAGACCTTGATTCTCCTGTTAGTGTTCCTGGGCTTGTCATTTTGTGGTTCCTAATATGAGGGTTAGCCCCTGCCAGGCTGGTGGATTATCTAATACTTGTGTAGCTCTTTATGATATTTGCATGTAGTGGTCCTTCGCAGAGCTCTTTCACTTCGCAAAGCTCTTTCACTTAACACTTAGGTGTTGAGAACATTTCCATTTAACTGATGAGGAAACTGAGTCTCAGAGAGGTAAAATGACCAGCCCAGACTTCAGAAAAGGTGCAGTGGAAACTTAGACCCGGATTTTGAAAGCTTGGATTCCTTATTCTTTATATAACCCATCCTTCTCTGCGCTCCCAGGGGGAAGGGAAGCCCTGACCTCCAATGCAAACTGTCCCTAAGTTTAAAAATAAAGTACTGTATTTTCCATGACCACAGTCCTCTGTGGCCTGGGAATGGGTTGCACTAGCCAGGATTTCATCCTTATTCCTTCTCACATGCTGGCAATGACCCTTGGAGCTCAGAGATACCAGCTATAATCCAACTAACCACTGAACTTCTATTCCTTCTTTTCCATCAGCCCTCTCTTTTCGGACTCCGAAACCCCACCCCTCCACGAATGTACTTGAGCCTGCAGAGATTGTACACTGTTTGTGTCTACATCTAATGGCCGATGGCCAAGCAACAGGCATCTCAAGATAGAGTGGTTGATATCAAAAACAAAAACAAAACCCGGGGCGCCTGGGTGGCTTGGTCAGTTGAGTGTCTGACTCTTGATTTCAGTTCAGGCTATGATCTCAGGGTCCTGGGATCAAGCCCCAAGTTGGGCTCTGCACTCAGCGGGGAGTCTGGTTGGGATTCTCTCTCTCCCTCTCCCTCTATCCCTCACCCTGCTCACTCTCTGTCTCTCTCAAATGAATAAATAAATCTTTAAAAAAACAAAAACAAAAACAAAACCCAGAAAAGAGGATTTGGAGTTGGTACAACCGGGGCTTTGGAGTTAGATGATCCTGGGGTTGGGTCTGAGCTTTGCCATTCACAGCTGTGTGGCTTTGTGCAACAGTGTTTTGTTTTGTTTTTAAATATTTTATTTATTTATTTAAGAGAGAGAGACAGAGACAGAGAGAGAGAGAGCATGAAGGAAAGTCAGAGGGAGAAACAGACATCCCGTTGAGCAGGAAGCCTGACGCGGGGCTCAATCCCAGGACCCCGAGGTCATGACCTGAGCTGAAGGCAGACGCCTAACGATTGAGCCACCCAGGCGTCCCTTTGTGCAATAGTCTTAACTTCTCTGAGACTCAGTTTCCCTATTCACTAGATTGGAACGTGTAGACTTGCAGAGATTTTCATCTGTTTTGCTCACTCCTGCATCCCCAGGACTGAGAATGGTACCTGAGACATAATAGTTGTTCTGAAAATGTTTGTCAAACAAACTGTTGAATGAATCTGTCAAACAGAACTAATAATAGCTCCTTCCCAGAGGTGTTGGGAGGATGTACCGAGAAGAAGCATGTGTGGTGTGGAGTCTGGCATCCTGCCCCTCCATGAGTGCGCCAGTCATGGTAGCTGGTATCCTCTTTGGAGTAGCATGACATGGTTCCATTATAAAAGCCACATTATAAAAATACAGAATAAGGTGCTTTGTAGGGCTCCTGGGTGGCGCAGTTGGTTGGGCGTCCGCCTCTTGGTTTCGGCTCAGGTCATGATCTCAGGGTGTTGGGATTGAGCCCCACATTGGGCTCCATGCTCAGCACTGAGTCTGCTTAAGACTCTCTCCCTCTGCCCCTCCCTGTGCTCTCTCTCTCAAATAAATAAATAAATCTTAAAAAAAAAAAAAAAGAAGAAGGCACTTTGCTGAAAGTCACCATGGGCAAGGGAGTCAATCGTGGCTGCTGATGTACAGAGAGGAGTGTTCTTGTGAAAGAAGGGAGAGGTCTTGTTCTGTTGCCTCCAGCTCCTATGGCTGGACCACCTCTGCCCCAAGTCCTAGCGAGTTGAAAAAATGTTTTTGAAGTGCACAAGGGAAGAGGCAGGACTTGAGATTTGGCTAGAGGCTCCGTGTAGTTAGAAGGGAGGCTGTTGCAATGGAGGAAACCAGAGAATTCAGTAATTAAAGACCCAACTGCATTTGCAGAAGAGTGCCAAGGATTTGGACTTGGTGTTCAGCCAATTGTCAATTTGGGTAATTGTGCTTTGATGACCTTGAGGTCTCCCTGGGGATTTCAGGAGATATAGTTCTGTCTCACGTCTCCTGAAAGCCCTCAGCTTCTGTGCGGAGGGGCCACGTGGCAACAGTGGGAGGAGAGGTTGGGTTTATCTTTGGGAGAGTCAGTTCCGTTGGTGAGCAAAACCAACACTTGACTCACAACATGGCTTTTGCAACACAACACTACCCTCCAACGCTACCTCATAGTCCAACTCAATGACACCCCTGAACAGACATAGCATTGTGTACCACCACGTCTTCTGAAATGATACCACAGCTCAACATGGCACCAGGGATCAAAATAACATATGGCAACACAAGATTACATGCTGATATTCTCCACTCTGAGAGTCATACAAACCCAACAGTGTCTTGGACACAGCATGCCTCAACACGGTGTCTCATTCAAATGCAGTGTAACTAAGAAATCAGTCTTCAACCCAGTGTGGCTCCCCAAGACAACGATGGCCCAACAACCCCCAAGGTGTCCAATGCTGATTCAGCAAAGCACAATTGGCCCAACGCGATGGAAAGAGAACACCAAATAGAACTATTGCTTTGGAAAACCCAGTCTCTCTCCCAACCACTTTGTGGCCATGTATGACTGGGGTTTTCCCAGCCTTGGAAATGAAGAAACCAAAATCTGCTCCTTTGGATTTGCCAACATGCAATAACTCCTCTGACCTTGACTGTTGTCTTTCTTTCTGCTTGTCCCCTTGGCCACCATTTGGCTTGGCTAACCACGATCGGGATGTTGGTGCCAATTGGGGCCTCGGAGACAGCTCTGAGAGAGAGCGTTGGAGGGAAGGTGCCAGGCCCGGGGAGCGCTGTGGATGGGAGTTCTCGGCATTGCTGGAAAGGGGGGCTGTCCACTGGCAGCTCTGTGTGGTCTGCTCATCCATCCAAGACAAACCCCAAACCCAACACTTGATTTGGCAGATGGGAAAAAATAGAATAAAGTTTGTTCTCTTTTTCAAGGAGTGGACGCAGGGATCCCAGGCTGGGCTTCCAGTGTTGGTCTTTTTCCTTTTTAAACAAACCGCCTGGCTTTTAAGATCTTCAAAATCCCATTAAAGGCTTTTACCCCTTCATATATTGGAGGCGTCTGATGAAAGGGGGTAAGGGGAGGGAAAAGATAATGGGGCCTCAGAGAACAGAGACCAGAGGCCTTAATTTCGCCTGTCTCCCCTGCCGATAATGGTGTTGGATGTAAACACTCCTCTGGTGAATGCTGGATCGTGATTACAGGATGGCTGGGGAAAGAGGAAGTGTTTGCAAACCGCAAGGAGGAATGTCGCCCTTTGAAGGAGTTTGGCATTTATGTTTTGCCCCCTCCACTGTCCCCCCACAACCCTGACCCTACCGCTTTTCTCCACGGCTTTCTTCTCTGGGTTCCTGGTACTGTAAACACAGTGACAGAAATTAGATGTGGGCAAATCTGTTAAACATTTCATGTCGAAGTGGGGCTGGTGTTTGTCTCACTCTGCGGGATATGCGAGACGAAGCTAATAACTTCGTAATGGGTCTTTTGTTTTTGTCTGGGGACCGGTGGGAGGGAAGTGGAGGGCAGGGGCCAGGACTGAGGAGGGGGATGCCGGCTAGAAATTGGGGCCAGACTGCTGTTATGGAAGCAAACCAATCTTCCAGCATGGTGGGGGCCAAGCAGGCAGGGCAAGTTCTCGAACCCCCTTACCCCCCCGCTCGGGGGCCTTCGGGAGGGCAGCCATTGACCACCACCCGGCAGCAGGCTTCTTGCCCCTTGCCTTCTGGGGCACGCTCTCCGGTCTCCCGGTCACAAAGCACCTCTTCTTGACAGCTTCCTGCTGCGGACTTCTGCTACTGCCTTCATTGATTTCATCCATGAAATTCCCAGTGACGTCAATGGGGCTCCATGTGCAGGACACGTGCAATCCATGGGACCATGCAGCGACGCCGGGGAGCAGAGCGTTGGCTCTGTGGATTTTATGCCTACATGTTTTGCTGTCTGGAAACGTCTGCCTGGGATCAAGTTCATGTTCTTAATTCTGCTCAGATGGTTGGGGTGGGAGCCTAGAAACCCACAGCTGGAAGCTCCATCAAGCGGTCCTTTAATTAATTCAATGAATACATATTGAGGGCATGCTATGTGGCTGGTGGGATGAGATGTTGGGGATAGGATGGGGAGGAAGAGGCGCTTGTTGGCCTCTGCTTTCAGGGGAAATGGAGAGTCCAGTGTGTTGCACATTAAGTCAACAGTTTCACAAATGATGATTTAATCATAGCATACTAGGAGCTACAAGGAGAGAGCGAAGCTAGATGGGAAAAAATGGGGTGTCTCATTTAGTCTGGGGGAGGGGGGCAGGTCCAGTGGTCCATTCTTGATCTTTAGTGGGATGGAAGTTTACTCCAGGGATTTGTAACAGGAGGTCTAAAGACACTTTGTTCTCAATGCACCCGTTGTCTCCTAAGCCATCCAGAGTAGATGCTTCCTATCTTGTCCGGAAATTTTCCAAGGATGGAAGGACCCACATCCTTTTACGAGAGCCGGTTTTGGTGTTATAGCTCTCCTGGCTGTGTGCCTAGCATCATTCTGGTGCTTTCGTGTTAATTATAACTACAATTAACAAGAGGGGAGGCATTTGGTGGCCACTTCAATAAAGCACTGTGTTGACGAGGCATGTTGCCATACATGAGTTGATACCATTTTCACTGAAGCCTTCAATGAAGCAACCACAGCTCAGAGAGGGGAGGTCAGTTCCCCAAGCCTACATAGCTACTCAGGGATTGAATCAGAATTCCAACCCAGGACTTCAAACGCTTAGTCCACAGTCTTCCCTAGCAGTACCCTGCCTTTCATAACCTTTTACGTCGACTGTTACTATCATTGGATTTTAAATCCCTAGGGGCCAGGGATATACATTTTAATGTCTTGGTCATCAACATCCTCAAAAATATATGTAGAATTTACTATCTGGCAGTTCTGTGTCATCCCTGGCCATACTTCATACTTCCTTATGCCCACTTATAATCTCTTCTCTGTTGCTGTCTGTTAAAATTCCATTTATTGTGGGTGATATGGTTTTAACCTGAGTACCAAGCCCTTCCCTTTCTCAGATTCCATGCCTATGTTCCCTTTCATTTCTTCTCAGCACTGTCACCTCATTGGCCATTTCTGCTGCTCTTGTACATACATCCCTTTAGTGTCTGTAGTTCCTGTTTGCACAAAACCAGACAAGGGGATTCAGAAGGTGCTG
The DNA here is from genome assembly GCF_011800145.1 of Mirounga leonina. Lineage (NCBI taxonomy): Eukaryota > Metazoa > Chordata > Mammalia > Carnivora > Phocidae > Mirounga > Mirounga leonina. Next base: position 11,661,435 of record NW_023270436.1, read on the forward strand.
TGGTAGAACCTCCCAGAGGGAACCACATCAAGAAGAGCTATTTTCAAAATATTAGCAGAGTTGAGATGCAGGCTGCTCATGAGCTACAGGGGCCCAAGGGAGCTCTGGCTCTGTCCAGTCAACCAGAGAACATGGGGTAGATGAATGATTGCCACACTTTCTTTGCTAGTCTTGCTTGGAGAAGTGGAGTCGAATTCCCCTCTTCTTGAACCTGACCTGACTGTAGTAACTGGCTTGGTCAACAGAATGTGCTGGAGTGCTATTTAGGGCTTCCTGGACTAGGTCAGAAGAACCTTGCAGCTTCCTCCTGAGCCTCTTGGAATGCTTGCTCTTGGAACCAGCAGCCAGGTGGTGAGGAAGCCCAAGCAGCCCATGAACAGGTACATATGGAAGGAACCAAGGTCCCAGGCTGCCATGACAGCCTTGCCATGTGGATGAGTCATCCTGGAAGTGAATCCTCCATCCCCAGTTGAACTGTTCCATTTAACTGATGGCCCATGGACCAGAGATGAGCCGTCTCCGCTGAGACCTGTGCTACAGATCTGTGAACAAAATGAATGGCGGTTGTTATTGTTAAGTTGTTACATTTTGAGGGCGGTTCGTTACACAGGAATAGATAACTGCAATGGAAGTTTCTTCTCCTCCAAGACTGGTTGTCTTGTCTCACTGAAGCAGGGCAGGGGCTGAGCCACGGGAAGGCTTGGGCTAGTGTGAGCAATTTTTAAGGTTCCCTTTGCTGAACCTTGCTTTTCAAACATGGGTCTATCCTTAAGAGCTTTTTTTGGGAATTGATGTGGAAGGTGATTGGCTAGAGCTTTGGGTCTCCTTTCTTCCTCTCCTTTAACTTTTATATACTGGGATCATAATAATGGCCACTAGCCAGACATTTATAAAGCACTTTTATAGACAACTTGCACTATTCTAGGCACGTTCCACATGTTAACTCATTTATTCTTTGTAACAACCCTTGAGGTACCTACTATCCTACTATTATTTTCTCCATGCTATAGAAGAGAAAATTGAGGCACAAAGAGATTAAATAGCTTTCCTGAAGTTATTTCCTCCTAGTAAGTGGCAGAACAAGAATCAAATCCAGAATCGGTGCTCTTAAAACAGTTCTCTGTACTCTTTTTGCCTGAGTTTTAAAGTGAACCAATTTAGGAGATTCTCTGCCAAAATAAGTGCCCCAAATGATTGTGCTTGTACATAGTTTTAAGTATGAAAAATGTATGTAATATTTATTCAGTATTGTTAATTGGTTAAGTGTGTATTAGTAGGTATTTGAGTATTAAATATTTATTTAATATTTATTAAGTATTAAGTATTTTCTTTTTTTAAAAAAATTTTTTATTTATTTGACAGAGAGAGAGTGAGAGAGAGAGAGAGAGAGAGAGCACAAGCAGGGGGAGAAGGAGAAGCAGATTCTCCACAGAGCAGGGAGCCCGAAGTGGGGCTCAATCCCAGGACCCCGGGATCAGGACCTAAGCTGAAGGCAGACAATTAACTGACTGAGCCACCCAGGCACCCCAGTATTAAGTATTTTCTATGGCTGGTCACAGTTCTAGAAATAGGACTTAGAAATAATTTGGTAATAATCACAAGTAGGCATTGCGCTCAATGCGTTGCTAAAATAACATTCTTTCAGGGGCGCCTGGGTGGCTCAGTTGTTGGGCGTCTGCCTTCGGCTCAGGTCATGATCTCAGAGTCCTGGGATCAAGCCCCGCATTGGGCTCCCTGCTCAGCAGGAAGCCTGCTTCTCCCTCTCCCACTCCCCCTGCTTGTGTTCCCTCTCTCGCTGTGTCTATCTCTGTCAAATGAATAAATAAAATCTAAAAAAAAAAAAAAAAAAAAATTCTTTCATTTGATTTTAACAACAATCATGTAAGGTAAGCACTGTTCTTTTCCCCCCCATTTTACAAATGAGAAAATCAAGGCTTAGAGAAATCAAGGAACTTGCTTGAGGCCCCATGCGTAGTCCAGCCATACAGTTTGTGTTCTCAGCTACACTGTGCTTGGTTGTTGCCCTCTGATTTTTTCAGTCGACTGGGGGAGAACAGACCAATGACCAGAGGCAGTCTGAGGCCACATATACTCTATATTTGAGATGTAAAAGATGAGACAAGTGGGACAAGACAAGATGTATAAGATCCCGGGGCAAGATGGGATAGAGGAGCACTTTGCCCAGGGAAATAGGGGAAGGATTTTTTTTAGAGCTGGCGATAACTCAGCAACTGCCTGAGTATGGGATTCTGCCAGTCACACGCAGGAGGGCATTCTAGGGGCAGGTGGAGGTGAGGTGGGGAGAGGGTACAGCAAGTAAAATGGTGAAGAAACTACAAAGAAATGGCACATAAGGGGGAGTAGCAACGGAACCGCATTGCTGTGGAAATCACTGGAAAAGGATGCTGGAGAAATGGGCAGAGCAGATTGAGAAGGAAGTTTTACGCCATACCAAGTACTTTGGGCTCATCTCTGCCAATGACAGTGCTCTCAAGGGGGTGGGCACTGGCTCAAAAATAAGGGGATGTCAACCTGAACCTGCCTCTGATCCAGCCATCTTGGCTCCAGCCCCTACCCCGCTGTTCAAAAGCAGCATTTGCAGAAAGCAGAGGTCTCTGCGATTCATAGAAGTCTGTCTCGTGCCCCAAGAACACATCATTTATTTCCTATAAGTGCCTGTCTCCCTCTTCCTTAAATATGCTCAGGGTTACAACTTTCTCTGCTTCCTGGGGGAGTTGCCCACCCCACACAGTAATTACTCACTCCATAAAGGCTGTCTCCAGCCCTCCTTCTCAGCCCTTTTTTCCCTGACCCTTTGCAGTGATCAGTTAAAGGGTAAGCACACTGCCTCTCTACTTGTTAGAAACAGCCACCATTTTGGATCTCACCTGGAAATGGATGCCCCTGGGGGAAAGCATCCTTCTCCTGCCCCTTCCTTTTCTTAGTTTGAAGTCAGTGTAATTTATTTTGTGCCTTCCTGCTGCTTTTCTACACATCCAACCAGGAAAATGGAGATTTATTTCCTTATAACTTAATTATAAAATTGATCGCATGCCCAAGTCTTGTGATGTTGAGATGGATTGGGGGTGGTGACTACAAGCTTCCAAGCCATGAATATGACTGTGAATACAACTTCATTGAATCTCTTTGGGTGTCATTCTTCTCACTGGTGAAATGAAGATGTGGTCCGGGCTCAGTGCCTCACTCTCACAGCTAGTGAGGTAGACGGAACAGATAAGGAAATGTGTCTCCTACACTGTAAGGCGAGCTAAAGATGTAAAGTATCCATAGTCGTGATGTTGGCAGTAGCAGAATCAGGAATAATGATGGTGGTCAGAAACGAGAAAGAATAATTAGATACGAGCCAGATTGCACGGGTTTGAATCCCACTTCCTCTATATGGATAGCTGTTTGACCTTGGGCAAGTTGTTTGGCTGCTGTGTGCCTCAGTTTCCTCAATTGTAAACAGATAACAGTATCTGCCTCTGAAGCTTGTCCTAAGACTGAAATCAATGAATGCAGAAGGGCTTGGAGTAGTCCCTGGTGCATTGTAAACACTATATGAATGTTTGTTACTGTCATTATTATACTTTACAACTTGTTTCGACATTTGAATATGGAAACAGTGACTTCCTCTTGTGATAAAAATAGGTCTTCAGTTTCAGAAGCTCCTATTCTATAATTCCTTCTCCTGAATCACAAAAACCAGTAATATCAGAACTTGGTAGTAAATGGACCTCTCCATCCTCAGAAAAGCATATTATTTATAGAAAGAGAGTTTTGCCATCAAGGTCCTAACCACACCAGGCTCTTTCTATTTTCTTTGTTGTACAATTTTAAGGGCTAAGGTAGTGGAAATTGAAGCAATCCATCCTAATACAGTTCACTGATTTGCTTTTAGTAGGGAGCTGATAAAGACTCCTCACACATTTATAGCGAGAAGCCCCTTCGCGGTTTTTATAAGTGTGCTTTTTTATTCATTAGAACCTTTGCTAGTAATAGCTCTGATAAAATTATCTGATGAGGTTCAGGCTTGGACTCACGATGAACCAAAACCAACACTTTGAGAACTCTGGCTTTTTTTGGAGTAGGGGGCATGCTATCTATACTTAATTCTCACCTGGTACTCACCCAAGGGATGGTAAAACTTAAAAAAAAAAAAAAGAGGCAAAAATGTATGAAAGAGATTAAGGCCCGGTATGAAAACTATTTTTATAGGCAGTTTGGCCTCAGCTTTGAAGTTCAATAGGGAGTGATGTATTGCTATCAGCTTGGATTTCACACCTATTCAATTCTGTAGCCAGGTAATGATGAACAACCTCCTTTGGGTATAAAATAATGGAACAAAATTAAGGCAAGCTGTGAAATGGCCCCCTTGCGTCTCCTGGAGAGATGTGGATTTGCCCGAGTGTGTTTAAACTTTTTTTTCTCCCTTGAATTAGAACAATGGTGTGACAACATTAAAAAATTAAAAAAAAAAAAAAAAAAGATCACTCGAATCCTAACACCCAAAGACAAAAACATTCCCATTTCTGTGTAGTCCTTGTTAGCTTTGGTCCACATCATATGATCACAGCGTTGCAAATGGAATTTACTCTTAAATAAGTGTTCATTTTTTTTTTTTTTTTTAAGGTTTTATTTTGAAGTGATCTCTACACCCAGCATGGAGCTCGAACTCACAACCCTGAGATCAAGAGTTGCATGCTCTACCGACAGCCAGCCAGGCGCCCGGGTAAGTTTTTATTCTTAACTGGGTATTTTATCACCTTTCCACCTCACTTTTCCCAAGTGAACAAACACACATAAAACCCCAGTATTGCCATATTGCTTGGAAAAGGAGAATTGCTGCATCTTGTTTGCTACAATGTGTCTGAAATGGTTCTCGGCTTATAAGATCCAGCTTTGGCTTTTGTTGTTAAGGGTTTTAGAATGTAGTGAGAGTCATGCTCCATTTCTCAAACAAGTGGACCCTTTGCCCATATGGAAAGTCACTGTATTCAAGTTTGGACACAGAAGTTAGTCACTGGCCTTCAGGTTTTTACTGTAGGGCACCATCCACCCTCCCAGATCCCCTCTCGCACCTCAGACCCAGCAGAGGACCCATGGCACTCCTGAGGGGGCCACGGGGGGCTGCTACCACACCTGACTCTGGAATTACTCAGGTTCCCCCTGGACAGCCCGCACGTGTCTTAGGCACGCCAAGCTTTTTCTGATCTTAGGATTTCTGTCTCTGCCATTTCCAGATCCTTCCCATCACTTAGGTCTCTGCCCCAGGGCCCTATTATTTCCTCCATGGTACTTGGCCCTCCCTGAGATGACCCTGCCGGTTCATTTGGGCATGTGGGCGAGTGTGTGTTTGTCCCCTGGCCTAAGGTTTGTTTTACCTGACATCATGCTTGGCACAGGTAGGTTTTCGATGAATAAATGCTCAATGAATGGATGACAGTGTAGCTCACTTACTCAGATGCTGTTCCATTTCAAACCCCCTCCTTCTAAAAAATTAACAAACTAAATTTTAAAGCTGTTTTAGGCTCACAGAACACTGAGTAGACAATTCAGAGAGTTTCCATATATGCCCTGCTCCCCCATCAACTCCCCGCCGGCGGGCACAGCCTGCCCCACTATCGACAGCCCCACAAGCGGGGTACACTTGTCACGTCGATGGACCTGCATCAACAGGTCACTATCACCCAGAGTCTGTGGTCTCCATCCGGGCCCACTCTTGGTGCTGCGCATTCTGTGGGTTTGGACTAATGCACAATGACACGAACCCATCCTTGTAGTATTCCCGATTAATTTCACTGCCCCGAAGTCCCGCGTGCTCTGCTTAGTCATCCTCAACCCCCTTTTTTTTTTTAATCTTTTTTTTTAAGATTTTATTTATTTATTTGAGAGAGAGAGAGAATGAGAGACAGAGAACATGAGAGGGAGGAGGGTCAGAGGGAGAAGCAGACTCCCCGACGAGCAGGGAGCCCGATGCGGGACTCGATCCCAGGACTCCAGGATCATGACCTGAGCCGAAGGCAGTCGCTTAACCAACTGAGCCACCCAGGCGCCCTCCTCAACCCCCTTTTAATGTACCTTACAGAGGGAATGGTTGCAGTGGGTTTGCATGGAAACGTTGCTGGGATGGCCGCAGGACCGACACTCGGCTGCCACCCCGATTCGCATTTATGTAGCACCCACTAGTAGTGAGTGCCCCACCTTGTTTCGTTCTCCTGACAACCCTGTGTTACGGGGAAGGACACTTCTTTCCAGTTTTCTCAGAAGCAGCTCCCTCATTCACAGCCCTTACCCCCCCCCCCCCCCGCCCTGCCATCTGGCTCCTCCTCCTTAGCTAGACCCTCCAGCCTCAGCTCGGCCTTTGGCCTTTCTGCTTTCACCCTCGGGACCGCTGGCCCGACGGCACATGCGGGCCGGATCTTGCCGGGGAGATTTATGGGCTCAGTCCATGAAGGTAGAGGAACGCAGCATCTTTTAGAAATTCAGTGCGAGTCAATGAAGCATGTATTGGAGTCTGTGTGAGGTGCCGGTGATGGGGAGGACTCTGTCCTGGTCTCTTCTGAAAACTGTACAGTTTTCCTTCCTTCCTTCCCCGCCCCTCCCTCCATGCTCCGTGGAACTCCTGCCGGGAACAGGGGGAGGGAGATGTGAGACAGTTGCCCCCGGAGGGAGGCCGCTCAGCCGCTCAGCAGGAGCCTGTTTTCAGGTCCTGTGCCTGAGAGGAAGCCTCACTGCCTAAGGTGGTCTGGAGGAGGGCGTCTGCGCCCACCACACACCTCCCTGACCATTGGATGGGAAACGTGGCACCAGGCCCCGGGCACATCACCATTTGCCCATTCTGGAGAAAGGCTCCCAACCTGCTCCTATTTTTGGCTGCCCAGGAGTAGCTGGAGCACCCACAGATCCGTGCATTAGAGGTGTGTGAGAATTGGTACAGAATCAAGATCCCCTTCTTCTCTGGGAGTGTCCTCTTTCCCAACAGCTACCCTTAGGAAATCTCCTTGGGGCACCATCATTCCCGGACTCTTCCTCTTTACCAATGGCTGGAGGCTCGATCAAAGCTTACCTGACATCCTCCAAACTCGGTTCCTCATAGTTACCCCTTAGCTCCCCACACTGCAGACCTTGTGTCAGCGACAGTGCGTCTCTCTGTCCCTCGGCCGCACCCTTTAGGCTCAAGTGAGGCTCCCAGACATTGAATTCCAGCAGGAATCTCAGTTCTCTCTTGTCCTTGGTTGGTTGTCCTGATGCTCCCCTCTAAATTCCACCCCCGCCCCTCTCCCCTGGTGCTCTGTAAGGTAATTTCTGCTCTTCACTTCACACCTGGGGAAACTGAGGCACACCTGTGGTCACACAGCATGTGAGCAGCCCAGCCCCAAACACAAAACCCAGATCTGTGTGACTGCAAAGCCTCTTTGTTTCCCTGTGGCCTACATTGGACTCTCCAGATTGCCAAGCAACTCGAAGCAAAATGACTGATTACTGGGTACGAGGATGCCCCCCTCATGGGCTTCTCTTCCTCCCAGAGCCAGCCATCGAGTTAGAGCTGGAACCTCTGACTCATAGCTCAATTGGCATCATCACTTCATGTCTGTTTCTTCATCTGTTAAATGGGCTTAATAATAGCCAGGGTGAGGTGGGCCAGATTAATTAACGTTTGGACAAGTTCTTTGAGATGCCTTGGATAAAAGGTGCCAGGAAAGTGCCAAGGGTTATTAAGGCAGAGACATTTGCTGTGCCTAATTTAGGATTCCCCGTATTTCCCACTCGGCAGTCTCCACGGTGATCAGTGACTCAGAAAATATTTACCAGGGCAGGCAATATCCCAACATCAGGTGGGACTTATGACAGCAGACGGAGTGGATTGTGAGGGGAATGTTGCCTCATTCCTTGTTGGTGGGCTGTCCTTCCATGTCAAGAGCCGTGATTCCACTGTTCCATGGCCCGTGGCTGGGGCTGATGGATGTAAATGAAAGAGAATATACAGGATGAGCTGAGGATCCACAGAATGACTTCGCCCCAATAGCGTTTAGCTCCTGTGGGAAGGATGGTGACAGTCTTCTCTCCGGGTGTCCCATGAGCCTGGACATCAAGCAGGCATGAAACAGGAAGATTTCATAGCTACCTGTACATGGAATAGATGGGTGACGAATAGATTTTACACAGTTGTGCCCATCCAGTCTCAGAAAGCACAACCTGTATGGGAGTGTAACTAATAAAAGCCCCCCACCCCTAGAAAAAACAAACCCTCCCCCTTAATCATTCTACTTCTCTTTTCCTTACACTGTTCAGTTACACTGATGATTGTTTTTTAAAGAAACTTTGCATTTGAGAGTAGTTTTAGATTAACAGAAGATTGTGAACATAGTACAGAGAGTTACCATATATCCCACACCCCGTGTCCCCTACGATCCACATCTCATGTTGGTGTAGTACCTTTCTTGCAATCAGTGAACCAGTATGGGTATATTATTCTCACTAAGTTCCATGCTTCATTCAGATTCACTGTTTTAACCTAATGTCCGTTTTTCTGTCCCAGGATCCCATGCGGGGGAACACATTACATTAGTCATCATGTCTCTTGAGGCTCCTCTTGGCTTGGACAGTTTCCCACACTTTCGTTGTTGGTTTGATGACCTTGACAGTTTTGAGGAGTTCTGGTCAGCGATTTCGTAGACTATCTCTCAGTTGGGGTTTGTGGACTATCTCCCAATTGAGAATCTCAAATGATTTTCTTATGATTAGACCGAAGTTATGTGTTTGGGGGCAGAAAGGCCACATAAGAGATGAATTGTCATTCCCATTACAGCCTATCAAGGGTATATATTTATTGCTGTTAACATTTGTCATGTGACTTTGGTAGTGTTTGTCAGGAGCCAATTCTTTTTGCGTTTATTTTTCGATCATGAAACATTCCAACTCAATAGGAAATAATGCGATTTAATTGCTTTGCTGTTGTATATTTTAAGCTTCATGAGGACTTGCTCAGGATGTTTCTCTTCAGCCCATAGTTCTGTGCTCACTGAATACCTAGATGAAAGTAGGAAATGAGTCTTGGTTAAAAAAAAAAAAACTTGAAGAAGATAGATTGTCCACACTAATATAGGAAAAGTAGGTATCAGTGTTTGGTGGATGAATGGATGGATGGATGGATGAATGAATGAATGGTATCTTCAGCATGTCCAGAAGAATGACAGACCAACAGGCTGGGCTCTTCTGGTTCATAGTGTAGCATATTTCTCCCTATAGTGGAGGGAGTTGACAAGTGCCATTGATTTTCACCCAACCTGTACCTCCTTGCTTTTATCTCCTCTGTACCAAGTAAGTGCCTTCCTGGTTACCATCCCTTCCAGGTTATCATATATAAAAGGGAAAGGTGATGGATTGATTGGTTAGCATAAGCCTGCTAGTTTTCTTAGATACTCTACTACTCAAATAAATGAAGATACTGACACTGGACTCATTCTTTTCTCCCTAGAGAATTCGGACTTTGCATGCATGACTCTACTTCCATTGATTAATTCATTCAACAAATATTGGGGGAGTGCCTCCCATGTGACGGCACTGTATTAGAACCTGTTTGCTAAACAAGACAGACATGGCTCCATCCCCAAGGAGCTCACAGTCTAACAGAGGAGTTTGCCATGGCCATCTTTGGATGCATGGTTTGCTGGACCATTAAGATGTCATCAAGGGATGCCCTCCTTGCTTTTAAATGGCATACAATGCTGGAGGGAGCAGGAAGACTCTCGTGTCATGTACTGTCTTGGTATTCTCTGATAGTGACAGGGGAAAATAGGTCCACCTATGAAATTTGGTAGGCATCTTTAGATAAAGGGACCATCATTACCCATATCAGAGCAGAAACAAGGTTAGAAACAAAATCAATTTCCAGATCAGCTCAGGACTTCATCTGCCTTCCAGCCTTACTTGAAGATTTAACTCACACATCTGAATGCCCTGGTTCATTCCATCAGGCTTGCTATTTTTCTGGTATAACTAAAGTTCTATTTTTATGCTCCCATGAAAGTCCACTCCAGTATCTTCATCAGTCTAGCTATTTCATTAGCTAGCTCAAGGTCACTGGTAAGATGTTTTTGTGGCTGGATAAGGATTTGCAAAGCCTTCCACCCAATCAAGGCACCGTGGGGATTTTCCCAGGGACTGGGAGGATCAGCTCAAGAAGGATGCTGCAGAGTGTAGAAGCTCTCCAGGCACAGTGGATCCAGACCTTAGTGCTAAGAAGTGGCCTGGGGTGCCTAAGTCTTTCTTCAGCTACAGAATAGGAATAACCGCCCCCCCCCTCAATTTCATGGAATCTATAAAAGATAATATATTGGTAAACTGCAAAGTCCTGAAATAGTGAAAAAAATTATTTGGAGAGTCACCAGATGGGTAATAAGGTCTTTATGCCTTGGTCATGGTTTGAATCCCCAGCACTTTGCACAGTGCCTGGCACCAGCAGGATGTCAATTAATGGTTGCTAAATAAATGAGTGACTGAATGGAGATGGATGGACGAAAGGATGAATGAATGGGTGGACGGATGGAAGGATGAATGGATGGATGAATGGAGATGGATGAATGAATGCATGGGAGGATGAACGGATGAATGAATGAGTGGATGGGTGGGAGGATGGATGGATGGATGAATGAATAAATGGAAGGGAGGATGGATGGATGAATAAATGGATGGGTGGATGGAAGAATGGATGGGTGGATGGATGGTTGGATGAATAATGAATGAACGAATGAATGAGTGAGTGAATGAATGAATGAGAGTAGTCATCAGAGCCCTCCTACAAATGAATCTTTTCTCTCCAGCTCCTTGTGATCAGAGAAAGGCAATCATCCCAAATTTGGCTTCCGCCTTACAACTGTTTTGTGGCTTTGAACCAGCCAACTAATCTGTTAGTTGCCTTGCTCATAAAAAAAATGTTAATGACATCTTCTTTGGGGCTGGTGGTGTAGTGGGTGTTGAGAAAATTAATTGGGTGGTAGTAAACCGCTTTGAGGTCTCCAGATGAAAGGTGCCATGGAGGTGAGCTGTTATTAACCTTGTTACCTTGGGTTTCCTCTCCCTGCTTGTGCCTCTTCAAGAGTGTCTCCTCTTGGCCTCCAGGGGACTCATGGTGCTCCAGAAGTGAGTTTTACTTGGAGAAGGAACCTGTCTTTCATTGGACTAACTCTTCCCTGGGGTCATTTGGCAGAAGGCTCCCAGGTGCGAGGGATATAATTCTAGGAACTTGGCTGTCCTGCCTCATTTCCCTCCAGAAGGATTGATTTTCCCAAATGCCAGCCAGGCCCTGCAATGCACAGCAGCCTGAAAACAGACTCTCTTTTTCGTCTTCCTGGCATGATAAAAGAGGGGACCCCTCTAGACCTTATTTTCAGGGGTCTCACCTGGTGGCAAGACCCGGCCTTAGAACTAGGGGCCAGGTGTTTACCATCTGGTGTCCAAAGAGATCTGGGATTCATTTATAGCCAGACCCAGATCACAACCTCACTCCCTCCCATATGGGGTACCCCATGTTGAAGGCACAAGATACATGTATCTTTTGGTTTGTGCATTTCTGAAAGAGGAAAAAAGTCACAGGCATTGGAGTTAGGAAGATGATTTGGATCCACAAGTGTGTGCCCTTGGACAAACTGCTCAACCTCCCTGAGGTTCCCTTTTCTTAAATATCTGTAAAATGGGGAGATAATGCCGACCACGCAGGATCATCGAGAGGATTTCATGAAATGGTGCCTCTTAAAGTGCCCTGTGGCTTGCCTTCTTTTCCTCCCTCCTCTTGTCTTCTTCCTCATCTGAGGCTGCTCCTGGGATTTCTTTTGCTCTTGATGAGTCCAGCTTTGTTCCCTGTGCTTCCCATCCTGGTAGACACCAAGTTTCTGGATCCTGAAGCAGGGATACAAGCCTGATCTCATTTTTGACGCCCATAACCCATCACTGTCCAAGGACAGACTTTCTCATGCTTCTTGGATCCTGTCCCCTTTCTTCTGTCTCTACCTGCCTCGCCCTGGGCTAGCCCACCATCAACGGCAACAACTGCTTTGGTGCTTTCATTTTGCCACATTTTGCCTCCTTCTCTGGAAAAGATGGAGAGATCTTACGATATAAATCAAATCAACCTGCTCTCCTACTTAAAGCCCTCCAGTGCCTTCCCCATGGGAGTAGATGACTTTGGTGCTCCACATCACTCCCCCCTCTGTCCACTTGGGTTTTCCCTTTGTCTCCTTCTCCCTCTTCCTCTTCTCCTGTCCCCTCCTCTTTGTTCTTTCTCTTCTCCTCCAATGCTTTCTCTACCAGTGGTCTGCCTATCTGCTTATCTCCCTCTCTTTACCCCTCACTCATCTTTCTCATGAATGCCTCTTCCCTGGACTGACACGACAGAGAATCCTGTATCTGTCACGATCACCTGTTGGTGTGGGGTGTAAGGACCCCAGGAGAAGAGGCTCTGTAATGCATCCTTCACCGTTGACATGGCCATGCTTTGGGGACGTCATGGAAGCTACCAACAGCTGGTTTGGCCATGTAGTTCTGATTGGAGAGTGACCTTGGACTGCCCCCACTTTCCTCTTCTCTCTCTATTCTTTTTGCCGTGAACATGGCACCTTCAAAGGGTGTCTTCTCTCTTAAGAAAGTTCATAACCAGTCTTTCTGTACATGTAGCACCTTATTCTCTGAGAATGAAAACTGGTCATATCGTTTCTTGGCTGTAAATTTCTTATGGGGAGAGACCATAGTTCTTACATTTTTATATCTCCGACTGGGACAGCACAGTGGCTGGGACATCATTGGTGCTCAATACATGTTTGTTGAATTGGATGGAGTGGAGAAATGACGTCTTCCCGGTTGGGGTATTTTAGGCTAAATTCCCTCCGGTTTTTACCCCTCCCTCAATGGATCCGATTACTCTATGGCCATAAGGAAGCTTGAGACCACCTTTACTTGGGGCAGGAAAATTCTAGCCTGATCAGTTGCCTGATTTTCCCATTCAAGATGTCTAGAGAGGGAGTCTTCACAGATCTCCTCAGCTATCCTTTCATGCATTTTATCTTTGGCCCTGAGTAGATTTTTTAAAAATGTCCATTTATAACCCCCTCCTGTCTTTAAACTTACTGCTTCTTGTTTGCATGTGGGGACTGACTTCTTAGAGTCTTCCCCTTAAGATGATTCCCAAGGTTGAAGACAGCAGCTGGGGTTTCCTCTCCTTTTTTATTTCTTCAGACTACCAGCTTCTCAACATAAAAAGAAGACCTGGCTTCTGTTTCTGGCTCTGCTGCTCATTTGCCTTGAGCAAATCACTTTTTCTCTCCATTCATTCCTTCATGTTAACCTGAAGCCTGGGTTAGATTAGGGCTCCACGAGTTATGGCCCCCAGCTTGTTTGTGGAAATAAAGTTTTATTAGCACATAGCCACATCCATTGGTTTACATATTGTCTACGGTTGCTTTTGCATTGCAAGAGTTGAGAATTGCGGGGCACCTGGGTGGCTCAGTCGTTAAGTGTCTGCCTTCGGCTCAGGTCATGATCCCAGGGTCCTGGGATCGAGGCCCGCGTCGGGCTCCCTGCTCAGTGGGAAGCCTGCTTCTCCCTCTCCCCCACTTGTGTTCCCTCTCTCGCTGTGTCTCTCTCTGTCAAATAAATAAAAAAACCTTAAAGAAAAAAAAGAGTTGAGAATTGCTTCATTTACTATCTAGTCCTCTATAGAAAAAGTCTGCTGAGCCCTGGAATAGAAGGTTTGTTAAGGCCCTTTAGTTTGAACACACTGTGATGTTTAGCTAGTGCTACTAAGCTTCTCTTATTGATGGGCATCGTCCCATCGTGTGCATGTGGTACATGCCACTGGGATTCCCAGACAGGACTGAGACGGTCCCTCTGCCATCAAACAGCATTGAAATCCATCCTGAGCAAGATCCTGTCTTTTTTTCTCTCCCACTGCTTCCCGATGCATCTAGGAGAGAGACAGGCACTGGTTGGTTCTAGAATGTTGAAACATGCTCATCTCCGGCTCATTTCTTTAGGCAGAGCCAGCTGGATGATAATCATACTGTTTTGCTCCTGCTTTGCAGGTTTATAATCCCTTATGTGAAATTCCAAAATCCATAATTCTCTGAGAATAGATTGTTTTTTCATAAACCATGTGATAGCCATAATGAACCCAAGCAGCCATGAGATTATTGATAGCCTTTTTTAAAACCCAACTTAATGTGATTTTTAAGCTGCAGAAGTATGAATGTGGTTAATCCTGGGTGCAGTCCTGGGGGGTGGATGTACCATGTTCCGTTTAAAAAGTGTGGAAATTTCTGAATTCTGAAACACATCTGGCCCTGGGGTTTTGGATTGGGGATTGCGGACCCGTGTTGATTTTTATGGTTACCTCTTATTTATGGCGAGCACATAAAAGTGCGTAAAGTGAGTTAATTTAAACAATCAAACAAACGAAAAAAAACACCAAGTACCTCATAAGGAGGGGTGCTGAGATCTGGCTTAAACGGGCATGGTACGAGCTCAGGAAAACCAGTCCTGAGGGGTGTTTTCTATCCACTCTCTCTTCTCCTTCTCTCTCTGACTCTGCTCTGCGATCCCAAGCCCTTCTCTTGGTGCCTCCAAACCCAGAGCATCTCTGCGTGATGGTTAGTTAATGAGCAATCCCGTCTTACCCATAAAACAAGTTGTGGCGCCAAGAGCTCATTTGACATTGCCGACGCTTTCCGAGACCAGCTTCGAGGTCACCCAGGACCCTGGCAGGACGGAGTTCCGTTGCAGATGGAGGCTGGGGGCAGGGATGGGGAATCTCAGAGGTCAGGGTCCTGGGGATGGTTCGGGGTGAAGGCCGGGGCTTCAGGGCCAGACTGACCAGAGGGCTGTGTTCTGAGAAGGCGCTGCTTCACCCCTTTCAGAGGGCAATATCCCTGGCCTTAAGTAGTTCTTAGAACACCAAACAACATCAGCTCCCACAAATGAGGGAGATTTAAACCTAAACCCGGTTGCAGCCAAGAGTGGCTAGGCAGCCAAGGTGCTATAAAGAAATGATGTTATTATGTCCAAGGGATGCCATTAAAACTCTGTTTACAAACCAAATGTGCCAGAGAATGGGTCAGGGAAAGAATTATTAGCAAGAAGCTATTTGATCTCTTTTATGATCCAGTGAGTCATAACGTTAGCTCCAAGCTCTAGAAGGTGAATAATGAAAACCTCAAGCCTGTTGATTTATAAACAGGCCCAGAATTCCCTGTTCTTTAACCTCAGATGCCCTCCTAAGTGTGACTTACCCTAAATCAAATGTGACATCAGATGCCACTGGGCCTCTCCCTCCTCCTGAGAGGTAATTGAGGAGGTGATTGGCATAGAGGGTGCATAAAATCCCCGTTCAAGATGATGGATAGCTGTGGGAAGGGCCAATGGCCAAGACTCAGAGACACAGCTTTGTTTCTACATGCCCCTTATCTGCAGGGCTTGAGGCCCCAAAGCTGTCTTTGCTCAGGCCCTTAGCTTCCCAGCAGACCAAGGAGAGGGAGTCTCAGGGGTGGACATCACACTTTGCCTGAACGGCTGTGGTTTGGGCGCCCCCTCCTTCCCCGGTAGGGAGGTATGAGGAGCAGGACCAACCAGGGGTTTTCATTCGAACTCCACCCATTACTGAATGCAACCTCGGTTACCTAAGCCTTCTGAGCCTCGGTTTCCACATCTGATAAATGACATAGCCCTGGTTTACTGCTTATTTTGTGCCCAGCACCATGCTAAGGTGCTTTATACATGCTGTGTGCCAACTCATTTCGATCCTCACGACAATCAGATGGATTCTATCGCGACCCGACCGTGTAGCAGATGCTGTTCTAAGAACTTTGGGTGTATTCATTCACTGAGCCCTTATATACACTTGATGAGGTGGTGTGAGTGGCCCCTGGATGGAATCTGAGTGGAAGTGGTTAACCTGTGAGACCTCTGGATGCATCACAAGAACTAGGAAAGCAGCACTGGAAAAGAAGCTAACCACTCAAGCTAACCGCCCTTGCCCCGCCATGTTAGGATCCCTACTGTGGGCCACTGGAGTGAAGTCCTCATGAGGGTCTCTGGGAAGAATGCAGAGAATGTGCCCGAGTTGTTTCCCCAGAGGGTGAGGAAGTTGGGGCAGTGATGAGTCAGCTCCTGTCCATCATAGTGAACACTAAACCTAACCTAGCATTCCCAGCCTTGCCCCACGTGCCAGCCAAGTGGATCCTGGGGGCCGAAGAAATCCCACAGGGGAAGAACCATAGGCATTTGCGTTTACAGGCCCTTGGAGTAGCCTGCATGGGAATGGTATAGGCAGGGTATGGGCTTGTCCCCAGAATGTCCACTACAGGGCGATGCTAGGGATGAGAAGACTGAGCCACAGCGAGTTTAGGATCTTCCCAAAGGCTCCCCAGCTAGCAAGTGAGGTCGCCAGAGTCTGTGTCAATGGGTCATCTGACTTCCGGATCCACAATAAAGCTTCTGGGCTACACACCATCACCCCTCACTGAAGATAACGCTGTCCCATTTCACAGATGAAGAATTGGATGTCCAGAGGGGGGAACTGACTTTGTTCCACAGCCAAATAGCAGCTGTATCAGGATTAGGAAACTTGGATCCCACTGGCGTCAAAGTCAAGGTCAGCCTCAGCATGCTGCATTCCTTTTGCCTGCCAGAGTTGTCCTGCACCCCGATGCCTTAAACCTGAGGCTCAGGCTGCCAGGGCAGGCCGAAGGTTCCCACTCCTCATTTCCTCATGGCTGGAGGCAAGGGGAAGCCTTTGTGAGCACTTCACCCGTGTGCCCATCCCCCAGGGAGGCTGCCTCCGAGGGGCTGACTCATGGCTCTTGTCCCATCCAATCTCATTCTGGTCCCTAGAGACTGCCTGACTCAGCTCCGATTGCTCCTTCCTCCTGTGGTCGCCCAGGTCATCCTCATGCTCCTCGGGCGCGTCAGATATGACGCACCTGTGATGCAGAGTGGGCGTGAAAGGCCATAATGGTGTGTCCAAAAACGGGACCTGTGAGGCCGTGAAGCAGAAACCTTACCTCCTCCCCCCTTCCCCTTCAAGGAAGGGTCCAGATGCTTAGACAGTCCCCCCCAGGCTCACAAGCTTGGCTTGGCTTGCAGTGGCCCAACCATGCTGGGGGTTAAAGTGGCCGGCATGACCAGCTTGGGAATATTCTAACTTTTTATGAGGCCCTGGATAAGTCCCTCCCCTCCCTCAGCGTGTTCCCGTCTCGACTCCAGCCTGTGGGTGTCTACCAGCCTTCCCCGCACTGGCTTCAGCGATGATGGGGAAGGGCCCCAAGACCCTGTCCACAGTTCAAGCTGAGGACCCTCCAGTTTAGGAAGGGATTCGGCTGCTCTAAGGGATTTTAAAATTGCATGCTGGATAACATCTTGTAGCTTTCATGTAGCATTAAGATAGTGCACGATGTTTAAGAAAAGAGAGAAGAAGCAGAACCTGGCAGTGGGTCAACATGGGGTGTTCGGGAGGAGCTTGGTTCCTAGTGGGTGGTCTGCTCCTGGCCACAGCATCACTTGGGGCAAAGTCCTGTGCCCGTGCGTGCTAGCTTTCCAGGCAGGGGGCCCAGGGACTTACACCTGGTTGGGAAGGGAGTGTGTGTGTGTGTATGTGTGTGTGTGTGTTTTATCCCATGCACTGGGGGGTGCGTGTCAAACATCCTACCATTACCAGCAGCCACCCATTATGGGCACTTATCATGGGCCAAGTCCTAGGCCAAGTGCTTCCCTGGCACCACCTCATTCCCCTGCAGCCCAGTGAGTGAGTAACCTTATTCTTCCCACATTGGAGACGTGAAAACTGGGTTTAGTGAAGTTAAGTGACTTGCCCAAGGTCACAATGCTTCTAAGTGGCTGAACCAAGAGTTGAACTCCAAGTCTGTCTAGTTGCTAAGCTTGTTCTCTAACCACTATGCACCCTCTTCAGAACCAAAAGAAGCCCTCTAAGACAGAATCAAGGAGCTTTCAAACGGTCTCCTTGTTGTTGTTCTGCTTTCTATTTGTTTGTTTTTTGGAGAAAATTTTTGTTCTCTACTAATAAAATCTGCATGGATTCAAATACATTAATTAGAGGCAAAAGGGGAAGGCTTTGGTTAAAGCAATGGTAGGGGGACTGGGGCCGGGGGCCTGACCCTTTCCTGAATGTTTCAGGGTAGATACAGTTTGCAGATCCACCTTCTCTCCCTCTTTCCCCTCTTCTTTATCCCTCCGTCCCCCATCCCTCCCCCCATTCCTCCCTCCCATCCTCCTCTTTCATCCCACCCTCCCTCCCTTCCTCTCTCCCTCCCTCCATCCTTCCATCTCTCCCTCCCTCCCTCAACTCTCCCTCCCTTCCTCCTTCAACTCTTCCTCCCTCCCTCCTTCTATTCCTCCCTCCCTCCCCATCCCTCCTTCTCTCCATCATCCCTCCCTCCGTTTATCTCCTTATTATCTTCTTCCCTTCTTCCTTTTCTTCTTTTTCTCCTCTCTCCCTCCCTCCTCCTCTGCCTCCACCTTCTCCCCCTTTTCCTTTCTCCTTCTCTTGCTTCTTTTAACAGTTTCTCAGTTGAGGGGAAATGGTGACGCTTTCAAAGGAAAGAAAACTTGCCTAAGGTCTTCGACTCTCCATCAAGGGCACTTTCTTTTGTGCCATCAGCCCAGAAATGGGTTTTCTGTGGCTGTTGGGAGGGGGGATGGAGAAAGCCCAGGGAAGCGGCTGGGGGTGGGAGGAACAGTGACAGTCCAGTTATTTGTGGGTTTTCATTCTGTGTCTCAGTTTTGAAGTAGCCCCCAAAGGCTGGGGGTGGGCGCATTTCTCCTTTTCTCTCCTCATTTCTTTTCATTCTTTTATGCCCTCTGGTTTCCTTTCATCTCCTTTTCTCCCCATTCACAGAAAATCTTCATCTATCAACAGCTTAGTGTCATGGGGGGTTAGCTAACAGCAACTGGTTCTTCCAGAGGGTTTCTCTTATGCCAACGTGCTCCTTTCATCTTCAGAGCAAACCTGGGGGTAGGTTCTATTTTGTCCCCACTTTTAGAGATAAGCAAACTGAGGCTCAGAGGTGAAGAACTTGCCCAAGTCATACAGGGGTTACTAGAAGAGCTGGGACTTGAACCCCTGTCATCTGATCTCTTCAGCACTATCTTCAGCAGCCCCTCCAGGTATTTGGAATGGAGTGAAATGAGTTTAGGGTTTGGAAACCACGAGGCTTTGGGGAGAATAGTGCCAGAGTCCCACAAAAGGAGAACTTTGCTGGAATATTGAAAAATTCCCAGGGGAGAAATTCCCAGGTGGAGGCATTTCTTAGATTGAGGGTCACCCTCCGAGTCGCTGAAATACCCTTCCCTCCCCCTGCCTCCCATGGCCCCTGCCCCCCATCATCTTAGTTGCTGGCAAAGTTCTTTCACAATATTTGTTTTGTGCAAACGTGTCCTCATGTTTGGAAGAGCAGGGCAGCAGCTATGAGTTCAGGTAGCATGGAGTTGGTAATCAGGGAACATGGTTCCGTGGACAGCTGGTGGAGGATGCGTGTGACTGTCCTTGCGCTATTTTGGGGAGCCACTGTGCTAGCTTACAGGTCCTGTCCTTGCACTGTGTGTCTTCCCCGCTCCACCTGCAAAGCCTGGCTTTCCCACCCCTGAGCACATGAAGGGAGGTGACCATCCACGGGGGACTTGGGGCTGCCAGGACACAGCCCCCACTGCCCTGCCCTCAGCCCGTGCCTCCCTCGCCTGCTTGGAGACATAAGAGCATTGTGGCTCTCCTTGCTTCGGCTCATCCCTGCCCCGTCTGTGTTCTCCAGGGTCAGGACAACTCTTGGACAACCCATTCTTGGCCCCGTGCTTGGCAAACAATCCTGCTTTCATCCCACTTTTGGAACTAAGAAGTCTGTCTTGAACCAGCTAAAGCCTCACTCCGGCACTCACCTGCGTTGTGCATGACCTTGGGCAAGTCACTGAACTTGCTTAGTTTCCATTTCCCCGTCTGTAAGCCCTTAGACAAGACAGTCTTTGGTCCTACGTTTGACACTAGCAAGTGCTTTATAAACGTTGGGTGGGTTATCATTGCTCTTGTTTTTATTATTTGAGGTGCTAAATGATACCTCCTCTTCCTGAAAGATTCAGTTCTCATGGGAAAGATGTCTCCATGAAGGATGAATCTTGGGTTTTCTTCCCACACATACCATACACAGTGCTCCCTTGAACTTCAAAGAGAAGTCCCCCCACCAGGAAGCCCAACTTGGGCCAAGTGGGTGCAGTAGAAGGAGGATTGGCCTGCAGCAAGGGGCTCCAGGCAGCTGGTTGACATCACACAGGGGTGGCCAAGACTTCAGGGACGGGCCTGTTTACTCCTGGCAGATAACATCTCGAACGGACGTGGGGAAGGACGGTCAGGGTCAACCTTCACTTTTGTAGTTGTTTAAATATCGATTATAATGCCTCTGAGGCTCATTTGGGTTAGGGTGAGGAGTTAGAGATGTCTTTGAAGATATTCCACATAGCCACTTGGAAATTTCATTGAGAGAGTCTTAAATCTCTTCGCAAAATGGGTAATTCTCATTTTACCCGTCATTTTTTTTAAACCATCATTTTTCCAGTTAAGAAAGTGTTAAGGAGCTCCTCGCTAGCAATTCTAATTTCAACAATTGTTGAAAACTCTTTCTAAGATATGGGAGGCTTTCTCCATCTTAATTAAATATTAATATGAGACTGAACTTTCTGGGTGATCAGAATGGGGGCAGGATGCTAATTGGATTTTAGAAACAGGATTCCATGGACAGAGATGTTTGGGAAACACCCTGTTAAAAAATGCAATGGTTTTCTTTCTTTCTTTCTTTCTTTCTTTTCTTTCTTTCTTTCTTTCTTTCTTTCTTTCTTTCTTTCTTCTTTCTTTCTTTCTTTCTTTCTTTTTTTAAGATTTTATCTATTCATTTAAGAGAGAGAGAGAGAGAGCGAGGTAGTACAGAGGGAGAGGGAGAGGGAGAAGCAGACTCCCCACTGAGCAGGAAGCCCGACGCGGGACTCGATCGCAGGACCCTGGGATCATGACCTGAGCTGAAGGCAGATGTTTAACTGACTGAGCCACCCAGGCACCCAAAAATGCAACAGTTTTTGTAACTGCAGGACTTCCAGGGTCTATCATGCATTTTGATTTTTTCCCCCTGAGAAGGATTTAGAAGTCCACATTCCTGCAGATTCTTTCGGATCACTGTATTTTTCATTTATGGAGTATACTGTGAGATTAACATTCTGGGGAATACTTTAGTCAAGGCTACCATATGAGGGGCGCCATATAGGTGGCTCAGGCAGTTGAGCACCTGACTTCGGTTTCAGCTCAGGTCATGATCTCGAGGTCTTTGGGTCAAGCCCCGCATCAGGCTCTGCGTTCAGTGGGGCGTATGCATGAGGATTCTGTCCCCCTCCCTCTGCCTCTGTCCCTCTCCCTGCTCTCTCTCATAAATGGGTAAATCTTTTTTAAAAAAGGCTACCATATGAAATAAAAATAGGTAAATTACTTAGAACACTGCACACAGTACATAGTAAGTGCCTGGTACATAGCAAATGTTATCATTATAGGGGTGGTTGAACTTCAAATTCACCCCCAAGACTTAAAAAGTCTATGTTTCAAGACATAATGTCCTCACAAAAAAGTGATGTGGGCTTGTTGGCTTAGAAGAAATGAAAAAAAAAATTGAAGTCGAATAGTTAATAAGGCAAGTGAGATCATCTCCAGGATAGACTTCAGGGCACACACCTCAGCATTGAGAGGAAATGGATTGTCTTGAGCAGGTGGCATACTTCAGTGGAACATAGGTTGAACCCATTTCCTACTGTGGACGTGTATTAGTTATGACTGGATGGAAACTCCTCACTGCCTGGGCCCTGGGCTTCTTAATTGTCAAACACAAGCAAGAGATGAAAACATCATTTCAGGGATGCCTGGGTGGCTCAGTGGGTTAAGCGACTGCCTTTGGCTCAGGTCATAATCCCAGAGTCCTGGGATCAAACCCCTCGTCGGGTTCTCTGCTAATGCGGGAGCCTGCTTCTCCCTCTCCCTGCCACTCCCCCTGCCTATACTCTCTCTTTTTCTGTCAAATAAATGGATAAAATCTTAAAAGAAAAGAAAAGAAAAGAAAAGAAAAGAAAAGAAAAGATCATTCCACCACTCATACTGTGGTCCATGGAGGTCGGTGGCATTGACGTCACCTGGGAAACCTTCTTCCTCTTGGAGAGAGTTAGGTCCTTTCCCATCTACGTACTACTTCCAGGTTTTGTTTGGTGACTTGGTAAAGTGGCCGCTTGCTTAGCCAGATGTGCCTAAAGAATTTGGAACTCCATGTCAAGAGGGCAGTTCCTGTGCTGGGCAGAGAGCTGATACTAATTTTAATTTTCCTTTCTAGTTTGCTGGTTCTATGACAAGACCCCTCAACCTGGAAGACTAACTTTCCTGCTCTCTATCCTGAGTCCCCTGTCACCTTTCTAAACCCCTTGCTCTCTCTCTGTTCTTTTCTGTAATAAAACAGCAACATGATCAGACCCTGGAATGTGCCTTGGCCTGAGGAATAAACTCAGGCAGCTTGGTTTATAAGCTGTTTCCATGGGAGAGGACTCTTGGATAAAACAGATATTTACAAATATTGAAAGCACTGTGCTGATCCCAAGCAGTGCCCTGGCTGTCTGGAGATAAATAGCTTCTCAGAGGAGTTGTGTTCTTCTCTACACCTCTTCTCTTCTGTCTCCCTCATCTGTCCTGCTCTCAGCTGGATCATCTATAACAGGAAGGTCTCCAGAAGAAAGTCTTCATTGCCTTTGGGAGTTCAGGATCTGAGGGCTTGGGGTTCACTACTTTGGGGGAACCAGACTAAAAATGGAGTTTTGAAAGATGGATGTGTTAATATATAAGGTGGTTCAGCCAGTGGAGAGCCTTTGTGAGGCAAGTATCCTGTAAGGGGCATGTTCAGCCTCCTAGTTCCTCAGAGTGGGCAGATGGTGGAGTTCAGAGGAATTATTTTAAATTTTTTTTTTTTTAAGATTTTATTTATTTATTTGACAGAGAGAGAATGAGAGAGAGAGCACATGAGAGTGGGGAGGGTCAGAGGGAGAAGCAGGCTCCCTGCTCGGTTCCCAGTGTGGGACTCGATCCAGGGACTCCAGGATCATGACCTGAGCCGAAGGCAGTCGCCCAACCAACTGAGCCACCCAGGCGCCCCAGAGGAATTATTTTAGCATCTTCCTGCTCCAAGTATCCATTCATGCGACACATGTGTGTTGAGTGCCCTGCGCATATAATGCAGCGTATTGGGCACTGGAGCCGCCATGTTAAATCTCTCAGGGTCTGGACTGAAAGCAGACACCATTAAAGGTCCTTCAAGCAGAGAGAATTTAATGCAGGGAGTTGAATCCATAGGTGATGGAAGAGCCAAGGAGGCAAACGGGGGAAGTGAGACAACTCAGTGATCGCCAATAGTAGGAGATCAGTACTATCCTTAGGGAAAAGGGATAAAAAGAGGAGCTTGTATTTCCGGGGCCAATGCCAGGACCTCCAAGTGGAACCAACGTCATGGAGAAGCTGCCGAGGTAGGGTGGGTGGGTGGAATGTGAAATATCCCTGGCTGCTTCCTTTTCCCTCCTTCCAGTCTTCCACCAGGGCCTCCCATTGGCTGAGCCTACCAGGAAGCCAGAAGGCAAAGGAGCTTGGGAAATGTAGTTCTCTGTGATTTGGAGCAGGTACATGGCTGGCACGAGTGGATCTGCACAGTCCCTTGCTCTCTTGGAAAGATGTGGGTGCCGACTATTGCCTGGCACTACCCATAGCCTTGACACTCCATCTCCCAAACCAAAACTGAATCAGAGATCATGGTCTTCCAATTTTTTTTTCATACTTTGGGAACTTGCCAAAGGGAAATCAAGTTCCCATTTCAGAAGGAAATCCGCTTAGTGGATGAAAAAAGTTGGATGAGTGAGTTCCCAGTGGCATCGCTTTCGCTTTAGATCCCCAAACTGAACTTAGCATTGCGGCTTCTTCCAGCCCTGGAAACGCCTTTCCCTGTAATAACAAGAAATGACATTTACTGAATGTTTGGTATGTTAACATGCTAAGAGTTTCCCATGCGTTGTTCCATCAAACCTTATAGTCACTAAACCTTTATCGATCCCCTGAAGTAGCTATTCTTATCACACCCAATTTATACATTAGCAATGCAAGGTTTAGATAGGTTAGATCACATTCACTTAGCACATTGTCAGAAAGTGGTAGAGCTGGATTTGGCCAAAGTTACTCCAACTTCAGAACCCACATTGTTAGCCACTCCTCAGTGTTACCTCCCGTTTATTTCTTTTGCACATGGGGGTTGCATACGGAGGGTGTGTTTAATTGTGTGGCAGGTAAGAGAAAAATGACCCTATCTTAGGTAGGATATGGTTCAGCTGCCAAAGACCCAACTCTGAATAATCGTAGCTTCAGTGAGATAGACACATACTCCTGTGGCAGGTAAGATGCTGGCTGGTATGGTACCTCTAAGCCTTGGAGTTCCCAGGAGTCAGGTTTCTTCTGTTTTTTTTTTTTTTTTTTCTTCCTCATCCTTAGGGTGTTTTCATTGTTTGACACTTTCCTGGGCATTTCAGCGCCAAGTCTTGGTCACTGCCAAGTCTGGAAGGAAATGCCCCTTCTCTCTAAGGGCACGACCTGGAAACTGCAGGTATTTTTCCCTGCCTTGCTGGCCAGAACATCATCGCCATGTCAGTATATTCCCACCTAGCTACAAGGGAAGCTGGAAAGCGCAGCCCAGCTAAAATATGATGGTCCTAGCAATACTGCCGAGGAGGAGAACCATCATGGGGGGACAGCCATCTGATTCAGCTTGCAGATACCTCTCTTTGGACTTCTGTGAGCTGATTGAAAAGCTTTTCCATTTTTCATTTCAGCAAATGTGCAGATCTTCACTTTGGGCTCATTTTGTCTTCAGTTTACAGATGAGGCAACTGAGAGCAAGAGACACGATATGACTTTGCTCCAGCTCACCAAATGAGTTGATTATGTGGGGAATGAGGTTTGAATGGGAATGAAAATTAATTTACCAGTGACCACTCACTTATGAATTTTTTTATATTATAAATGGCTTTTTGCTTCCAGATATAACCTCATTACCACGTTAGCGTTGGATAACAATTTTTTGTGTAATGAAGAACCCCAGGCCTATAAATGCCCTTTGTTTCATGGTCCGTGCTGTGCAACTATTAGAAATGATTACTGAGGATCTTACCAAACCCAATTTTTTGACATTTACGTAATTATGGCAAGTCTGAACTAAATAATTCATATGAAACAACAAAAAAATTAGGTGGAGAGCTTAAGTGTCTGGAGGGTTTAGCCAAGAAATACTTGTTTTTGTGGACAGAAACTCATTTCATCTAGCTCAAGCCAAGAAGATCAATTGTTGCAGATACCTCATAGTATCCTGTGCATTCAAGGGCTAGAAACAAAATTTGGGAGATCCCATTAATTGGAAAGTCATGGTCTGGGTCCCTTCGTTGTACAGTTGTGTAGGGAAGCAAAGGTGGTCATGATATAAAAATAATGACCAATAAACTCATCATGTATTCACATATTCCCTCCCCAGACATCCTACCCCACTTCCCACAAGTGCAATGACCCACCAGTGCATCAACCCCCCTTGTTGGACACTCCTTCATAGATTGCCAGATGCTCTGGGCTGCCGACAGACCTTTGCAAATAGGATGCAAATGGATCACAAAGTGGAATTGCAAATCTCACAAAAGATGCAGGATGAAAATTTTGCTGGAGAGCGGCTCTAATTACAAGCAAAGCGTTTGATGGATGGGAATGTGGTAGTCAGCCAGTTGACGCGACAGGTGCTTCGAGCAAGAATGATTTGTGTATCAAAGGATTAAGAGAGGCCCTTAGGAAAATTGATGAAGCCCTCCAGTATTTCTGAAAAATTACCCTCTCTATGATCCTGGTGCAAAAAATCACATGTGAAGGGAATGTGTCGTACTGTGGTATCATCTTATCTTTCTATGTGTCTGTACCGTGGTATCATCTATCTGCCCACGTATCTCCCCAGATCGGCTCGGAAAACCTGCCAAAACTTGACTCAAGCTTTGTTCTTTCTAAGAACAAGAACCTGGTTGACATTATAGCTGGACTGTTGCTAGATATGATAAAATAACTTGTTTTTATGATTTTTGGTTTGAAAAGTTTTCAAACCCCTCAGGTCCCTTGAACGTTTTATTAGATTGTGAAGTTTATTGAATATTCCTTCTTTCCAAGTGGGGTTGGAGATCCTGGCTTGCCTGGCAGCCATTTGGCGTTCGCTGGCTGGAGGGGGCTGCTGGGCAGGGGAGGAAATGATAGGAGAGCATCGATTCTTGGCAGCTTATCTGGGCACCAGAGTCATGGCATGATGCTGTTGCTGATAATCAAAACAATAACAACAAAAGTTAATTGGGCTGTTAGTACGTTCCAGGCACCGTGCCAAACACTTTGCGTGGGTTAGGTCATTCATTTCCCAGATAACACTATAAGGTTACTACTCTTTTATCCCCATGTAACAGTTGAAGGTATTAAGAATTAGTAAAGTACAGTATTTTGCCACGAGACTTCAACCTTTTAGTCTTTTGGGAGACTAAATTCTCCCTTCTTTTTTTTTTTTTTTAATTGGGGGAAGAATGTTCAACATGACATTTAACATAATTTTAAGTGTCTAAGCTGATATTGTTGACTCTCGGTACGGATGGGTTACAGCAGATCTCTAGAACTTACTCATCTTGCATAACTGAAACTTCATGCCCATTGAACAGCAACCCCCCCCCCCCCCACTTTCTCCCTCTCATCCCCCAGCCCCTGGCAGCCATCATTTCACCATCCAGTTCTATGAGTGTGGTGATTTTAAATATTTCATATAAGTGGAATCATGCAGTATTTGTCCTTCTGCGACTGGTTTATTTTACCAAAACTAGTGTCCTCCACGTTCATCTGTGTTGTTGCATATGGCAGGATATCCTTCTTCTTTTTTTTTTTTTAAGGCTGATGAATATTCCATTGTGTGCATATATCATATTTTTTTAATGCTCCATTCCCTTCTGATTCTTGCAAGTTGACCAACGCAGGGAAGGAAATGGTAGATGGCATAGCACAGATTTGCAGTCCCAGTCAATCAGGATTCACATCTTAGCTTGCTACTTACTAGTTTAAAAACCTTGGGGAAGTGATTTAACCTGCATCACGTAATCACTGTGACTGTGTGTGTGTGTGTGTGTGTTGAGAACATTTAAGATCTGTAGTATAATGTTATTCACTATAATCACCATGCTGTGTGTTCTATCCCCAGAAACTTATTCATCTTGTAACTGGAAGTCTGTGCTCTTGGTCAGAATAATTTTGATGTTGTTTTTCTTCTTATGGTCTCATAACCGAATCTGGCCAAATCTCCCTGCTTTCACCACCTCTCCCAAGTTTTGCTCAACATAATAACTTGCATATGCACTGCACTGTGAAAAATACAAAAGATTTTACATTTATCCTCCTATTCCAGACCCAGAATGTCTCTGTGATGTAGGAATGAATGATTAGCCCCATTGGCAGATATAGAAAGTGAGGCTCAGAGAGGTTAAGTCACTGGTATAAGGTTGCATAGCTGGTAAACATCCTTCTGAACAGCACTTAATATTACTCCTAACCCCAAACTTCTGTTCTACTTGCCCATCTCAGTCATTGTAAGCCTGCCAGGGCCTGTCTTGGAGCCTAGCTGGTGGAGGCAATCACTTATTTATTCTTGCCTATTTCCCTACCAATTTAAGATTTAAGAATGTGAATCAAGTGAACACTAAGCTGGTTTTCTTAATGAGTGCATCCTTAGGTCACTTAGATGCCAGGCTGTCAGGAGAGGCTAGCCATGTCTCTGTAAACTCAACAATCATCCTGCTGATGGTTTCCTTATGTATCACCCAAGCATAGCAAATGCAGTTACCCAATGACATCCATGCCCAAAGTTGAACTTATTTACAGTAAGTACACCTGCTTCTCCAGTAAGGAGCTCCTGTGTAATTGAGTGGACCAGGCAGGAATTAGATCTGGGCCCATGATCTATACACCCTGCCCATAGCTTAATCTATGTCAATTATTTCCACTGATCGCTGTTCTGTAGCGAAATGTAACCATGTGGCTTTCGGAAGGCCAAACAGAAGGGGCAGCGGCAGATACAGTCAGGGGAGGGTCATCAAGGTGGCATGACTTGTCAGCCCGAAAACTAGAAGAGCTTTGGGTGTGGGCTTGGGTATTTTTCTCATAAACGCCCAGTGCCCTCCTCCCCCTTTCCAGACATCCTGGGCATCTTCTTCTCCAGGGAGCTTTCCCCTCCCCACCTCGCGACAGTATCCAGCCTGTATTGAGATATCTTTGTCTGTCTCCGACTAGAGTTTCCTGGACACGAGGGCTGTGTCTTGTTTATTTCTGCAGCGCTGGCTTGTCATTCAGGGCTTGGCACACAGGAGCCATGCAGGCATTGCTAAATTGTTGACCTGGAAGTAACGGGAAGGAAAGAGGCAGAAGATCTCTGCATGCACACCCTCCCCATTAGCTTGCCTCTTCTTCCTTGCTCATGTCAGCATGGGGCGCAACATGATTTGTCGCAAGTAATGAACTTGGTGCTGGAAGTGAGATGGGTTGTGAAAGGTAATCTGAACTGGCCCAGAAACAAGCCCTTGATCAATTTGTCCAAAGCTTTGTTTCCTTTCTTCCCCCCTTCCCTCCTTCCCTCCTTCCCTCCCTCCCTCCCTTCCTCCCTCCCTTCCTCCCTCTCTTCCTCCCTCCCTTACTTCCTTCTTTCCTTAACTGGGACCCTGGATATTATATTTTTCTTTTGGAGAGTCCAATTGTATAAGTAACAAAATGAAGCTCTGAGAAGTCCTGACATAAGAGAGAAACTAGAATCCTTTTCCTTACCTCAGTATTTTACTAATTATACCATCCCCCTCCTTTAACAAAACCCAGTTGAAAGTGTTATACTCCTTCTCTGGTGGAAGGGTACATGGCAGGGTTGGTAGGGGTGGGATTGGTCTCCTTTGGAGACTTTTATTGTCCTCTTAGTGAGAATGTAGTTTCTAATACTCTTTGCATCTGAAGCTTAATGATGTCACGGAACTGAGCTCTACTTGGGGAGAACATGAGCATGTCATAGCCTGAAGATATCGTCATATCCCATAAACTCATTTTACCAGGTTTCTCAGATGCTATCAAATGGAGTAGATCATTTTTTTTTCTTCCCCTGGTGAGGATACATCAAGGAGGCCCCTTGATGAGCTCAGTTACTGTTCCCTGTTTCCTTGGGGCCTCTGCCGAGAAGAGAGCAAGGAGAGTCCCACTGTGGCCTCTTGGTCCCCCCAAGTCATGCTTCCCCAGTGCAAAGAACCCCTTTGGGTATTAAGGAGAAATACTTGAAGTGCACGTTCGTATTTGAAGGTGATGGTGATGATGGTGTGACTAACAGATGCAGTTTCTTGAATGTCCCCATGTCCCTGGATTTCAGGCAAGACGTGGGCCACTACTCACGAGATCCTACTTGATTATGATCACAAGCATGTGAGGTAGAAGTTATGATGCCTGCTTCATCCGTATGGAGCCAAGACTCCCAAGAGTAAGGAACCGACTAAAGACTATGCAGGAAATCAGTGGGAGAGGTGGGATTTGAACATAGACTCTCATCGTGGGGCCCTGGTGGGGGTGACCAGGTGAGGCCCACTCACAGAGCAGGCTGGAAGCTGCTGGGTCTTTATCAGGAAGTGTCTGCATTCACTTCTCTGGTGATTTATGCCCAGGAAGACTTGGCTATTGGAAACGAGGCCCAGGCTTGCTTTTTCTTCCTGCTTGTGGAATGAATGCAATATATGTTTGCATGGGCGCCCGCGTCTGTGTCCAGGCTCATGTCCTCATCCTACCTGCCCTGCATCCTTATCTATGTGTACCCTGACGCCGCTGTCTACACCTCCGTTCCTGTCCATCTGTACGTCTGTACCTATATTCGAACTTACCCTAGACCAGGGTTTCTCAACTTCGCTACTGTTGATACCTGGGGCTGGATAATTCTGTTGTTAGGGACTGTGTATAGGATGCTCACCTGACTTCCCAGGCTGTACCCACTAAGTGTCA
Organism: Mirounga leonina; assembly: GCF_011800145.1. Taxonomy (NCBI): domain Eukaryota; kingdom Metazoa; phylum Chordata; class Mammalia; order Carnivora; family Phocidae; genus Mirounga; species Mirounga leonina. The sequence goes on from NW_023270436.1 coordinate 11,691,610, forward strand.
CAGCTGTGACAACCAAAAGTGTCTTTAGCCAGATATCACCCCCACACCCCCCAGAGTGAAATGATCTCCCCCCAAACATTGACTCTCAGTGAGGGGGAAATGAGGTAAGAGGCACTGACTCAGTTTTGGCAAAGGCCCTAAGACTATAGATTTCAAAGGGCCTTTACATTCAGAGCAAAAATTGCCCAAGCAAGCTTTTCAAAGGAAGTGGCTAAAAACCAGATAGTTGTTCCAATGACCTTAACCGAGGAGACAACGCAGAGAAGTCACCTGCCAAGCGATGCCGTGGGGAAAGCCTCCTTTGCCCCCTCTTAGAGTCCACATCATCACTTCTCCCTTGATTTCTTCTTTCCATTTATTCTTGGCCTGGCCAGGAAGGAGATGGCCGGCAGCGTCCATGGTCCACACATTTATCACTTTAGTCATTTTGTTTTTACTCCATAAGCAACCCTGTCTCTATCTAATCAGGGGGCTGCTTCCTGTTTTTGTTCGCTGCCATTTGTCCTGCTGGAGCGATTTTTATCATCAAACAGTATGAAAATAGAATGTTAGGGATTGGCACCCCTCTCCTGTTGAAAGGCCGTGGGGCTGGCCAGTTGGCTTGGGCAGAAGATACGGAAGTAGCCTAAGACCCAGGCATGTATTGTCTGTAGGACAAAAAAGAAGCCTGCCCCTCGTTCCCTTCACATGGACTCCCCTCAAAAAATAAAAATAATGATGCAATTTGTTTAAACCTAGCGACATGTATTTACAAGCACTTCGTGGTCATTCTTCCTGGAGGGCGGGGGGAATTTTCATCGTTTGATGAATGGGTTCCTTCTGCCATCTGGAATGTGCACAAAGGTGGGCATTCCCATTCAGGGGTGGCTCTTGACTTCCTCCCTGGTCAACGTCTGCAGCCCGGAAGGAGCCACGGTTCTCGATGTTGCCGCAGAATGGTGGTATGTGGGTGAGGAGGTGCTGATTTCAGATCTCTGGGCAAGCAGGAAATCTCAATGACGTGAATGCCTCTGAAGGACTTTCACCATGGGCCCAACAGTTTTGGCATAGCATGACCTTAGGCTACATACTATCTGCCGGTGGGAAGAAGGGTGGCCGTGGTCAAAATGTGTTCTGTTGCTATTAGTCCCCCTCTGTGACTTCTCGTTCACAGTATTGAGTCAGTGCTCTTGTGTTAAGCACTTGCTGGGTGCCTGGCATCAGGAGAGCTACTTTGGGGAAAGAGCAGGAAAGACCAAGACAGAGAAAGCAGAGTCTCTATGTAGTGAATAGTTTCTTATTTTTCAAGACTCAACCACACTTCCAATTCTTTTATACCTTCATCGACAAACCCTTCTACTCCAGCTCCTCTTTCTCATTAAAAAAAAGAAAATGGCCAGAGTTCAAGACCTCAGTTACACATCATTATAAATTTGACCTGTGGTTGTAAATATGTGGCTCGTACACCTTCATCCTCCATCCCGGACCCACGGCAGACATTGCTAATCAGTCATGACCTCCTTTCCCCCACCTTTCTCTGTGACTTTAGGATTCTTCTCAAAAAAGCATTTCAAAGTCAAAACTGCTACCTCCTTGTCCCCACTGGAACCTCGCATTCCTTCAGAATGCCAAGCAAAGAGCAAACCAGTACAATTTATTCACACCAATGTGCAAGCAGCTGTTAATATCTTCCTGAGTTTGGAGTTGCCCGATAAAATCCTGGATGCCGAGTTAAATTTCAATTTCAGATAAATAACAGAATTTTTAGTGTAAGTATACCCCCAAGTATTATTGCACGGGACATACTTATACTAAAAAAATGATCTGCTGTTCATCCGAAGTTCAAATTCACCTGAGAATCCTGTATTTTTCTTTGCAAAATCTGATGCCACGATCTAATGTCACCTTTTAAAAACAAAGTTGGGAGGCCCTGGCCTATATTAATCTGTAATGTTGCCATTTCAGGCCTGGGCCACGATGGTGTGAGAATTTTGCTAGTAGATCTTTGGGAGGGGAAGTGGTTTAGGGCCTGCTGTGATGCAGGATGAGAGCCTTCCTTTGTCTCAGAATTACACCCCATCTTCCTACCCAGCCTGTAAGATAAGTGGTAGGAACTGAGACACATCAGGCTCACAAAGCTCAGTAGCTTTTGGATAAATAGCCCCTTCGGCATTGCTTTGGGAACAGGAACTGGCAAGACAGCCAGTTTTGAGCCCACCAAGTCTCCCTGTCACCCATCCTGTCTTTGAGGATGTGGACTTTTTTTTTTTTTTTTTTTTTGCTCAAGAGCACAATGGTAGGGATCCGGGAGGAGGGAGACAGGCAGAGCCCAAGGGATCTTAAGATATCTGTGCACGGTTCTGGATGCTGAAATCCAAGATGAAAACACTCTTCTGCATTTGTCTTGGCTGTGTCCACGTCACTTTCTCAGACCAAGCTGGTCTTCACCTGGCATGTACAGGGATGGCCCTCCTGGTTGTTCCCAGCCAGCACACGTTCTGATGGATGGCTCCATGCCCTGCAAGATGTAACATATTTTGCATACTACCTGCTTTTAAAGTGTGCAAAGGTGACAGGTGGGCATGGGCGTTTGATAGCAAGTTGTCTGTCTTGGCTGGCAGTTCCCAAACTTTTCTGCCCATTCGAGGCCTATGGAGATGCTTGGGTTGCTTCCCCAGACCAACCAACTCAGAATGTCCAGGGGTGGGAGCCAGACAAAAGCACTTTTTTTTTTTTTTTTGAAGATTTCTAGGTAATTCCAACATGTGGCCAAATTTGGGAACCACTGGTCTATGCTAGACGTGTTTCTTCGGCTTCAGCAAACATGTTCTCGGCGAGCTAGACACCCAGGGATGTAACTGGGGGAAAGTCGCCCTTCCTTGTCCGGCTCGGGGGGAGGAAGAGGGAGGAGGGAGGGGGTCCTCTCAGGATAGAGTGGCATTGTTTTGTATCAGTTTCTGGCTTTCTAGCTTGGCTGGGCTGAGGGAACAAAGAAGGCTTCATGCAGGACAAAAGCGCACTGTTTCACCTAATGAGGAACAGTTGAGAGGTCTGGAGACAGCACCCCATCAGTGAGGGACAGAGGGCGGCAGAAGAGAGGCTTGTGGGGCCCGCCTAATGAAGACCAGTTGAGAGGTGCCGGCCAGACACCAGACTCGCCTTTCTTTGTGAGCCCCCAACACTACCCCCTCCCACCTCTCCTGTCTCAAGAGGCTTGTCCCTCCTTCCAGCGAGAGAGAGACATGCTCAGATTCATCTGTCACAGTGACGGGTCCTGACCTTGTGACCTCTTGAGCCATGCCCTCCGGCCTCTGGATTTGACCTTTCCAAAGAGCCCCCCATCCTCGGCCAGAAGGTCCCTATTGACGACCTGCTAGCGGCCACCTGCTGAAGCTGCCCCTGCGAAATAAAAGCCAGCAAATGATTCACCGGGGACTCTTTGAGGCTTTGCTGGATGGAGTGCTGTGTCCGGGGCCCACGAACCAATCTCTCTAATTGTCTGTCGCAGGATGCCTTTCCGCTTCCTTTCAGGACGCGGAGCTTCGTTGAACTTGGGGGCTTGTAAAAAGCAGCACTGTGCGACCGAGAGAGAGAGGGGAAGAGCTGCTGGGAGGGTCTCTGATGTCCCTGGCTAGCCTCCAGGCCTGGCTGGCAAGAGGACAGCATGGGCAGGCAGGCAGCTGAGCTGGAAGGATTTTCCTCTCCCAGCGCACGAACTTCCAGAAACCCGGCTGGCTTCTGCAGAAGGTCCCACGTTTAGGCCTGCCTGGGAACAAAGTGCTCTACAATCAGGCCCGCATTTATCCAGATTGTCGAGTCCCCCCTACAGGGCAATGGAGAGCTTGTATCATGCATAATCGCCCTTTGTGGGTTAACATGGTCAAATATTGGTGATTTTGTATAGTTTAAACTAATAACTGAATTTGGGTGAGTTGCATCTTCTCTAAGAAAGAAGTGATGGGGCGCCTGGGTGGCTCAGTTGTTAAGCGTCTGCCTTCGGCTCAGGTCATGATCTCAGGGTCCTGGGATCGAGCCCCGCGTCAGGCTCCCTGCTCAGCGGGAAGCCTGCTTCTCCCTCTCCCACTCCCCCTGCTTATGTTCCCTCTCTCGCTGTGTCTCTCTCTGTCAAATAAATAAATAAAATCTTAAAAAAAAAAAAGGTAGTAATACTTAAAAAAAAAAAAGAAAGAAGTGACAGTATGTTGGTCATCTATTGCTGTATAACAGTTTTCCTCCAACTGGAGGGGCTTAAAAAGGCAAACATTTATCATCTCACAGTTTCTGTGAGTCAGGAATTTTGGAGCTGCTCAGCTGGGCAGGTCTGCCTTGAGGGCTCTCTTGAGGGTCTAGTCAAGATGTCATCTGGGGCCGTGATCTCATCCAAAGGCTTGGCCGGGGTGGGAGGATCCACTCCCAAGGCGGTTCACTCACAGGGCTGTTGGCAGGAGCGTCGTCAGTTCCTTGCCGAATGGGTCTCCCCACAGGGCTGCTTGAGCACCCCACAGTTTGGCAGCTGGCTTCCCTCAGGATGAAAGATCCGGGAGACAGGGTGAGAAGGAAGCTGCATTATCTCTTGTGAACACATTCTTGGAGGTCATACTCTGACATTTCCAGAACATCCTATTGGTTGCACAGGTCAGCCCTGTTCCTCACAGGAGGGGAGCATACAAGTCTGTGAGTACCCAAAGTCCAGGGTCATTGGGTCCCACAGAGAGTCAATGCCATGTGATGGTTTACTGCTTCCCTGACCACGTCCTCCCCGCACTTCTGGATGTATCTTGATGTTATTTGAAGGCTAAGTCTCTTTGTTACCTCTCTCCCCATGCCTCCACTCTCCTAAACTGGGGTCTGGTTAGCCAGAACCTCTTACAACTTGTAGCTGGAGAATAGCAGGGACAGACAGTGTTGGCAAGCACAGATGTCCTTCACTGTTTGGCGTCTAGCATGCTGGTGCCCAGATCCTCATTTAAGGGAATTTCAAGTCTGGCAAGAGGAACGTTAGTATAGCATGTATTTTTGTAATTAATTTATTAGATACAGTTAAAGCTCCCAAGAAATTCTGGCTTATACATTTTTCCACCAGCAGCCATATAAATGACCTACTAAGCACCGAACAAGAAAGTGAGAGCTGCTAATAGTTATTAGGTGTTTACTGCATGCTGGACCCTTGGCTCAGGGCTTTGCCTGCTGGATCTCATCTGATTCTCATGATAACCCCAGAGCACTGTTATTGCCCAAGTTCATAGAAAATGAGATTCGGATAGATTAAAGCTTGTCCATGCTCATAGGGCTGTCAAGAGTTAGGATTTGAAAGCAACTGTGTGATGTTGGAGTCTGAACTTCTAACAGTGACAATGAACCAGTCTGAATGAAGGGGCAAGGAGATTTGAATAGATGGCCCCTAATATCCATTCTGTGCTACGATTCAGTGCTTCCAGACTTGGCTCCTCTATGTCATTGCAGGCTAGGCTCTCTGGAGGCTGACGCTGAGATGGAGATTAGTGCACAGGAAATTTATTAGGGACAGCTCTCAGGTTCCACACCTGTGGAGAGGAGGGGAGACAAGCCAGGATGAGTTGGAGGAAGAAGCTGATTTGCAGTGCAGTTCTGGGGATAGCCTCGGCCAACCCCATGGCACACTCCAGAGCTGAGGTTGGCCCTTCATAGATGCCCCGAGTTGGGGGGAGGACTCTGGTCTTTTATGCCGTCCTGATCAGTCACTGAGTGTGGCCCTCTTCCATCTTGGAAGTCCCCAAAGTGGGCTGATTCCTGAGGAACCACCTCTCAGCAGGAGTTCCTGCAATGATGAGAAGGGAGACCTGGGTGGTACCTCACCACGTTCCGTGCCAGTTTCTGATCTAATTGAGAAAGTCATGCGTGGTCACATAGACTCACAGACGTGGAGACACGTACACACACGCACGTGCACTCACACTCGGCAATCCCAGGCGCTGCTGGATTGTAGGTTCCGTCATAAGAACTCACCTGAGTGTTTGGAAGAAGGAGAAAAGATACATTAGAGAGCTTCACAAGAATTTCTTTCCTCTGAATTGCCCCCCGTGATCAGTGCTGAGCCCCTTGACTCCTACCCTTGGCACAGACCCATCCTGCACAGAGTATCTCCACACATGGTGCAGAGTGCAACAATACACACAGACTCACAACAGGACACACAGCGCATATCCCAACACCTGCATACAGACACAGACACAATCCATTTGCACACACACTCCAGTGGGTACCTGCAATATCCCCACGTATGTGTGCCCCTGTGCACAATAACATATGCCCATTCACACACAGCGCGTAGTGACAGTACCCGACATGCTTTCATGCGTCCACGAACGTAGACAGTGGAGTTGGTCTAAAGTCAGTGAGCAGATCTCTTAAAGATGAAATTGTCTTTGAAACGCTATTGAAATGCCCCCTGACAGGGAGATACATGGCGAACTAGACAAGTTTATGGGAACAACAGAGGCACGTCTTACTTCCTATGCCCTCCCCAGGGTGTAAGATGCTCATTGAGGAGAATGTCGGGCAAAGTTCTGGTTACACTGGTCACTTTCTCTCTCTCTGTCTCCCTCTCCCCGCGCCTTCCTTATCCTCTCAGTAGTTGAGTTCAGTGTTGGATAGACAGGTGATGTTTCTGCACTCTGTCACATTGCTGGGACACACACACACGCACACACACACTCCAGCGGTGGAAGAGAACTCTAGGAAGGAGGAAGAAGGAAGAATTCCTGTCTTTTCCCCTCTGATGTCCCTTCATCTGAGCCACCACTGTCCTCACCACCTCCACACTGGGCACCGCGTCTCCGAGCCCAGTTGTCAATAGGAGGAGAGTGTGGAAAAAGACTACCAGGCCCGGCGAAGGCCTCTGTGGTAATTGCCAGTCAGCCTCTTACCCGGGAGTAGACACTTTGTAAGTCTGAAGGGGCCGTATCAGATCGAATAAGGCTGCCTCCTTGGCATCACCCATGGTTGGAACAGTGCATTCTCTTCCCTTTCTGGTCTTTTCCATAAGCAATGAGCTCTTTCTTCCCTTTTCCGGCTTCCCTGAGCCCTCTTGCTTTGCCTGTTCAACGTTCATTGTTTGGGACATGTTGTCCCCTGTCCCCCCCACCACAAGATCACCCTTCTTCTCTCTCTGGAAGATCACTCCTGCCTCGGGGCTGCCCATCTGTGAGTTCCCCCTGCGTTTTTCATCAAGGGCTTCTTTCTATCCCCAAGCCCCATTTCAGCAGTCTCCTCCTGCTTTCCTACAGCTCATAACTCTTAGGCCAGGGGATTAACATTGTGATTTATCTGCAAAATTCCTTGAGTGAGGGATGAAGAGAGAGAAAAACCCACAGAGACCCTTGTCCCTGAATATCGAGTGGTTATTCTGTACACGTAGCAAATGATAAAACAAGCTCTAGGGGTCTGGGAAGGGGGGGTTGGTGGTGACTGGATGGTTTGGGTTCAGTCAGGGGTATTCTCATTCTGGAACGTTCCAAGATTTCCTCCCCATCCTCTACCCAGCCTATACTGATAGTCGGGCCTACTTTTGTAGGCAGTCTAACTCTCAATGTAACTAGTGTTCCCCCACCTCTTCTACCTTTTCTCAAGACCCCTTAACCCAGATGGCAGTATCTGTTGGTTCTGCTAGGAGCCACGTGACCACCCTTAGGAGCAGCATTGGGCAAAGGACTAATGAGGCTGTCTTCCTGTATCACCTATCAAGAAAGAGGTGACAAAGAAAACAGGAAGAGGGGATGGAAACAGAAAGAATGATCAGAGTCTCTCCTCAGCCTGACTTTGGCCATGACAGTCATAATTTGAGATTAATACTCCTAACGAGTTCTGTACGGAGGACTCGGTATATCACTACCTGAAGCTCTTCCTGTTCTAAATTCCCTTTCTACTAGTTGGGGAGTACTCCTGGCTGGCTCAGTAGTCTGTGCCACCTGTAAGCCAGCCAGCCTCAGCCAAAGGCATGGTTTGCCGATGTAACATACAGAAGGGCTGGAGGCATGTTTCCTCACTTCGCTTTAGCTTCCACTTAATGCCAGCATGTCGAGGTGTCCAGAACATCAGGGGAGAGGGAGGTGGCAATGCCTTTTGGATATGGTACAAGTGCACCAGGAATGCATTGAGGGAGATTGTGGCATCTGGATCGTGTGTTCCCTCATCAGAATTGAGACACAAGTTGGAGACCCCCTTAAGAAAAGGACAAGTGCATTGTGCTGGGGGAGGGCTGAGGGCCTCTGGGACCTGTGTGGTGTTATTGCTGTTGATCTATGTAAAGGCTGGAGGAGCTAGGGAAGCTGAGATAATGAAGAAATACAATTAATGTGTGAGAGTAGAGAACTTGGTAAGGTGGTAATGGAGATAGGTCACCCCCACCCTCCCTGCCATCTTCCCTTCATTCCAGCTGTTGGCTCAAAAGGCTTCAGGGTGACATTCTCAAATGAAGCTCAGAGTTCACCAAAAGAGTCTTTGCCCCAGATTTTCAATCCCATGGTTTAACACTCTCCACTTAAAGCACTCCCCCAATGCCTTTTATTGCCTCTGTTTCAAAGAGTGTCAACAAGCCATTGGAGATCAATACACATTAGTCCATCTGTTTTCATGTTGAGGCACTACCTTCAGCTTATGTCTTGCAATTGATTAATTACTTTAAGCACTGACATTTTGATTGTGAGTTGGAGTTCTCTCGCCTGATCTGCTGCCATAATTTAACTTGGAACCAACGGAGTTTTCCATAACAGCTCTGGTGGAACATTGCTTCTCCCCAGGGTTGGCCAAATCAGAGACTAAGGTAGATTGCTCTAATCCCGAGGGATCGAACCAGAACCATGTTCTCTGGTTCCCTGACTTGGTTCATCCTTTTGGGTACCACTGGCTACTCAAAGTCTAGCCCAATGCAAATCCATTCATTACCCAGGCTTTTGTAGAACTGTTTACCTTCTCTAGCCAGATGTCAGTACAACTATAGTTGAATTTGGAAGATGAGCTCTCCATAATGAAATCAGGGAGAACTAATTCAGGTGTTGTCTCCCCAAATGCATTAAGCTAGCTATTGATGATCAGACTCTGGAGGGCACCAGCAACTATGCTCTGATAAACAATATTTGATGTATAAAATATACTGGCATTGTATAGGGCCTGTTTCTCCATGCTCCAGCCATTAATTCCTGACACCAGTTCCTGACGGTAATTCTGACGTGGAGTCAGATGACTGGGATCTGGGCTGTTTCCACAGTTGAGTGTGTGGATGCAAAAGTACAAATTACTGAAGGTTCACCAAAACCACACCATGAAACCCTTAATTATCCACGTCTGCCAAGAGCATTTTAGCACAGATAATACAGCAACGAATACCCAAGGTGTCATTTATCTTTGGTTTTGGATTATGTCCTATGACCGTTTCTTTTTGCATCAGATTTTCCATACCCAATATTGTTGTTACTACAATTAATTTTACATAAAGTCAAAGCATTGTAGACTTGCAGAACCAGAAAGCAGTTGAGGGATTTATTAGTCTCATGATTTTCATTTTTTTAAGTTAAAAAAAAATTTTTTTTCAGAGAGAGTACAAGCGGTGGAGAGGGGCAGAGAGAGAGGGAGAGAGAGAGAATCTTAAGCAGGCTCCATGCCCAGCATGGAGCCCAATGCAGAGTCCAACACGGAGCTTGATCTCACAACCCTGAGTTCATGACCTGAGCCGAAATCATGAGTCAGACGCTCAAGTGATTGAGCCACCCAGGCACCCTAAGTCTCATGATTTTCAGACTGTATGCAATAAAGATCTGGCGTTTTGGAGAAGAGCCCTGGGCAGGAAAGAGAGTGGACGCATGTCTCCCATTGTATAGATAGCAAAACTGAGTCCCAGGGAGGGAATGAGAACTTCCAAGCTGGTTAGTACCAGAGCTGGAGCTAGAACTTTGATCTTCTGGTTCTTAGAGAAAACAAATACCCATAACTAAGATTTAAGAGAATGATTCAAAAAAAAAAAAAAAGTACACTAGTCTCAGAAACTGACCCATAGAACTTAAAGAGCCTTCAAAGGTTTGGTCCAAGAATTATACCATAAAGATTTCCAATATAGAATGTTTAATAGAAATTTTAGAAATTTTAGTTATCACCTACTTTACCAGGGTTGGCCTGCATATTGGAGTTATAAAAATGCAGAGGACAAGTGTGCCAGGCAGACAGTGTGTATGTGTGTGTGTGTGTGTGTAACAGTGAAAGCCAAAGACTCAGAGACACATTGAAACAGAATGTTACAGGATAGAATAAGAGAGATTTGTTTTTTTTTTTTTAAAGAGCGAGCCCAAGCAGGGTGTGTGGGGGGGAGGGGCAGAGAGAGAGGGAGAGAGAATCTTAAGCAGGCTCCACGTTCAGCATGGAGCCCAATGTGGGGCTCGATCTCACGACCCTGAGATCATGACCTGAGCCAAAATCAAGAGTCAGATGCTTAACTGACTGAGCCACCCAGGCGCCCAGAGACAGAGATTTGTAATAGAAGTTTCAAAAGGGAAAAAGTAAAGACAGCCTCCCAGGAAATCTGTAACCCCCAGGATAAGAACTCAGGCTCTGGAGTGAGAAGGATCTAGATTGTCACCCTGTTTCTTCTACTGTCTACCCGCACATGGCTTAGGGGGAGACAATGCACTTCTTCAAAGTACCCTTTCCTCCAGTAAAATACATTAATAAACAGTACCTTTCTCAGAGGCTTGCATTGAGAATTACATGAGATTATATATATATAAAGTGTTTAGTAGAATACCCAGCCTCTGCTTAGTATTTAAGAAATTGGAGTCATGGGGCACTTGGGTGGCTCAGTCGGTTAAGCATCTGCCTTCGGCTCAGGTCATGATCCCAGTGGGATCGAGCCCCGCATCGGGCTCCCTGCTCAGTGGGAAGCCTGCTTCTCCTTCTCCCACTCCCCCTGCTTGTGTTCCCTCTCTCGCTGTGTCTCTCTCTGTCAAATAAATAAAATCTTAAAAAAAAAAAAAAGAAATGGGAGTCATTATTATTTTGATTATGTCTACCTTTATTACTATTATTACCCAATGATATGCCAGTTATACAAAACTAAAAATTTCCTGTAAGGTAGAAATTTCCATTTCTGTCCCTATTTTTCTTTATTTTTTTTTTTTAAAGATTTTATTTATTTATTTGACAGAGAGAGACACAGTGAGAGAGGGAACACAAGCAGGGGGAGTGGGAGAGGGAGAAGCAGGCTCCCTGCTCAGCAGGGAGCCCGATGCGGGGCTCGATCCCAGGACCCTGGGATCATGACCTGAGCTGAAGGCAGACGCTTAACCGACTGAGCCACCCAGGCTCCCCTCTGTCCCTATTTTTCAACACTTTTTTTGAATCAAGAATTCTTAGACTTTCTATACATGTCTCCAGGTGGTCCAGAAGTGATTTTCAAATACAGCAGCTTCTCACAGGTAGGATAGCAGTGCTGTTATTGCTTTGATTATTGAGAGCAAGAAAATATACCCAGAGTAATGCAAGAATGATAATTATAATTATATTCTGAGTTCCCAGATCTATGGCATTCTCCCACGGCATGGAGAAAAACTATTTCGTCTTTTAGATGCAGCTGATTACAATGATTTTCACCAAGTTTTCCCTGGCAGTTGTTAATAAGGGGGATTTGGATTTAGGGAGGGGACAGGAGAAAGGAGAAAGAAGCTAATATTTGCTTCCCTTATATCAGACATTTTACATGATTTATTTCATTAACTCTTTAAGATAATCCTTTGATTCACATCTCCAAGTTACAGGCATGAGACTTTAAGAGAGGACAATGTTCTTGCTTGATGCATGGCACAACCAGAAAGTGCTCATGCCAACCCGAGAGTTCAGTCTTCCCAGGAAGGAATGTGAAGAAAAATAACAAAGGTGGCAGCACCTGAAAACCCAGGATGGATTTTCAGGGTGCGGCTCCCTGAGCAGCTCGGTCAAGTGAATGCAGTAGCCAACCCTCCCCAACCCCCATGGTTTGCTTTGTTTGCCTTATTTTTTCTGTGCCGACCAACAAAGTACCCCAGCCGAGAGAAAGCTCCAAAACATACAAACCCCCAAATTTACCCAGCCAAGGAGCATCCAAAAGACCAATAATTCCCTGGCTCCCTAATTTGGCTGGGAATCTTTCTCTTTGGTAATCACTCCAGGATTCCTCCTCCCCGCCCCCATTTTTGTTTTTTCTCACATGTCACCCTTGGCATGGTCCCATGCCACCCAGCTCCCACAACAGAAAGGATATGCGATTTCCCCCTAAAGCCAAATTCCTTGGCTGTTAAAGTTGTGTCTTCTTAAAAAGGCTGATGGTGGCTTAGCCACAGAAGGATGAATCTGAGCTTCCACTCCTCGCTGGGAAGGCACTTGGGGGATGGCGTCACCTGTCACTGGGAGACAAAGAAAGTCATGTTCCGCCACTCTGTGAATGGCAACTCTGTTGGAGTCCCCGACCTTGTTTGTTCAAATCCTGTCTCTTGTCTGACAGGGTGCAGGCGTGGGTTTTTGTTTTTGTTTTTGCTTTTTTTTTTAGGCTCTTTTCCAGATTTCTTTTGTGAACACTTACTCGCACAACAGAGATTTGGGCTTTTAAGATACCTGTTTCTAGAAGCTTCCATGATTTCGTCTTTCTGCGCGTTGCTCCCGAGAAGGTGGGCTTCACACGATAGAGAGATTTATGACTCTACCCAGCAGCTTTCATACATTTAGCAGACTGAATGAGGAGACATCTTTTCTCTTTGTCCTGTACCAGGATTTTAGGGTGTGAAGAAACCATGCCTGGCCTTATTGATCTGCTTACCTTCCGTCAGCCTGCAGATAAATGAGAACGAGTTTTATTTAAAGCAAGCAAACAATATTAATTATGAAGAACATGGTATTCAAAGCTCCAGGTTCAAACCCTGCCCCCTCCTGCCATGTATCCTTACTTGCTGTACGGGTTTAAGTGACCTCTTTGATATTTAAGTTATTCCATTTTTTTATGAGGGTGACGTGAGATCAGGTGTTTTAGAGTTATCAGCTCATAGTGCATGCTCAGCAAGAGTGCTGACTGATGAGCACAATGATTTCTTCACCCAACCCCATGGGGAGCAGTTGGCCAGTTTGATAGTAAAGATGACCAAAAATGGGGGTGCCCAGTTCATTTGATCGCAAACAGTCTGCACTTTAGAGAGAAGATGGTTTTTCTCACCTCACACCAGTGCTTCACCTTTTGTTTCTTCCAGTGTAAGCTTTGTCTTTTGCTGTTAGAGCTTTGCTCATGCTGTTCTCTCCACCCGAACCACGCTTCCCTTACTTTGCTTACCTCGTGAGCTCTTACTTTTACTCCCCAGGCCTCGGTTTAGATACCTCCGTCTTTCTCTAGGGTTCCTCTCCTGCCCTTCTCCACCCAGCCCTGGTGGCCCCCCTCTTTGTGGTCTCCTGCACCCTCTATTCACCCACCTCACAACACTTAACTTACCCTGTTGCCACTGACTTTTCCGTGCCTCTCTTTCCCACCAGAGCTCAAGATCCGGAGGGACAGAGCCTGGGTGTCCTTCACTGTTGGATCCCCAGCCCCTAGCCCAGTTTGGGAACAGACCAGATGCTCAGCACACATTTGCTGGTTGAGTGAAGAATACATGGGTGAACGGAAGTTCTGAGCACCACAGTGGAAGAGTCTAGGAAGATGATTACAAAATGGCGGCCACGGATTAGTCAGAGGGGAGACTGAAATGCCTGCACCTGCTAACCTTTGTCCTCTCTCCAGTGGACACTCCAGTGAGGTTCTGTGTCAAGGCCTGGCACCATCAGATGGTGAATGGCCCGATGGGGGCTCCCCATTAAAAACAGAGAAAGTCCCCTGGGCTGCCCAGAGGAGGCCTGCTTCTTCCCGCTGCTCAGGCCTCACTCCTTGCCTGGGGTCTTTCCTCCATTTTCCTGTCTGGGGCCCTGTCTGTTCTTGGAGTCAAGAGGGGACTGTCTGCACCTTCTGCAGAGACAGCGAGGGAACATGACGTCTCACTCTGGCCCCAACCCCGAGCGTCATTGGTGTTGGCTGGGGATCAAAGCCGCTGTTCCATTTTTAACCTTCATCAGGGCCCCACCTCACCCTGAGCATGTGTTCCCGACATTTCATTGTGTGCCAGGGGGATAAACAAAACCCACCCCCTGAGTCTAGGGAAGGATGCCTTCGGGGGAGCTCTGAACCCGGCTGAGGCAGATAAGTGTTTTTCCCACCCAGGGCCCCCCTTGAGCACTGCGGTTTTTCCTGAGCTTACATGACACCACCATAAGGGAGATGGATGGGTTTATTTTTGTGCAGAACAAATCTACAGATGGTGGCCCCCAACCAAACCAAAACAAAACAAAACAAAAACACCCCAAAAAACAACAACAGAAAAACAGAACCTAGTGTGTGGAGATGGGAGGCCGGGGGCAGGGGAGTCTGTCTTTGGCTGTGCTCTCTCTCTCTCCACGTCTCCTACCTTTCTTCTTCTCCTGAGTTGCCTATAAATGCCACCAGTGTCCCCCTCGGTTGGTTATTGGGGATTTTGACAGGAGACCATTTGATTTTCAAACTATCTGCTAATCAAGGTACCAGTAAATACATGCTTTTAGAATTTTCAAGCAATTGAAAATGGGTGTAAGGCAGAAAGATGGTGTCTGGTACAAAATAGGAACTCAATAAATATTTGTGGTAGGAAGGAAGGAAGGGGAACAAAAATCCACCTACCATCCATCCCCGTTAATATTTTGGTGAACATTCATCTGTATTATTTATGTATATTCGAGCGACATATACAAATAGGATCATACTATAGTCACATGTAATATATTCATACTTTCCACATGTGCATAATAAATACTATACTGTATTCTGCTACATGAATACACATAGTAGATTCACAATGTGCATACACGTGCACCTGTATGCATACATTATATATACATATATAAATATATATCGTCTACCATGCTGCACTGTGGTGTTCTATAGTATATACCACGATGCTATAAAAAGCATAGTGGTGTGTTCAGACTGTAAGTGCAAACAGGATCAAACTGCTCACCATGTTTCAGAATCTGCTTTTTTTTTTTTTCCACCGTGCCCTGGACATCTTTCCATTGTCTATGAGTGTAGAACAAATTTATCGCAATTCACAGCTTCCATTTGCGAAGCGGTGCTATTTACTGACTTCACCAGCTCCTGAGAGCTGGTTTTGAAATCCCCACCTTAAAGTCGGCTCATACTCTCCTTTTTCTCTTGTGACTCTCCCTCTCGGCTGTCTTCAGGTCACGTGGAGTCAAGGTCACAGTTTTCTGCTTTCTCGATCACAACCTTGTCCACGTTGGGAGAGCAGATGCATGCTTGCTGGAATCCTGTGGATTTCTCTGGGATGCTTCGGCTTGGACAAAACAGCCCTCTCTTTGCCTTTATTGAGCTCAGTGTTTGTTTCTTTGTGGAAGTAGATCCTGCATCAGACTTTCAGGGGATGGGGTCTGCAGATTTACAGATTCTAAAGAGCTCTGTGTGTATTCTGATGTATGGTCAGAACCAAGAAGCATGGTAAGACATGGAGAGAAATGCCCTCTGATGTCCCAAAGGGCCACAATGTCATTCTACCTTTGACGTTGCAAAAGTGACTTAATTTGTATGCAACACAGTTTCCTCGCCTGGAAAATTGGGGAAATTATCATCGAAGCAGGCTTCCTGGATTATTATGAGGACTAAAGTAAGTAAGTGCCCGGTACACACTAGCTACTTAAAAATATCAGCTTTGATTATTTTTCAAGAGGCGTTGGATGTAGCAGATGGTAGGCTCTGGAATTAGCCATTTCTGGGTTTGAATCTGAACTGCACCTCCTCGCAGATGAGAGACTTAAATCCTATGAGTTTCCATTTGCTCATCTGTAAGTTGGAGCTGAAATATTTATCAAAGATTATTGTCATAAAGCTCTAGGGCACTCAAATGGTAGTTGCTCTTAGGGTTTACTAAATTCTAACCCTCTGTCATCAAATCCTAGGAAAGGCTTGACTTGTCTACTATTCCCACATCTGTGGCCATGTTTTCAAGGCTCTCGTGCCCTAAGACAATGCCCACTGATATGTAGAAAATATGGAGACAAGAGCCAGAAAATTCATTCTAATCCAACCTTTCCTATTTACTTCCCGAATGACCTTGGACAAGGCACACAGCCTCTCACTTTTCTTGTTTCTCAATAGTTGATACTATTTATAATAAAACCAACTCTGAGTATATTCTTGGTAGTTAGCAGTTTACAAAGCATTGTTCGTAGTCTGTATTCTCCCTGAACATCCCAGCCAATGGTGGGGGTTCATAAATACACATGTAATACAACAGCATTCTATCAAATTTGGAACCCTTTTGGGATAGCTTTATTTTTCTAAATTAGGAATCAAGCTGTGGGCAGAAGGGTGGAAATGGGTGTTACTACTTACTGGGCTAGTAAGAGTATTCCATTGTTAATCCATTCAACAAGCATTGTGTGGTTGCCTGTAATGTGCTAGTCATCGTATTATGACTTGAGGATAAAATAAGGTACCATCATTGCTCTTGGGAGTCTTGTCTGAAGGGGGAGATGTACATGGCAACATTTAATAAACTGGAGTGGTGGCAGGTGGTCTAATCAAGGTGTGTGCAGCGTAAATTGGAGGAGCAAATACTTAATCCTGCTTGCAGGGCAAGGCGGGGGGTGGTGTTCACAAGATGTTTCAAGGCAAGAAAATCTTTGAATTCATCCTCTGTGGTGAGTTCGCTAGATCAAAATGGGGGCTGATGGGGTGAAGGTCAAGAGGCAGCTCTTGGCAGATGGTATCTTGTGTTTAAAGGCTAAGAGGCAAGACCCATTATGGTATTTTCAAGGTACTCTGAGTTGTCTCAAGAGCAATTTGTGCAGGAGAGCAGGAGATGAAGCTAAAACAGTCAGCAGGGGCCAAGCTTGGGGAACCCTGAACACCCCATTCGGGAATCTTCCTGTTCAGAGAGCAATGATGGTTTTTACATGGAGGAACACAGTGGTCCAAATTGTGTTTCTGGATGACTGGACTTGGTAGTTTCTTTGTTTGAGTTCTCTAAAGTGCAGATCCTGAGGCAAGGATTTGAGATGATGTGATTTATTTGGGATGGGACCTCAGGAGGGGACTGGGGAGGGAGGTAGGGAAGGGGAGTGAGCCAGTGAAGGGTACATTACAGGGCATGTGGTGGTGGTGGTGGGGTGCTCCATTCCTTCAGATCTCTGGGCGACATTGTGGAAATCTCGGGTTTCTGCCCCTGTGGCTGAGGAAGCTGAGGTATTTATCCATCAGCTCCCCCCCATCCCTGGTTGAAGGATGCTCATGGGGCATCCACTCCCTACTCCCCAGTACCCCTGTAAGTCCCTCCTGGGCTGAGCATATGCTGAGCCAGAGAATGGCCTCGGACAGAGAGATGAAGTGGTTGGGGTAGGAAGCCAGGTGTAGGGATTGTCACTGAAGCTTTAGGTGAGATCTAGGGTAGACTGAGGGGACGTGGGCAGGGCATTGACTGGGGCTGCCTTGCAGGGAGAGGGGAGGGTGCAAAACCAGAGGGAGACATGATAAACACCTAAATTAGGGCAGTTATGGCAGAGACAGAGGGGAGAGTGTCACTGATTCTACTGAGTAGCTCCCATAACAATCGCAAAGTGGACAATGGCCTTTTACAGTCACTGAGGAAGTGACACAGGAATTCCTCAGCCTGAGCAGACAGGCGACACCTACCTGCAGATCCACTCTAGAACGGCTCTTAGTTCATGTTTTTCTACTTTCTCCGCCTTCCTATTTCTTGGACATCAATGATGTGTTTTGACTCTTTGATTCTGTCCTTCTGAAAAATACAGCCTGTGGGGTGGTCCCCTTTCTTTCTTTTTCTTTCTTTCTTTCTTTCTTTCTTTCTTTCTTTCTTTCTTTCTTTCTTTCTTTCTTTCTTTCTTTCTTTCTTTCTTTCTCTCTCTCTCTTTCTTTTCTTTCTTTTCTTTCTTTCTTTCTTTCTTTCTTTCTTTCTTTCTTTCTTTCTTT
>NW_023270436.1:11709650-11743612 GCF_011800145.1 Mirounga leonina
TTTCTTTCTTTCTTTCTTTCTTTCTTTCTTTCTTTCTTTCTTTCTTTTTCTTTCTTTCTTTCTCTCTCTCTTTCTTTCTTTCTTTCTCTCTCTTTCTTTTCTTCCTTCCTTCCTTCCTTTCTTTCTTTCTTTCTTTCTTTCTTTCTTTCTTTCTTTCTCTCTCTCTCTTTCTTTCTTTCTCTCTCTCTTTCTTTCTTTTCTTCCTTCCTTCCTTCCTTCCTTTCTCTCTCTCTCTCTTTCTTTCTTTCTCTTTCTTTCTTTCTTTCTCTCTTTCTTTCTTTCTTTCTTTCTTTCTTTCTTTCTTTCTTTCTTTCTTTCTTTCTCTCTCTTCTTTCTTTTCTTCCTTCCTTCCTTCCTTCCTTCCTTCTTTCTTTCTTTCTTTCTTTCTTTCTTCCTCCCTTCCTCCCTCCCTCCCTCCCCCACTCCCTCCCTTCCTTTCTTCCTTTTTGGTGGTCAATTTTCTGTGTCAGCTTGACTCAGCTAGAGTGTACAGTGATCCATCAAACGCTAATCTGGAGATTTCCATGAAGATATTTTGTAGGTGTGATTAAGGTCTATAATCAGTTCATGTAAGCCAATTTCTTGCAACAAATCCCTCAATATATATCTCTTACTGGTTGTGTTTCTCTGGTCAAACCCTGACAGATACAGTGTCTTCCTAGGAAGCGTGATGGTTCATTTTGTATGTCGACTTGACTGGCCATGGTGTGCCCAGATAGTTGATCAAATATTTTATTGTGGGTGTTTCTGTGAGGCTGTTTTGGGATGAGATTCATGTTTAAATTGGTAGACTGACTAAAGCAGATTGCCCTCTTGAATGTGGGTGGTCCTCATCCAATCAGTTGAAGGCCTGAATGAAACAAATATGTGGATGCCCCCGCCCACCCCCCCCCAAGAGAGAATTCTTCTTGCCTGACTGT
Organism: Mirounga leonina; assembly: GCF_011800145.1. Lineage (NCBI taxonomy): Eukaryota > Metazoa > Chordata > Mammalia > Carnivora > Phocidae > Mirounga > Mirounga leonina. The sequence continues at coordinate 11,710,571 of NW_023270436.1, forward strand.
CTCTGAACTGGGACATTCGCTTTTTTCTTGCCTTTGGACTCAAATGGAAACATCAGCTCTTCCTGGGTGTTGAGCTTGCCCATCTTCCGATGAGAACGACACTATCAGCTCTTCTGGTTCTTAGGTCTTTGGACTCAGACTACAACTAAACTGGTGGTGCTCCTGGGTCTCCAGCTTGCCAACTCACCCTGTAGCTCTTAGGATTTGTCAGCCTCTCTAGTTATGTAAACCGATTCCTTATAATAAATCTCACTATTCATCTCTTTATCAATATATTCCATTGGTTCTGCCATTCTTGAGAATGTGACTGATGGCAAAAGTCAATATTCTTTGTAAATCTTCTGGGCACAGAGTGGTCACATGACCCAAGCCTGGCCCATCAGAATTCTACTCTAGCCTAGCTCTTCTTTGGTTTCTTTAGGCTTGCCCAGTGGTGCCATGGGTGCCCTCTCTGAGTCTGGCTCTGAAATGGAATAAGGACTTCCGTTTGGCCAACCTGGTCCTCCCTCAAAACACTGCTTCCACGGCTGCTCTTTAGATTCTGGAACTGCCTTTGTGTTTGAGTGAGAGTTGTCCCACCTTTCCACACTCCTGTAGAGGGTCAGCATGGCTGTCCTCTGCCCCTGTCTTAGGAATTGGAAATTCCCTACTGGATGGACAGAGATATGAATGGAACTTGGCTAAACACCTACTGAGTATCTGTAGTGTCACTTCATTACCAAAGTGTTAGCGGAGGTCAACCAACAGACAAGAGAGAGGTCATGCTCTCACTCGGAGCTTTTAGCTGTTCTCCCTCTCAGCCTATCTGCTAGACTGCTAGCCTTGCTTGGAGAAATGCCTGTCACCAGATACTTTCTTCCCATCTCAGTGTTTCTGTATACAATCTTATTTCCTGCCATGATTGGAACCTCCATTATGAAGGCCCCATTATGACATACACATAAACTCTGTCCCCTGAGCCCCCAGAATCTAGACTATCAGGCGTACTTATCCAAATAGCTCCTAAAACTTTGAAACATTAATCCCATTTGCTCCTAAATCCTGGGTAACCTCATGCAAAAAGGGCAAAAAGAACCCTTGTTTTGTGGCTTTTTGAGATTGAAGATTTTGACAGAATTGAGTGGCGCCCAGCCATTCCTGGTCTAGTAGCCACTTCCCGGAGCTCCTACACCAGCAGACGCACAGTTAAATACGAGGGTGTGTCCCAAATCAGTAGTTGCAATCAGAGATATTAAAGCCATTCCAGGATTCAAAAAATTAAAATAAAATAAAGCTCCCAGCCAATGCAGTGTTAATGGTCTGCTAATAGTTTTAATGGCTGCTCCTATAAATGTGCAAAAACCCCACTTCTGTTTCTCAGTTTGGTTTTAGCTATTTTCTGAACTCCGCTCAGGGCAGAAGAAGGATAGTGTGGGGGGAAAATGGGGAAGTGTGATGGATGGAAGCCCCCTGGTCTCTTGCAGGGCTGCCCACTGGTTTCCTGTGACCAAAAAGAGCTGAGAAAAGAGCTGAGATTTTTCACGTTTGTTCTGAGGACAAAGCCAAACTGAGGGGGGGAAAAGTACAAGGTAGAGTGTAGAGAATCAGAAGCCTGGGTTGGAGTCCCATCTATGCCTCTGGTTGGCCTTGGACAAGTCATTTGCTTTCCTCTATCCTTCGGTTGTAGCTGAGCTGGATCGGTGACCCCAAAAGGCTACCCTAGAGCTTCACTTGTGGCAAAAGGTGTTAAAATGCAGAGTCCCGGGCCCAATACTTATTGCGTTAGAATCTCCATCCCACAGCTACGAGTGTATATTTTTCACCACCTCCCCAAGGTGATTCTTCGTCAAAGTCCCTTTTGGAAATCACCATACTAGTTCAGCCCTTGGTCCCTTCCAGCCTTAGCGTCTTCTGAGAATGGCCAGGGGACAGATTTGGGGTTTTCTCTTCTCTATTGCAAGAGAGACAGTTCTCTCATTAGCTTCTTGGCTCTTTGTGTCTCAGTTACTCCTGATAAGTGCACCCAGCGTCACCCCCCTTTGTACAGAAAACATTATGGGTATCCTGATGGGAGCTAAAGGCAAGGAAGTTCACTGTCTCTGATTTCTAGATGGAACTTAGCCTTCAATTTTGTTTTGGAGTCCTTAGTGAAATGACCTATGTTGGCCGTCTCGAACCCAGCCCCGTGGAAAATCCACTGGAGAATCTAGAGACCTCAAGTTTGTAGTTCAAAAAACAACCAAATCATGGGGCGCCTGGGTGGCTCGGTATTTAAGTGTCTGCTTTTGGCTCAGATCGTGATCCCAGGGTCCTAGGATCGAGCCCCACGTTGGGTTCCCTACTTGGCGAGAAGCCTGCTTCTCCCTCTCCCTCTCTGTCTCTCCCTGCTTGTGTTCCCACACTCCCTGTCTCATTCTCTGTCAAATAAATAATAAAATCTGAAACACAAAAACCAAAAAATACAAAAAGACAACTAAATCAGAAACGCTGTTTCCAGTTTAACAACATGCCGAACAACATGTTAACATATATTGAGCACTTACTCCAGCCCAGGCGCTTTACATGGATTTTGCTTTCAACCTCCCCATCCTTGGTACTATTATTACTGCCCCCATTTTACATTTGAGAAAATCAAGGTACCTGGAGGCTACATCATTTCCCCAAAGTCCTCTAGCCAGGAGACATAAGAGGTATGATTACAAACCCAAGTGGTCCGGTTCCTGATGACAAGCACCTCAAAATCAGCCTCTCCTATCCCTTTTGCTGCTGTGAGCTGCGAGTTTATTTAGCATCTACTCTGTGCCTGAAATCTGGTAAAATCCTTATACCTATTGACTCTTCATGAAAACCTTGTAAAGTAGATATGGATTTTTTTTTCCAAGGTGGAGGCTGAGTGCTTTTCTCTATCTTCCCAGAGTTCCACAGTAGCTGGACTTAAATATATGTGCTTGATAGAAGAATCCCACACATAGCAAAAACTTCTTGTGTGTGTGTGTGTGTGTAGCTGGACTATAAAACAACCCTTTTGTGTAAAAAGGGATGGACTGTGCATTGTCCAGAAAAGTCTACAGGGTGCAGACTCCAATCTTTAATTCCCTGTTTGTAAGAAGTGTATTCCAAATAAAACAAACAGACCCCTTGTGATCACCATTGTGCTGCCCGCCCTTAGCCATCTTGCACGTCCGGGCTTCTTCCCGCCCCACCCCCCCAGCAGCTGCTCCCTTCACTAAAGGGAGCCAGGGTCGTTAGTAATGGCATATATATATACGTGTGTATATATATATATAGTGTATATATATATATATATACGTATATATATAGAGAGAGTATATATATATATACGTATATATATATAGAGTGTGTGTGTATATATATATATATATATTTTTTTTTTTAATTACAGAAAGGATTGTTTAGACTGATTGCAGGGCCATAACACGGAATCACAGAGTGACAGGTTAAGAACGATCTTGCCAGACCAAGAAAGGACTGATTTCATGACGATTTTGGTGATTCTGCTCCCCCACCACGTTTAGCCCAATGCCGAGATTTATAGTGTAATGGGAACTAGGTAGGATTTGATCACTCTCGGCTTCAGTTTCCCACTGACCAGACCAAGTGGCAGGTTTACTTAGCAGAGTCTGGAGCGGGGGAGAGGGGAGTGTGCCCGGCTGAGAATGCAGACCTTTGTTCTCTGCGTGAGTGGGAGCCGTGGTTTCCCACCGCAGGAACCTTGGTTTGTCCATCTGTACAATAGGATGATTGGGTTGGAAGACTCCCAAACCCCTTTTCAAGTGAAACATTTATTCGGGTTTGTTCACTTCTTCTCAACCCACAGGGGCAGGGCTGCTGCTCCATGCCTGGCTTTCCTGCTGGGGGCCCTGGGGACACAGAAGGGCTTCGGGACAGCCAGCACACGTGCTCTGCGGGCAGCCATTGTGTCTCGCCTCAGCCGCTGTCCAGCTGTGCGACCTTGGGCAAGCCACCTCCCCTCCCTGAGCTGGTTCGTCATGTTACAATGAGAGGCTTACAGAAAGAAGTTTCTCGAAGTGTGACCAGATGACTTTTGGGTTCAGCAAAGCCCGGGGTGCTTGTTAACAGCTTGAATCCCTGGACCCCAGCCCAGATCTGCTGAATCGCAATCTCTTGTGGGGAGGAGAGGGGGGTATGCATTTCAGCAAGGACCCCAAGGTGATTCTTCAACATACTGACATCAGATAATGTGTTCAAGTGCCTCTTGGTTTTTGAGTGAGGGCTGCATGCATGCTTGCTGACTTTTATGAATGTGTGCTCTGGAAAAAATGCCCTTTGCACGTGACTCCATGATTTATTCTCTTTCTCTGGCACGTGTAGGTTTCCTCTTTATTGATAAATATGCGTGTATGTGTGTGCATGCGTGTGTAGATTCACACAGATCTAGACACATCTATAGTAAAACTCTATTTACTGAAGACTTACAATGTGCCAAAATTTTACTTACATAGCCATATTTAATCCTCACATATATCCTAGAAGCTAAGTTCCGTTATAAGGGGGGAATGGGAGCTAGGGAGAGGTGAAAACTTGCTCGGGGGGGCACCTGGGTGGCTCAGTAGGTTGTGTTTTACTCTTGATCTCAGCTCAGGTCTTGATCTCCCAGCTGTGGTGGGTGTGAGCCCCTCTTTGGGCTCCACTGGAATACAGTGAAACAAGACCCCTGGAGTCTTGCATCGAGGATGTCCTATAGCCAAGGCCCCCTCCTCCAATGCTCTTCTGGGTAGCAGAGTTCAGTCCTGGGTGACAAGGCCTTTATTTTCTACTCCCCTGTGCTCAGATGCAGCAACTGCAGGGCTTGTGGTGATGGAACCAAGAGTTGTCCTGGCCTCCTTCCCACCCCTCGCCCTCCTATTTTTTTTTTTTCTTTTTTTGGGTCCCGATTCTTTTGATCCATTTTTCTATGGTGGCATAACAAAATGCCCCAAATGTAGTGACTTAAAGCCTGTTTTATTTTTTAACGATGTCGCTGGTTAAGAATTTGGGCAGGGCTCAGCCGGGAGATTCTTCTGTTTCATGCAGCCATTATCAGAGGTCCTTGGGCTGGTCTAGAGCAGGGGTCAGAAAGCTATGGCCTGCAAGCCACATCCAATTTGGAACCTGTTTTTGTAAAGAAGGTCTTATTGGCACTCAGCTGGACACATTCCTTTATGCACTATCTATGGTTGTTTGCCTGCTGTAGCAGCTGTGTTGATTACCATCTGACATTTTACAAAGAAAGTGTTCTGATCCCTGGTCTAAGGGGTCCAAAATGGTTTTACTCACTTCTCGGATGCCTTGGAGGGCCTGGCTGGAAGACTGGCTCAGCTAGGACCTTTACCAGACTGCCTACATGTGGCATTTCTCCAGCATAGAAACCCTAGTGTACTTGAACTTCTTCCAAGGCATCTGAGGAATCAAAGAGAGAATGTTCCAAGAGGCCCGGGCAAAACCAAGAGGCCTGTGGCCTTGCCTCAGAAGCTTGAGGATGTTCTTTATGCCATATTCCATTGGTCGAGAAGTTCACTAGAATCAGTATAGATTCCAAGGAAGGGAACTAGCTTTCTTCTCTCAGTGGGAGGGGTAACAAGAATTTATGGCCATCTTTCATCTACCACACCTCATTTCTGAAAATCTTTCTAAAATACTTGCATCTCCTTTCTGGCATTGGCCAGTGAGAATCACAATGGAAGTCTTTCTTTGATGATGAAGTATCTAGGAGACACTTGGCTGGGGAGGGGAGTATCAGCATTTATTCTATAAATATTTACTGCGCTCCTACGAAGTGCTCTGCATTCAGCTGGGTATTAAGGATGCAGCAGTGGATAGGAACATGTGGCCTCTGTCCCCATGGGACTCAGTTTCATGAATGTACATGTGAGTGTTGTGGAAGGCATTGGAAATTAAGTTGAATATGCTCTGAGCTCCCCTTTTATTATTTATTTTATTTTAAAAAAATTTGTCAGGGAGAGAGAGAGTGAGCACACAAGCAGGAAGAGTTGCAAGCAGAGGGAGAAGCAGGCTCTCCACTGAGCTAGGAACCCAATGTGGGACTCGATCCCGTGACCCTGGGATCGTGACCTGAGCCTAAGGCAGATGCTTAATCGACTTAGCTGCCCAGGCATCTCTGAACTCCCTTTTGACTAAATTTCTGAATCCAGCTTCACTTATTTTTCAGATCCATTCTTTTTTCCACCTAAAAGTGAAATAGAAGAAAGGAATTCCAGTTAATTGAAGGTTCCAGATAGTCAAAACTTTGGGTAAATGCATTTTCATTTTTCATAGCATTTATGTGTAGATGATGGTTTTGTCATTCATATACTTTAGAGTTTACCTTCATTTTGCTGTTATCTTGAGTTCTGCCAAATGGATTCTACATCATCTCCATTTGTGGTCTAAGTCCCATGGTGGTGACGATCATGTGTCTGCTCCCCACACCCCTTAAGTCAGAACTCTGAAATATCAGTGGTTCAATGAATGGAGTTGCATCCACATGGCTGCAAGAGGAAATGCCTTCTGGGAACGTGGAATGAGAAGGATCTATTCCAGGGGTGCCTGGATGGCTCAGTTGGTTAAGTGTCCAACTCTTGATGTCAGCTCAAGTCATGATCTCAGGGTCCTGGAATTGAGCCGTGCTTAGGCTCCCTGCTCAGCGGGGAGTCTGCTTCTCCCTCTGCCCCTCCCCCTGCTCGTGCTCTCTCTCACTCACTCTCTCTCAAATAAATAAATAAAATCTTAAAAAAAAAAAGAAGGATCGATTCCAAAGCTCAGCTCCAAGTGTCTACTTGACACTTTGTAGTTGTTCATTTTCAGAGTCTAACATGACAGGTTCTCCACATATCTGTTCGTGTGGGTCATGGGTATTTCTGACAGCCTTGACCTCATGGCCCACTGGGAGCTGATGTTCCCATGTCATATCCTGATGCCTCAGTGGCCAAGGTCTCAGGAAGAATAGAGGCTTTATTGGTCTTTTCCCACATCTATCACATTTCCATCAAATCTCTCCCCTCCTTGGACCTTTCAACACTGCCTATCAATGGCTTCATTGTAGTGGTGAACTCTCATTATCTGAAAATTCCTTGCTGCTCACCTTTCTTTTTCCTGTAGGGGTGGAGGAGGACGTTCCTTTGTGTGTGTGTGTGTGTGTGTGTGTGTTTTAATGATTCTACCTGTACATCCATTAATCTGTTTTAATTAAGTATGTCATTTCTGGGATCCAGGACTTTTTATTGGGGTGTAAATAGTTGGAATCTTTTTTTTCCAACAATTTTATTGAGGTGATTGCACAAAAAGCTGTACATACATAGTGTATACAACTTAATGAAATTGGAGATAAGCCTACACCTGTGAAACCATCCCTATGTCTGTACCATAAACCTATCCATCACTATTAAAATCCCCTCCCCCTGCCTCATTTGTTCATTCGTTCATTCATTCATTCTTATTGATAGGGCAATAATCACTGAACTGGAGATCTACTCTTAGCAAATTTTTAAATATACAATACAGAGTTGTTAACTATAGGCACCATGCTTCAGATGTCTCAGATTTATTCATCCTGCATAACTGAAACTTTGTGCCTTTGACCAACACCTCCCTGTTTCCGTCTCTATCCAGCCATTGGTAACCACCATTCTACTCTCTGGTTCTGAGTTTGACTATTTTAGATTCCTCATATAAGTGATATCACATTGTATTTGTCTTTCTGCATCTGGCTTATTTTGCTTAGCATAATGTCTTCCAGATTCATCCATGTTGTTGCAGATGGCAGGATTCTCTTCTTTTTTAAAGGCTGAATGATATTCCATTGTATGTATATGCTACATTTTCTTTATCCATTCCCCCATCAATGGACATTTAGATGATTGCCATGTCTTGGCTATTGTGAATAATGCTGTAAAGAACACGGGAGGGCATCTATCTCTTAGAGATCCTGATTCCAGTTCCTTTGGATCTATACCCAGAAGTGGAATGGCTGGATCATATGGTAGTTCTATTTTTAATGAGTTGAGGAGCCTCTATACTGTTTTCCACAGTGGCTGCACCAACTTACATTCCCACTAACACAGCACAAGAATTACCTTTTCTCCAAATCCTGGCCAACATTTGTTATTTTGGGGTGTTTTTTTTTTTGTTTGTTTGTTTGTTTTTTTTTAAAGATTTTATTTATTTATTTGAGAGAGAGAATGAGAGAAAGCACATGAGAGGGGGGAGGGTCAGAGGGAGAAGCAGGCTCCCCACCGAGCAGGGAGCCCGATGCGGGACTCGATCCCGGGACTCCAGGATCATGACCTGAGCCGAAGGCAGTCGCTTAACCAACTGAGCCACCCAGGCGCCCTGTTTTGTTTTTTTTTAATAACCATTCTACCAGGTGTGAGGTGATATCACTTTGTGGTTTTGCTTTGCATTTTCCTGGTGATGACTGATGTTGAGCACATTTTCCTGTACCTCTTGGCCATTTATGTGTCTCTTTTAGAAGTCTGTTCCTTTAGAATGTCTACTTAGAAGTGTATATAGACTTGGATATTAGCCCTTTATCAGATATATGGTTTGCGAATATTTTCTCCCACTCCAAAGGTTGCCTTTTCATTTTGTTGACTGTTCCTTTCCCTGTACAGAAGCTCTGTAACTTGATGTAATTCCACTTCTCTATTTTTGCATTTGTTACCTGTGCTTTTGGTGAATAATTCTGTTAGGAGGTGGCACTTTTCTTGACTCTTCTCACTGAATTGTCACACCAACTTTCTGTGTTAACTCCACATTTGAAGCCCATTCTCTAGCACCAGACAACATGGGGATCCTTTCCTGGTTCTGCCATTTACTCTGTGACTTTGGGCTGGTTGTTTCATTTCTGAGCCTTGGTTTTCTGTGAAATGGTGGTGGTCGCTCAAAGATTTGTCATGAGAATTAATTGAGCTAATGGCACATGGCAAACTTTCAACACACATAAGCTATAATTATTATTTACCACCCTCTTCCCAAATTTGCAGAAAAGGCCACCGAGGCTCAGAAAGGCAAAGTAACGAGCTCAAGGTCACCCAGCTAATGAGAGCAGAGGCAGGATTTTAGTGTCGCTCAGTCTGATTTTACTCTGTGTTCTTTCTCCTTGTTCCACGAGCTCCTGCCACCCAACGATGCACGCACAGCCTTTGGGCACCGTGCAGAGCACATCCCTGTGAGGCGCCACATTGCTCCTCATTTTTTTTTCTTCTCATTTTATTTTCTGTTGGAGAAGCTTCTCTTTCCTCTAGATGACCCTTGTTCTCTTTGGTGGGTCTTCTAGATGGAGCAAAACACACACAAGCAAACTAAGCACGGTCTATATTTGCAATCAGGAAAACACTCCACAGATGCCCTCAACTTGGAAAGAGTGCAAAAATCAAAACACATAAACAATCCTTGGCTAATATTGCTCAAGACTTGGAAAGCCAAAATCCTTCCTGGAGAACCAGTATGGCCTAGCGTTGTTCCTGTCCCCAAGAGAAGCCCCATGTGAGGGGCTGCAGCTGGGTCTGAAGACCCTCTTTGGAAGCTCCACATAGGTGTGACTGTGGGTGGGAACTGGGAGCATCTCGGCTCACACAATTTGGCAGTTGAATTTTTTTTTTGACATGTACATGGTTAACAGAATTAATTGTGAATTACTGCGGACCACCAACCTCATTTGGAGAGGCCTGGAATCATATGGAAGTATTGAGTTGAGCGGCCTTGGGTTCCATTTTGAAAATATATTTTTCCCCCTTTTGAAGTCAAACCACATGCAAATTGAAGGAACTAGCTTGGACGAGGAAGAAACGTACCATTTCAAATCCCCTCAGCTGAGCTTTGGGCCCCTACCCCCACCTCTCTGAATCCTCCTCTTTAATCACCTTGTTAATCCTCACAACAAACCATTGAAGTCGGCACCCCATTTTAAGGATGAGAAAAGCAAGTTGCAAGGATATGTTGCTTTAAAGCATGGTGGAAAAAATACCTTCCCAACCGCCTTGCCCGTGGAGTAGTATTAACCCATATGGTTATTAATGGAAGAAGAGACTCATTACCTGGTTGCATGGTAGCTGAACACTACACAGAAATCACAGCATAATGTGTTCAGCTCACGACCCTGAGAATCTAGCAGGCTTGGGTGTGACACCCGTCTCAGCTGTGTGCCTTTGAACAGTTGCTTGACTTCTCTGATCCTCACTTTCCTTCCCTGTGAAATGCCAGTAGTAACAATTCCTGCCTCCTAGGATGATTGAGAGGTTGGGGATGACCGAAGTAAAGTGCTTAGTGTCAAGCTCATAGGAAGTTGCCAGTGAATATAAAGCTATGCCAAGCATGAAGAAAACACAGTTTTCAGTTATTGGAAAATCATGGCACTATCTATAATCAACAAGAGTAATTCCAACGTATTGGTAACCTCCTATTTATACAAGATCTGATAACCTTAACGCTGACTTTGAGGGCCTAATGAATCCACTTCATTTCTTGTGAAATCCATACCTAGACAGCAGGGGAAGGACCCAGTTTGTGGCCTGTGTTCCAGAAATATAGAAATAACAGTAGCAATCTAGAATCACTGAACATCTGTGCTGGAGCACAATAATGCAAATGTACGGCGAGTCTCTGGAATGACACCGACTTTATTTCTTTCCCATGGGGTACCACAACCTAGTTGGGGACTCAAAGCTACTTTTCTTTCTGTGAATAATTCCAGAGAACTTGGCTTGAGATATCAAGTTTTGGTAGAGTGTTTAAGACAAAAGATGTTCAAAGCCATGCTTGGGCTTCTTTGAAGGACGGCAAGGAGAAGTTACTGACTTCATTCCCATTTACCGTGGTTTAGAAACAAACAAGGAAATGCACTTTTCCAAACATCAAACAGCTGCTCCCAAAATACAAGCTGAAAAGATGCCATCATGCCATATTTCAGCCATAACAAACAATAGTTTACGAGAAGCCACAGTAGATTTGAGAGACACGGCAACATTCTTGAGCGTCTAATGTCAGTGGACGATCAGCAGGAGAACCACAGTAAACACGCAGCTGTAGGCGTGGCAGGCAAGTCACACCCCACACCATATGGTGAAGCCGTCACTGCTGCTGGCCAGCAAGCCACGTACGGGCCCCCTGACCTCATAAACTGTTGACCTCACAGAACCCCACTATCCCACCAATGATCCCAAAGCATGAAAAATGCCGCCCACTGTTACAGATGGTCTTTGCCCTCCACCTGAAGCTTAGCCATTAACCATCTCACTGTTCCCTTGGGGTCACCTAAAATATGTTCCCCAAACTTTGCTCCATATAGCGCTACTCCCAAGAGATGGTCCTTGACAGACAGGTCCTGAGGTCGGAGAAGACTAGAAACGCGACCTCCTACTTGTCTCACTTAGAGTTGTTCATTCATCTGGAACTCAGGTGCCTTCTGATTTCCTGCTTTGTCAATCTTTGCACATCACATGTACTTGGGGTGGCAGAGAAGAGGAAGGCAGAAGAGAAAACCCTTCCCTCTAAGAAAACGTCCTGGAAATAACACACAGCCTTCTTTTGAAACTTTATTGACCTCAACTTAGTCCCATGGCTTCTCTGGGCTGTGAGAAGCTGGAGAGTAGTCGCTTTTAGCTGGGATATAACCACCCTGTTAAAAGTCAGGGTGCTGGCACTGAGGAAGAGAAGAGATGTTGGAACAGACATCTGTCACCCTGTGTCTGGCCACAATCTAGTTTGGTAAATGTTCTTACCAAACACGGGACATAGGAATGACTGACATTTAACAGGCATTGACTATTTATTATTTACCAGGCACTGTGGTAAGCACTCTGCATCTCAGTAGTCCTCAAATCAACCTTTTGAAATTAGTACGCCCATTTTGCAGATGAGGAAACCAAGGCTAAGAGAGGTTAGGCGAGTTGCCTAAGGACACACAGCTAGAAAGTAGTGCAGAAAAAGTTTGATTTCACCTTGATGTTGCAAAACAAATAAACAAAAAATCATGCCTCTTAACATATCAGATCCATTTATAACCCAGAACCTATGCACCAGGCTCATCCTCTACCTTTACCTTACTCTTTGCCTAGAGGACTCCTATTCACCTGTCAAGACCTATCATAAATATCCCTTCTTCTATGAAGTTTTCTTTGAACACTCCAACTTCTACACTCATTCTTCCAACAATCATTTGCTGACATCACTTATGTACTAATCCTTGCTCTAGAGGATACAAGAGAGGGCAAAACACAGGCCTGTCCTCTACATTTATAGATCTCCTAGGACGGTGAGAGTAATACTTTGTCCAGTAGAACCTTCTGCAGTGATGGAGATGTTCTATATCTGTACTGTTCAATATGGTAGCCATGAGCCTGTGGGACTATTGAGCCCCTGACAACTGGCTAGTGAACCTAAAGAACTGAATTTTCAATTTTATTTGTTGATTAAATTCACATTAAAAACTGACATGCTCCCTCTATCAGAAGACTTTGAAGTATGTTTGGAACAACTTTGGCTGGGGAATTGACCTTTTTCAACTGTAAATTTATGAATTCTAAATACAGGTCAAAATTTTTCAATGCAAATTTAGCATTCAAATAAGGCGCACTGTTAGTTCAAAATACACATCCTCGTGAAGAGTTAAGGGTGAGAAAATAATATAAAATATCTCATTGATTATGTTTATGCTGAACATGGAATGAGATGATATATTGTTTAAAGGTTTATTTATTTATTTTAGAGAGAGAGAAAGGGAACGTGGGTGGGGCGAGGGGCAGGGGGAGAAAGAGAATCTCAAGCAGACTCTGCACTGAGCACAGAGCCTAGCATGGGGCTCAATCTCACGACTCTGAGACTGTGACCTGAGCCAAAATCAAGAGTCGGTCGCTTAACCAACTGAGCCAGCAGGCTCCCCACGAAATGATATTTTAAATATAGTAGGTTCAATTAAGGATTATTAAAATTAACGTCACCTGTTACTTCTTACTTTTTTAAAAATGGGACTACTGGAACATTTAAAATGACAAACGTGGCCTGCCTCAGACAAGGCTGGGCTGATGTGTCATGAGACACTGCAGCGTGCTTGAACTCGAGTGGCCGCGTCTGACTGAAGACCGTTTTATAGGTTTGCCTTTTCTGCCAAAGAGGAGATACCACTTCTTACTCACCTCTGGTCTGACACACCAGGTCCTCATTTCATGACCACTGGAAGAACGAAGGAAGGTCTCTGCACAACCCGAATGAAATGTTTTCCCCCTTCTGGACTTCACCACTACTGCTGAAAACTCCCTGTGGGAGGCCTCCCTTAACTGTGACACATTTTGTCAGAGTCCATCGTTAATGAATGACCTGAGATAATTTTCTTATATTCAGCCTCCAGTCAAGATCTCAGAGATGACCTCCACCCAGAGATACAGAAGTCAAAGTCTAATTGGCTTCATTCATTCATTCAGCAAATGGCAATTGAACACCTACTATCTGCCTGGCACTGCTCTAGGACGGTGTGGATCCAAAATTGCCAGAGCCCGACACAGCCCACATCCTACTGGGAGAGAAAACAAGAAACCTGTTGATACTTGAATGAAGAAGCTTATCTATGGGATTTCCTTCCCTATGATCTTTCAGTTGTTACTCTCATAGGGACTCTTTTTTTTCTTTCTTTTTTTTTTTAAAGATTTTATTTATTTGACAGAGAGAGACACAGCGAGAGAGGGAACACAAGCAGGGGGAGTGGGAGAGGGAGAAGCAGGCTCCCCGCCGAGCAGGGAGCCCGATGCGGGGCTCGATCCCAGGACCCTGGGATCATGACCTGAGCTGAAGGCAGACGCTTAACGACTGAGCCACCCAGGCGCCCTGGGACTCTTTTTTTTCTTTTGTTGTTTCCCCTTTCCCTCCCAGGCAAGGTTAGAGAGAGCCAAGATTGGTGATGAAGTCCTGTTGTCACACAGACAGGCTCCAGAGGGAATGGAGGGGAGGAAGCCGCAAGCCGGGCCCCAGAATCAGACAATCTGCCCAACACTCGTATGACTTCTCTGACTCCGGTTCTTGACAGATAATCAAGATTAGTCAGCAGGAGAATTGACTGTGGTTCTTTAAAGTGGCATATAATTACAATGCTTGGTACTTAAGGGGTGTCTTTTGTTTCAGGCTCTTCCAGCACCATTATGAGTCTTAACTCCATAATCTTGGCAGGGTTTCACTACGTTATTATTATTTTTTTTATTAAATTGTAAAATGACCTACTTGAACAAGATTTTTAAAAAAGGTTTTTATTAAAAAAAAAAAAAGAATCTTCTACTCAGTGTTCTTCTCTGTCCCTTCTGTTACAGTTTGCAAAAACTTTATGACCCTACTGTGTGCCTACTCAAAGGCCTGGACATGTCATGCTTGTATAATGCCACATAAATGCTTTTCTTCTTTTTTCTTTTTTCCGTTTTTTTTTTTTTTTTTTTGGTTTTGCTTTGGTTTAAGAGATGAGGCTGTTCCATCCTTCTACGCATCCATTGCTCCAGCAATAATGTGTTGAGTTAGTCAAGGAACTTGTAGTTGTTGGGAGCAAAAGTTTACCATAAATCATGCAAAAAGGGGGAATGTTCTGGAGGCCACTGGGCTTTGTGGAAGAAAGCAAGGGCCATGCCAGACCTCACAGCGTCCTGGAACCAGGAGCCTCAAAACTCAGGACCTGAGATGACTTTATCCATCTCTCCTGATTCATGTGCCTTCTCACCTTGGTTTCTCTTTCTGTATATCAGCTCTTCTCTTTTCTCTGATTTTTCTGTTTCCTCGCATATAGACCAGACATGGCCACTCTAGTTCATGCATACTGCAGAGCTGAACAACGTATCTGCGTCTCTGTGCCCTAATACCAAGATCTCAAGAGGTTCCACTGGGGTCATGTGCTCCATTTGGTCCAATCATCTGTGGACACTGATGAATTCTTTTCGCAAGATTTAATGGTTTAGCCACTTTGGAAAATAGTTTGATGGGTTCTCAGAATGTTAAACATAGACTTAACTATGTGACCCAGCAATTCCGCTCATGTATTTGCCCAAGAAAAATGAAACATACATCTACATATAACTTGTACAAGAATGTTCGTAGTAGTCAATAAATGAAAGCAACTCAAAAGCCCATCAGCTGGTGAACAGAGAAGCCAAATATGGTTTCACTACGCAATTGAATGCTGTTGGGTAATAAAAAGGCATGAGGCATGGATGCATGCTACAACATAGATGAACCTCAGAGGCATTATGTTAAGTGAAAGAATCTGGATGCAAAAGACCGCATATTGCATGATCTCATTTATATGAATGTCAAGGAAAAGCCAATTTATAGAAACAGAGAGTAGATGAGTGGTAGCCTGGGGCTGGGGGCGGGGGTGAGGAGTAACTACAAATGGAGACAGGGTTTCTTTTTGGGTCGATGGAAAAGTTCTAAAATTAGATTGTGGTGATGGTTGCACAACAGTGTAAATACACTAAAAATATTTCGTTGTTTACTTTAAATGGGTAAATTTTATGATATACAGATTATTTCTCAATAAAGCACTTGGGGAACATCCTCAGTTTGCATCCCCAGTAGATGGGTCTTCTTCCCGTTGCCCCAACATGCTGGGTGAAATCCTGCCCCTGTGTCCTTGTTTCTATCATTCCTTCTGCCTACAACACCCTCCCTGCTAGCATTTGAATGATAGGCTTCTGTGCCACACCTCTTCAGTTTTTGGCAACTTTAGGCATCAGGAATTTCTTTTTTTTATGAACTTCTTATTCTTCAGGACCTTCGTTGCCTGAACTCATGCTACCTCTTTCTAAAATAGTGTCTCAGCCCCAAATATCTTCTGTTCCCCACCTTCCCCCTGCCCGCCAGAGCCCTCTCCGCCCTTCTACTCTGTTCTTAGCCTCTGGAAACTGATGTATAGGGACAGCATCAGTGGGCTCCCTTGCCATCTGGCTTCTGGTGGGGTTTGGCCAATGGGAAGCTCTGGTTGGGGTCGGAGGAAAGGAGGGGACATTGGGGTGTGAGCCCACTGTGGGGCTTGAACTCACAACCCTGGGATCAAGACCTGAGCTGATACCAGGAGTCAGACGCTCAACCGACTGAGCCATCCAGGTGCCCCTCAGGACACCTAATTCTAATTGCCACAACAGACAGCCCCTCAAACTCAGTGCCTAGCTCCGTAAAGGTTTATTTCTCTCTCATGTCACAGTCCTATGTGCATGGGAAGCCATTCTCCATCTTGTTGCTCTTCCACTAGCGCATGTGGCCCCCAAGGTCATCACAGTGGAAGGAGAAAGGACCAGACCGTCACCCAGGTTTTGTTTGTAAAAGCTGGCCATTTCTGCCCATGTTCCCATTGAGCAGAACCCAGTCACGTGACCCCATTTCAAGGGCGGCTGGGAAATATGGAGGAACACACGGAGGGCTGGTAAGCACCACTGCCTCTGCCTTTTTCCCTTTTTAGAATGTAGGCTCCCTGAGGGACGGGGCTTGGTTTATCCTTGTCACCACTTTCTCCCAGCAGCTATCACATGCTCAACACCCCATAGTCTCGGATGCATGAATAAATGGAGATGTGAATGAATGACAGCTTCCTGTCTGAAATTTTCATTTAATTCTTAATGATGTGCTATGCCATAAAGTTTGTTATGAGGGGTCGAACCCTATCTTGCTAATGGCACTTTCAGTCTTGCTAGGATAAGGACTAATCTTGACATTCCTTGGATTCACCCTTTAATAACCATCCCAAGTGCCTTGCAGATGTCCTTCTCTTTGACCCTTGGGATAATGACTCCTGTATTTCCCATCGTTCCCCAGAAGGAAAACTGATCACAAGACCCTAATTTATTCTGTGTGGTTTCTGTTCCTTCACTGTTTTAATGGTGTCACAAATACTTCTTTATTTAATGCCCTTACCATGTGCCAGGAATTAGATTCCTTGTTTCCCTGCCATGCTTTCTCTCCCCCAGCCCACTTCTTCAATCTTCTGAAACTTTTAGGGCCTTGAGGCAATGACCCTGATGACCCTAGCATCCATATATAATGACTTCTAAGTACATCTGAGAAAATCCCACAAGTTACTTTTTCTAGGATGATTTGTGGGGAGTCTGTAAAACTATGGTTTCATAGCCAAAATCCAGTTTCTTGGTCATGGACCCTATCTCTAGATTTGGCCTGGGTCCCAAGAGGATTTGGGGATAGAGTGTGGATGCCTGCATAAGGGCTCAATACCCCTAGTGGTGAGGGAGCGGCAACCACAGATCCAAGGACCTCATTTTGCACACTGGGTTCAGAGAGAGTTCTGTAAGAGGTCAAAAAGTCTTCTAACAGAAAGGGATTCCTGCTGAAAGAAATTTGGGAAAAACTGCTTAGTCCATCTCCCTTTTGGAAACTCCCAACATTAAGTACAATATTAAAGGCTCTGAAAAGGCCTGGAAATAAACAAACCCCCAAAGCGAGCAAACATATTGGATTTTGTTTGGCCTAGTTTATCCCAAACTTATTCAATCATGGATCCCATTTTCATGCAGTATGCGTCAACATCTTATGGACTTACGATCCTTCTGAGCACAGTTTTGGAAACTCTCTGTCTTTCCCTATGGGATTTCCCGTTCTTATGTCCATCCTGCAACCTTTTCCACATGTCAGGATTAAGGCTCAGAGACGTGAATTAGCCTACTATGCATGGTAACTTACACTCATGAGTAGCATAGCTGGAGTTTGAGTCCGTGCCTGATAGATGGAAAACCCATATATTTTTGTTTCTCTCCTATACTCTTTCCGTGCACAGTGAATTGCCTGGAATTCATTTTAATTATTTGATAAAAATAATTTGTAATTAATCGTTGATCGCCTGTCAGTGAATACTATGCTGAAGAACTTGAAGACAGTTTCTTCTCAGTTCCAACAGTCTGCTTTGCATTATCAATTTGTTAAGAAACTCTTTTTTTTTTTTGTAGCACTGTGCAAAAGGAAACTTCCATCCAGACTGTCTGAATTACGCAAAAATTCTGAACTGATGGCATCCAAATGAATAAGATTTTACAGAACTGCACTTGGAGAGTTGATTGGATTTGTCAGTTTTCCTTTGGATATAAAGTCCTGGGTGGCTTGACTGAAAGTATGCTAGCACATAAATAATCACCAGATTTTCAGGTGAATTCCACAGAGTCCGTAGGAAAAAGAAAACTCCGGCTATTTGTTTGGGAATCTACGGGCTATCTGAGAAAACCCTGCACAGAGTCCCAAAGTATGAGCTCAACGATGAGTGTGTTTGGGGGGGAGGGGGGAAACAGATTGATTTCTTTCTATTCTTTTTTTTTTTTTTTCCCTTTTTTTGAAGGCAAAGTACTTTGCAGCAACCAGTGTTAAGATTTAACAGCCAAGAAGGTCAGGGTGATGAACTTTCAAGTGTTCATGGACACCAGGCACCCAGTCAACTCCCCAAACTCCCAAAATGCTAGAGGGTCAGAAAGCAAGGAAAACATGTTTTCATAACTAAAAAGATTACATCTTGGATTTATTTATTTATTTATTTATTTCCCACAAAGCGGTTTTTAGAATGTCATGTCTCTTGGCTTCCTGATGGCCTCTTCCTATGTTTCCAGGAGGGTGAGATAGGGGGCAAGGCCTTGCAAAACTAGACTTGGACCTTTCTCGTTTATATTTTCCAGAGGCTCCGTGCTCTGACGTGATGAAAGATCTGACCCAGGAATTTCAAGTTCATGAGTGGGGCGGGGTGGGGAGGGGGATCCGGGAGGCTTCCCAACCCCAGCTTCCGTCTGCCCCCGTTGGCTAGACTTCAGCTACTCTCATGCTTGAAGGGTTGGGTCAGTGCTGCAGTTCGCTAGTGGATCCATCTTCCCTTACAAGGAAATGGTTTGTGCTTCTTTTTGGAACTTGAGGTGTGCGAGGTGTTTCTAGTTTATTCTCAGCAGAGCTCTCAGTGGGCGTCAGTACCTGCTCATTCATTCAGTGGCTACTAATTGAGCATCTACTCTGCGCCTGGCACTCTGTGAAACACTGGGGATTGGGTGGGAGGTAGGCCACACCACTCTATCCTCTTGGGAAGTCCCACGTTGCTTTGAATCAGGTGACACCCACTCCTTTTCTAGATCACTTTTCTAGATCTAGACACTTAGATGACTTGGAGGCCAGGATTGTATTAGAAATAATCTCTCCCAGCCTTCTCATTGGACAGGTGGGAAGACAAAGGTCCAGAGAACAGGAAGGGGCTGGCTCAAAGTCACATAGTGGATTAGTTACAAAACCCGGAGAAGGATCCAGTTTTCTTGCTTTCTAACCCAAAGCTCTTCTCCTTGTACCATGATGCCTCTCACAGTTCATTCAGTTAGTCTTTGCTGGGCCCTAACGAGGCACCACAAACTGCGTTAGGTGCTGGATGAAACTCAAAGATGTCACTCAAGAAACTGATGATCCAAATCGGGGGTGGTGGATCGTGAAGCCACTCGTTGGGAAACATGGGAGGAGAGGGTGTAGACGTGGGAATCAGATAGGTTTGGATTTAAATCCTGGTGTTCCACTCACTGATTGTGTTCTTTGGGGCAAGTTATTTAGTTTTTATGAGCCTCAGTTTCTCATCTTTGAAACAGGACTGTCAATAGGTCATTCCTGCCTAGACGTGTCAGGAAAAGAAGCAATAATACATCGGAAATATTTTGCAAAGTGCCCAGCACAAAATAGGGAGCCCTGCATGGTTGTCATGAATCATTACTAATGTGATAAATGCTATAGGTAGTTATAGGTAGTGTTCTGGAAATACATAGGAAGGAACAGCTAATTATGTTCCCGGCGGGGATAAGAGAAAGGGGCTCTTTCTTTTGATTGGATTTTTCTGCCTGATCTGTGGGTGGGGAGGGTGTATATTTTATGGCTGAAATCTCTGTACAGACATTTCTACCCTAAGAAGTTCATTTTCCTACAAGGAGTGACTGCACAGACGAGCTACAAATGGATGTAAATGCAGAACGGGACCCTCCCATGGCTGACCAGCCAGATAACGGGCTTTCTTAATGGTTCTGCCCACTTGCTCCAAGTACAAATGCAACCCATGTCCAGAGGAGGATCCGAGACACAGAGGTTCTTTAAAAGCTTTATGAATCATCAGAGATCAAGTGGGTTGAATCATCCAGGATTATATAATTTTTTTTAATGTTGGAATGCTTTGAAATTTGGTAATGGTATAGAGGTCATTCCCTGGTGGTTCTCAAGCACTTGGTATCGCCAGGCATGTCCCAAAGCCTGCTTTGTGGAACACTAGACCCATGACATACTCAGGACTTTGGGCAAAATGTATACCCAGACATTCCCAGTGTGCCTGAGAGTGAATGCACTGTATGATCCCTGAGGAAAGTATCCAATTTATGTTTTTAAACCCAGGAGAATTTTCTTGAATCCCTAGATTATAAGGTTTGTGAGTACAGGAATTATACCTCTCTTTTTCTCTATTATATCCCAGCAACTGGCACAATTTCTGGGATCTAGTGTCCACGTAGTACATGTTTATTAAAACTAATTACATATTTCCCAAACTTGCTTGGCCACTGGAGTGCCCTTTTTGTCCAGCATTTTGCATAAATAAAGTTTCCTTCAAACCAAAATAGCAAAATTTGTTCCAGGTGGGGCTATAAAGACGTCTTAGAGTGGAATTGATGGGGGAGGGGGTGGATTGGTGGGGCTCCAGACTCCCACCTCTTGTCTCAACCAGAACATCCTTGCCTTCACACTAACTGCTTTATAGATTAGGATTTCTTCTGAATTAAAAGTTATGTGGTTTATGACACACTTGAAATATACTGTTCTAGAAGCAATTACATTCCTGGGGGATGGTAATATAATTGAAGGAAACAATCAAAGTTGGGTTTGACAGATGTAGCTAGATGTGTTTTAAGAAAAAAATCTAATGCTAAAATTCATTTGATTATAGATTCATTCATTTGTCTACATTTATTGAATGTCTCTATATGCCAGGCACTCTTCTAGATCTTGAAGATAGAGGGAAGTATGATAGACAAGGTCTCTGACCTCAAGGAACTTGCAGTTTGGGGGGCAGAGGGATGCTGGTTACTAAACCAGTAGGCAATCACATGACAAGTATGATTTCCTTAAGAGACCTACAGTATGAAGATGGTATACAGTGAGATCAAAGTGAGGGCACCATCAGGAAGTTAGTGGTATAGGAAGGTCTGTACTGGGAGGAGCCCCTTGAGTTCAGACCCAAACCACATCTGAAGACCAAAAAGGAGGGCATCTTGAGTGGAGGGGACAGCAAGTGCAAAGATATTGAGGCAGGAACAAAATTGGTGCGCTCAATAAAAAAAAAAAAAATAATAAAATAGAATAAAAGCAAGCCAGAGTACAGCAAGCTAGGGAATGAAGTGAAACTGAAGATATTAGCAGTGGACTGCATCTGGCCCATCTATCTTCCCAGCGCTGTGTCTGGCAAAGACCAGGTACCATGGATATTTGCTGAATGTGCACATTAATACAATTAATTAATTGCACCCCTTCTTTTCTGTTCCCCACAATCTCTGGTTCCCTTGTTTATGCATATTTTAGAAAAGAAAACTTTTTTTTTTTTTTTTAAAGCTAAGCATTATTTTTGCTCTTTTGGTGAGTCTGACCATATCTGATTTGATATTCGGTGATAAGTATTGCTGGTCAACTTCCTGGAGATGCAGCTGTTACAGAAAGACTCCTTTTGAGGAAAGAAGCCCAAGAAGGACCAGTGACGTGGCCAACATCACACAGGGCACTTGTCAAAGACCAGGGGTGGAAACCCACTTTCTCACCTTGTGCTTGAGCTCCTGGCTGGAAGGATTAGTTGATCCATTTAACTCCATTTACTGTGACGTGCTCACACTTGAACCTTCCCCAGTACGATGTGCTCAGCTCCCAAAATATGGGACTTTAAGTGAAACCCTGACATTTAGCTCTAGGGCTAAACAGCAATACTTTAAATCCCCCAATTAGAAGCAGAGATGGAGATGAAATGGTCCCAAGGAATCTGGAGGCACAATCATTTCAAAAGGCAGCAAGAGGCTGGGGCAGAGAGAGAGAGAGAAGTTTTAGATCTCACATCAGGAATGTGAAGCTAAATGAGAGCCATTCGAAAGCTCTCGGGGTTATAAAGTGGAATTCCCTCTTGTACAGTACACAAGAGTTATTAAGTGTGTATATGAGACTCCTGTTTTACTTCATGTACATGATTATTTTATACAGGCGAGTTTGGAAAGAATTATAGGCTGAGAACTGGCCAAGAAGCAAGATTAGCAGTGGGGAATGGGGGTAGAGGCTGCAGTGTTGTTGTTGGGGGCTCGGGCTACTTGGAGAAAGCCAACATGAGGTCCATGGTGGGGCAAGGGGTTTGGGAGAAGTCGAGTGTGGAGTTGGATTGTGTATAGGCTCATCTCCAAAAAGGCGTCCTGGGCTTGGTCTTAGTGAGAAAGTGCCAGGTTTGAGAATTAAAGGAGCGGAACCTGGGCCCAAGCCCAGCACACTGGGTTGGGCCCACTGAGGTCTAGAGACCAAGAATATAAAGAATTTGGATTGGACTTGCTTGGCTTTAAGACGCGAGAGGGACCATGAGCCATTCTCAGCACACTCAGTAATTTCCAAAGTGAGAAAGACATTATCTTTCTGAAAGGAGTCCAGGAGGCAGGGCGCTGGGGATAAAGGGCTGCTTTTGGGACAGACCCAACTACCAATAGCTTGGGCTGGTTGCATCTTTCCCGGGGTCACATTCCTTTATAAAGGAGGCAGGACTCTGGCACCAGAACAGTTTGGATTCCTAGTTTTGCTTCTGACTCTGTGACCTTGAAGACATTAATTAATGTCTCTGACCCCAACTGTAAGATGGGGATTAAAGCAGCTACTTCTACTGAAAATACAATATGGCAGAGGATACGCAAAGTTGAGTGGTATTAGGTGACAGCCATCACTCAATAATAATGATTATATTAATAGTAATTTGAATGAGGGATAATTGATTACTGACATCATGTATGAAATCTCTTGTTTGTTGAGTAGGGGTCTTTTACTATCTGTTCTTTGTGCCCTAGGCTCGCTGGGGTAGAGCTACAAAAGCCTTACAAAACTTTATTGAGTTGGCAAAAAAGTTTTATAATTTGAAAGCGGGTTTCTTCATGGTGGCCTGTCCCTTACTCCTGGATGACTGAGATGCTGTAGACTTTAGACCGGCTAAATGCCAATCATATAGGGTCCAACGCTCTCTGAGATCTATCTAAGATATACTTGTAGCCCTAATTCCTTGAAGCTACAACTTTCCTAAAGGGAAAAAATGCATTTATAGCTATGTATTATTAAGACACTAAATCCACCTCTTTACTGAGCTTAAACAAGAGAGACACTTATTTCTCTCTTAGAGCAAGGCATTTCCCACTCCATAAGGCCATGTGGAGACACAGGCTCCTTCTGTCTTGTCGCTTTGCCAGTTCTAAGACATTGCCCTTCGTCCCACAGTCTAAGATGGTACATAACCACCTCCATTTTCCAGGTGGAAAAAAGAAGACAAGCAGGGAAGGCATGACCTTTTTAAGGGTATGACCATTGCTTGGATTGGAGTCATGTGATGGACCCAACTTCAAGGGAAGCTGAGTAATGAATGTACCTTTGCTCCTAGTGTCCATATGTCTAGCTAAGCATCAGGGGTTCTTAAGAGAAAAGGGACAATAGATGTTATCAGACAATTAGCCATCCAGGCCTTAGCTTCCTTCTTTTTTTTTTTTTTCTAATTTTTTTATTATGTTACGTTAGTCCCCATACAGTACATCATTAGTTTTTGATGTAGTGTTCCATGATTCATTATTTGTGTATAACACCCAGTGCTCATTGCTACACGTGCCCTCCTTAATAACCATCACCCTGTTACCCCATCCCCCACCCCCTCCCTTCTGTAACCCTGTTTGTTTCCTGGAGTCCAGAGTCTTTCATGGTTGTCTCCCTCTCTGATTTCTTCCCATTCAGTTTTCCCTCTCTTCCCCTGTGGTCCTCCACGCAATTCCTTATGGTCCACATATGAGTGAGACCATATGATAATTGTCTTTCCCTGACTGACTTATTTCACTTAGCATAATGCCCTCCAGTTCTGTCCATGTCGATGCAAATGGTGGGTATTCATCCTTTCTGATGGCTGATTAATATTCCATCGTATGTATGAATCACATCTTTTTCCATTCATCTGTTGAAGGGCATCTCGGCTCCTTCCAACAGTTTGGCTATTGTGGACATTGCTGCTATGAACATTGGGGTGCATGTGCCCCTTCTTTTCACTACATCTGTATCTTTGGGGTAATTACCCAGTAGTCCTTAGCTTCCTGCTTGACCAAGCTGAGCAGCCCAGTTCAGGTCTCAGCAAGACTTGGGTTTGAATCCAGCTCTCCCACTTGCTAATAGAATAAACTTAGACAAACCTCATACCCTCTATTTTCTCAGTTGTAAAGTAGGCATAATATCATAGTAATTCCAACTTCATGGACCATCAGGGGGATGCAGGTAGAATACCTATTCCAGAATCTGTAGCTGGTATCCAAGCTTTGCTTGGCTCCCTCCTTTCCCTCCTTATCTCATCGCACTCTACCAGTAAGTCCTGGAGTATTTCTTGTACTTAGCTTGCTCCAAGCCTGCTCCTCCCAGACTGTGAAGTCATAAGAATAAGGATCATGCTCAAATAAGCCCTTGGTATTTTGAATAGATTGCATAGTGTCTGGAACAGACTAGGTTCTCGACAATGTTTGCTCTAATAAGTAAGTACATACATACATAAATACATAAACACATAAATAAATACATAAACAAATGGAAAGCCACTGTTTATGAAGCTGGACATGACCATAAAGGGTCCATATATGCTGGCTCAAGATGGCACCCTGTGTACCAGATACTGTGCTAAGATTCTTACATGAGTTAATGGATTCATTCATCATTAGCAGATACTATTGTTATTATGCTATTCAGGGAAGACAACTAGGATACAGAGATACTACCGAATTTGCCCAAACCCACACAGATATTAAGTAAAGAATCTGGGATTTGAACCCAGGAACCCTGGTTTCAGGATTCATGCTCTTTATCAATGTGTCATACTGACTTTGCTCAGGTATAGATCAAATTTGCCCCTGTTTAAAGGTAGATTAAATTGGGCCTTTTCAATTCAATTTCCAAGAAAAAAAAAATTATCTCCATATCTTCAGCTATTAGAAGAGTCATTTCAACTAGTCTGGTAGGGTTTTTTTTCTCCTTTCCTCTATCCCTCCCTCCCTCCCTCCTTTCCTCCCTCCCTCCATTCCTCCCCCTCCTCCTTCTTATTCTTTTTTAAAGATTATTTATTTATTTACTGGGGTGGGGGGAGAGAGAGCAGAGCAGAGGGGGAGGAGCAGAGGCAGAGGGAGAAGTAGACTCCCAGCTGAGCGGGGAGCCCAATACGGGGCTTGATCACAGGACCTTGAGATCATGACCTGAGTGAAGGCAGACACGAAACCAGTTGAACCACCCAGGCGCCTCCCTCTTTTCTTCGTACACAGCCCAGTACATCCTCTTCCCCAACCCAAGTCATTGTAACATGTAAAACAGAACACAGCAAAGTACCAGAATTGGAGAGGGTCATCCCTGGTCTTAGCTATTAGGTTTTCCAGTCACCTCTCAAGGGTCCCTTAGAACAAGGTTCAAGATTATATGCAACATACTTTGTAAACATCAGTTTCATTTACCTCCTTCCAGTACAGGGGGGAAAACTGAGGCCAGTGCAGGAAGGGATTTGTCCAAGTCTAGATCAGAAGTGTAGAAAGTGTCCCAGTGTCCAGTTCAATAATATATGCCACGAATCTCCAAGAAAGCGATCAGATGCTTTCAACCAGGTCACCCCAACTCAAGACTGGGAGGTTACAGTTCAGTTATGGTGAATTACAGCTTCAGATAACTAAGGAGAACACATTGATTATTTAAGATTGTTGTGGTTAGGCAAAAATACATATGGCCAATATTTGGAGTCAGAACATTTGTTGTGATTTGTGCTTTGAAAGGCAGACATGTTTGTTTATTCTAAGAGCTTTCAAAGTGCCAACTCCCCAGCAACGAATAACTTAATGACTCAAATGCAATCTCCAAACCCCACACTGGTTTAGGAGAGGTGGTGATTATGGAAAATCCTGCTTCATCTAGCCCAAGGAACTGACAACCTGTGAGCTGGAAAACCGACCTCAAAGCAGGAAAGAAACAGAAGTGTCCAAAGAAGAAATGGAAAACACAACCCAGAAACAAACTGACCCTTGAACAAGACCCTGAATGAGCTGAGTTGGGGGTGGTATTCAGGGTGGTTTTTCAAGTCTGCTGGGCTCCTGTGTTCTCCGTGAGGATGTGATGTGAAGACAAGAAGGTCTACTTTAATGGGCCCCAGAGAATTTGTATTCCAGAAACCTTAGACTGTTGTCTTAAAGCTGGGGTTGCAAAGTCCATGTCCACTTAGGCTGGGCAGGAAATGTAGGTTAGTAAGTGAGCTGAGCGTAAGATGATAAAATGCAGCTGGAACTCAGGCACAGTGTTGGGAGGTAATGGGAAGCTGTGAGGAGCGAGAGAACTAGAGCGAGCCTGCCGCTGCCCACCGCTAACCATTGTTGCCATGTGGAAACGTGGGTCCCGTGTTGACAGGTATTGCAATTTGTCAAAAGAATCTAAAAACATTGATTTTCATGAGCAATCTGCTTTTTAAAAGATTGTCAACTAAGGCACAATTTCAAAAGCAGTCTGGGAGCTCCCCTATGCATCAGAATGACCACTAATAGTAGGAATGGACTGAATGTTGTGGTCCCCCATTTAAGACCCTTGGAGTAGATAAAGGACCTCTAATTCTACCCCTTCATTTGGTAGATGTGAAAAATGGACCTTGGGATTCATCTTTGGTCCCACGACTGTGTCAGTGACAGAGCTGGGACAGGAACCGTTATGAGTTCTACTTTTCATTCCCTTGCAACAGATTCTAGACCTGTCAGTCTTCCAGAATGGATGGCTATAGATACTGAGTAAGGATAATTGAAAGCTCCTGCCTCTCATGGAGAAAAACAAATCCTACCCTAGCTCGTAATGATAATGATGTTGGTGGTGACAATGATAATAAATATCAGGTAGAATGCTTTGGGTGGCAAGTAACAGAAAATCCTGATTCAAATTGGCTTAATACATGAAATTCTTATCTTCCATACCTGGAAGAGCAGAGAAAGGACAGGAGCCAGATTCAGTGTGATTAATGACATTATCAGGAATCTGGGTGCTTTCTGTATTTCTGCTTTGCAGGTCTCATTTTGCTTCATCCCCAGATCCCTCCCTCCCTCCCTCCGTTCCTCCTCCCTTCTTTCTCTTCTGTCTTTCTCTTTTTCTCCCTTTCCTCCTCCTCTTCTTCCTTCTCCTTCTTCCTCTCCTCCTCCATCGTCGTCATCTTCTTATTGTTTTCTCTCTCTCTCTCAACAAGGCTGCCAGTAGTAAGTGACTCTATATGCTTCATTGTTCCACCCAGAAAAAGAGATAAAAAAATATTGAGACTTCTCCCCTAGGCATGGGTTATAGATCCTCTCTTCCGTCTAATTGAACCTACTGTCCATTTGTGGACCAATACCAGTAGACAGGGAAAGCTGTGTGCTGATTGGCTGAACTGTGCAGTCTGCTTTAGGAACTGAGATGGGGCCAGTGGAGGAGGGGTTTGCATGTCTCTGGCTACCTTCCGGTTCCCCCGGACAGCCTGGCTCTTCTCAGAGGTCAGTGAACCAACTTATGAATCTTCAGAATAGCGTCATGGTGGGCTGGACTCTGGACTTTTCCAGAAATATCCCAGAAGCCTGGCTCTCTCTTTTCCTTGCAAACTTAATTTAAGGCAGAACTTCTCAAGCTTTAATGGAACCAGATGCCCCAAAGAACCTGATAAAAATGAACATTCCAGCCCCCATCCTCAGAAAAGTCTGAGTCAGGAGGTCAGAGAATCTGTGTATTTCACAAACTTTCCAGGCGATTTTGATTTTGGGTGGTCAAGGGTCATACTTTAAGGGTTGCTTCTCTAGACTATGAAAACTGGATGTCCCATAACTTGAGAATATAGAAGAAGTGGTCACCAGCCATCAAAGAAATGCTTAGGCTCATGACATTTCTTTTTTGTGACTACCTTTGAATTCTTGGAATGAGAGAAGTTCATCTGAGTTTGCAATCACGGTTTTCTGGAGTGCATTGAAGGAACCTTTGGACAGGGTGAGGAAGTGCTGGAAAGAAGATAACAGGAATGTCATCTTGTCCCCTCAGCTTCTACCCATGTCCCGAATCATCCTCCATGCATGGATCATAAGATACAGGAAGCAGGGATGTCTTGATTGTAATTAACCAGTGTAACCCTGTTTATGGGATTTTAGCCACTGTATGATTTAGGTTATACTTACATTAAATAGAGTTGAATCCCAAGTGACAAAATTAGTTTACTTCAATTCTCATTTTATTGTTCTGATAAGTGGAGGGAGTGTGGTGCTAGCATTTAACTCCTCTGTATAACCTGCTATATCCCTTTTTGACAAAGAGAGAGCAGAGCTTGGGTTCAGAGGCTTGAAATATAATATCCACATAATCATATTAACTTTAATATAATTAAAAGCATCTAGTGATCATTTAATTATATTGTTTTGCTTTCATCAAGTGTCTGATAGGATACATGCTAGATTATGCTGACCTAAAAAAAAAATCCCAGTGGCCTAAAACAACACAGTCTTATTTGATATTTATACTACTTGTGTATCATGGCTCTCAGAGGGGTTCTACTTGTTGGAATTGCCCCAAGGCCCCGGGCTGATGGAGGGGCCACTATCTCAAACATTGTCAGTTTTCATGGCAGAGCAAGAGAATTTTGAAAATTCTCATATTGGCCATTAAATACTGTGGCCTGGACATGACACATGGAGCTTCTGCTCACAGCCCATTGGCCAGAACTAGTTACACGGCCCCGCCCAATGACAAGGGCCCATGTGACTGGGAGGGTGGAAATGGAAATATGTGGTAAAGAGCAGAGATGCTCACCACCAATGTGGCTATTTGCTCTGTCTTCCAGCCAAGGTTCTTCCAACAGTGTTTTCTTCCCCATTTGGAGGGTGGCCGCCTTCCCTAGGGATGCATTAACATAGGTGTCCATGCAGAACTGTAACAGGACAGCCCAGGCCTTGCTTCTGGGTTCAGTCCCTTCCTGTCTATGTGACTTTGGGTGAGTCATTTCATCTCATCCATCCTTGGTTTCCCATCTGTAAAGTGGGATGGTAAATAACAGCACCAACTTCGGAGAGTCGTTGAGAAATTGAAAGCGGTAATATATGAGAAACCATTGAATGTGGCACATAGCTATGTGCTCAGTAAGTGCTAGCTATGGCTTGAAGTGCCCCAGATCCAATTAGTTCCATAAACAATTATAGTGAAGTATAATGGGACACACAGGGCGTGGGAGTGCCTAGCAGTAGGAAGGAATCCAATTTAGAGCTTTATGAGACAGTGTTCTCCCTGAAGAAGCAGGGCTCCAGGAGGAAGTGTGGTTAGCCAGGTGAACAGCATGGCAATGTATATTCCAGGCAGAGGGAGTGGCAAAGGTGTGAGACTGTGGTGAGCTTTAATGGACTTCTGCCAGAAATTCTGGGTTGGCAGCCCCTTTGCATAAATGCTTTCATTCTTTTCCTTTGGTGCCTTGTGAGTGATGTTGGGTTGTTGGCTCTTGCAGAAGTCCTGATTCTGAAGAAAGGGGTTCCAGGCTTCCAGATCAGCCTTTGCCTTGCCCTTTGGCTGTTAATTTCCTATGGCCCAAGACCAATTCATTGAGGCCTTGAAACTACTCTCTCAGGGGGACCTGGGAAGGACTGCCACCCATGGTGTACTGGGCTTTTCTTAGAGGATTTTTGGAAGCACAGGGACTAGAGAAATTAGGGATTGAATTACTGTAGGGAGTGAGGGATTTTCAGAGCCTAGAAAGCTGGGGTGTGTGTGTCATGGCAAGGGTTAAGGAGAGCTGGGGAGGAAGACTCAGGAAGGAACCCACAGGCAATTCCTATAAAAGACAAAAGATGGCAGAGCTCTGGTCCAGAAGAACTAGGTCATGACCTTGCTCATTTCATGCCTTTACCTTTCCCCGTCACTTTGGCTTGGATTTGCTCACCATGAACCCTCAACTAGGTGCGTGGGTTTAAGAAAACTTCTTTGAACCCTAGTCTTGGCTGCCACAACCACCTAGCTGAAACTCTGCTGAGGCTGGTGGGCGGTATCATTTGGTTGGCACCCTGGCCAGAAAGTCATTCACTGAACAAACTTGACTTTCCGGAAAGAACTTCCACTTGATGGCCAGGCAAGAGCAGAGCATACTGTGGTGAGGCACGGTGGAAGTTTCCTACCCTCCAGGAATCATGAATCAAACAGGCATGAGGCTGATGAGAGCAACAATCATGGCGGCAGTATTTGCCATCATGACTTAAATCCTGCTGTACGTCGGACACAACAAGAGGGCCTGGCCATGGACGACGTCATTCAGTTCCCACAACAACCTTGAAAGGGAAGCATGATTTCAAGGATCCTCTGCTCTATCTGATCTGACACAGCTCATTTGAGGGAATAGCCATGGCCGAATGGAAAATCATGGTTTTTATGACTAGGAAACGTGTAGTAGATGCCCCAGACCTCCTACCTTATCCCTGACTCTGTTATCCATCTCCTCACTCAAGTAAGTTTAAGGACTTGCTATTTTACTGTTTTGACCATGTCCCCCCGAACGAAATTGTCCAATACACTGGCACCGATGTCACCATTTTGAGATGATGGAGCTGAGGCTGAAAGGGGCCAAGTCACACAGAGTTCCAAAGTGGCAGAGCTGAGGTTGTTTTCTTTTCTTTTCTTTTTTTTTTTTAAGATTTTATTTATTTATTTGAGACAGAGAGAATGAGAGAGAGCACATGAGAGGGGGGAGGGTCAGAGGGAGAAGCAGGCTCCCCACCGAGCAGGGAGCCCGATGCGGGACTCGATCCCGGGACTCCAGGATCATGACCTGAGCCGAAGGCAGTCGCTTAACCAACTGAGCCACCCAGGCGCCCAGGTTGTTTTCTTAATGTCACCCTTTTGTTTTGACACAGTCTCAGACTTGCACAGAAGTGGCGAAGAATCCCTGTATACCACTGACCCAGGGGCCCCAAATGTTAATGCTCCATCCCTTTCACTTTATTTCCCCTTCTTTTTTTTTTTTTTTTTCCTAAACCATTTGAGATTCAGTTGCAGACTTAATGCCCCCTTTGCCTCTAAATACTTTCGTGTTTATTTCCTAAAAACAAGGGCAGTCTCTGTGCAGCTATTAATATCAGGAAACTGATATTGACACAGATACAATACCATTATCTAGTCTCCAGACTGTAGTTCACCAATTGACAAATCGTCAAATCATCCCAATGATGTCCTTTATAGCATGTTGATAAGAAAGAAGAAAGAGCGGGGGCGGGGGGGGGGGCGGGGGAGAAGAAAAGAAAATAGGAAAAAAGAGAAGGAAAAGAAACATTCTTGAATCACTCAGTACATTCAGTTGTCAATGCCTCCTGAGTCTCTGTTAGTCTGGAAGGGTTCTTTAGTGTTTCTTTGTGTTTTATGGCAGTAACAGCTTTGAAAAGCACAAGCCAGTTATCTTCTAGAATGCCCATCAGTTTGGATTGGTTGCATTAGATCTATGTTGTGTGTGCTTTTGGCAGGAACACCATAGAAGTGCATCCTAGCAGGATGCACATGACATCAAGATTTTTCCTAGGATTGGTGACGTTGGCTTTGATCATTTGGTAAAGGTGGTGTCTGTTATTTATAGCAAATTGTGAGTCATAAGTATTTTGTGGGGGGGGAGAGAGTTTGAGAGTATATGAAGATCAGAGCCAGGACATTCAACCCAGCTCTGACTCCAGAACTGGCAATTATCTGCTACACTTACCATCTCCCTGTATAGCTGGCATTCATTCAGGATTTACCAGACACTGTGCTAAGCAAGCTCAATACATTATTTCTTTTAACTTGGAATAGTTTTCAGCATGATGGGGTCCCATCTATCACACTTAGTCTTCATCAACATTATACAATATATTCAGGATCCGGATGAGTTAATCACCTCTCTCTAAAAAGACTTCTGAGAAAAGTGAACTCCAGGTCCATCCGCTGGTCAGAGAATTCAGACTGGGAGCTCAAATGGCTCTCACAGATTCCCAAGGAGCAGATGTCCCCAGAAGGCTTATCCAAACAAAACCCCGGCCAGAGATGTGAACTAATAGGGGAAAATCCATGTGCGTGCGACGCAGAAAGTGTCTGGATGTACTGAAGGAATGGCTTTTTATGAGATTTAATATTCCCCTCACTGGAGACACATTGCTATCAAATAATAAACAGCAGAGTCTATGGTGTTGATCTTTAAAGTAAATCCTATTGCTATTAGCTTATCTACCCAACTATTAAAACTAATAAAATAATAAACTTTACGACATAGACACTTAGCTCAATTCTATCCCCCCCCTTCCAACAGCAATTTTCTCCTTCTATGACTGTTGGTTTTTCCAGCAATTTCCTGCTTATCATTAAAGTATCTGGAACATTTTCATATGTTTGGATGACAGTTTTCAGTTGCTCTGGGATATTTATATCTCTCCCCGCCCCACACTCTCTTCTCTGACTCTCTGCCTCTGTCTCTTTCTCTTTTGCTTTAAATCGAACCTCATTGTCTGTCTTCACTTCACCCTGTGTTTAACTTTTGCAGCCTGTCATTCTAGCAGGCAAGAAGTGTCCTTATCAGGTTCAGGATCACCTGGCTCTTGGGGTCCATTGCAAGCTTACTAAAGGAAAGGAGAAAAAGTAACTGGGGAGGAGCAGGGGAGACTCAACACTCATTTAAGCTATATTTGATCTGTGGTCTCTGAAGGCCTGGCAAAAGTTTGGGGAAGATCAGGAAAAAAAAAAACAGAAAGAGAGAAAGAAAGAAAGAAAGAAAGAAAGAAAGAAAGAAAGAAAGAAAGAAAGAAAGAAAGAAAGAAA
>NW_023270436.1:11743622-11755290 GCF_011800145.1 Mirounga leonina
AAAGAAAGAAAGAAAGAAAGAAAGAAAGAAAGAAAGAAAGAAAGAAAAAGAAAAAGAAGGAAAAACAATGTATAGAAAGGTTGCTTCTTACTTGGGTAGTTAACTCCATGAAGAGCGAGGGCGTAAGACACATGTGTGTAGAAAAACATATCCTTGACTCTCCCTTACGATGCAGCTTTGCTAGAGGCCAGTCACTCCTCTCTCCATAAGCCCACCAGATCCAATTTTGCTTCCATCATTAGATCTCTTTCTGTACTGAGAACCAGAAAAAGTAGCTGGCTGTGTTTACATGGCATGTTGCATGAAAAAATATATATTTAAGGCCCAGAATGGCAGATGCTTATGCACTAGGAGGGCATTAGAGCTGGTCTGACAGAATGTGGACTGAATTTTTGGGGCCTCAGTCTTAAGAGTATCTCCAAGAGACAGGTAGACATGGGAGTGAGAGTCTATTCTCATGGCTCGGGCATCTTATATTCCATCTCCAGCCATCCACATGAGCCAGTGTTCTGCCCATGGTCACAAAAGCATAGTATTGGGTAACAATCGACTGCCTGAATGGTGATTTGACTCACTGCCAAAACCCCACAGGTCTTACACCTTCCCCCTTCTTTTTAACTTAGTGGATTTGTGTATGTCTGTGTCTGGATGAGGTGAGAAATATGTTATTCAGGCAAGAAGAAAGACGTGCTTAGGAAGATTTTTAATTTAGCTTGAGTACTTTTGTACTCTAAAAAGGACTTTTCTCCACACCCTGCCCCCACCTGAGGATAAAAGAGACATCTATTCATTCCAGAAAATATGGAAAAAGCACTGTATTGGTCAGGGGACTTGACTGTTAAGAAACACAAGCCAATGACAACTGGCTTAAGCAAAAGTTAATTTATTCGATGCAAAGTCTGGATCTCTCAGAACTGGCAGGAGGTTTTGCAAATTAGGTTTAGAAGGTGGGAGTGAGGCAAGGAAGCTGTCGGAGGCGGGGGAGCAGGGACCATGGCTGCAGGGTCGTGGTAGGAAGACTCAGGTTAGCATACCTCTGCTATCTGCATCTTTTTTATTGCATCATTCCGTAAGTGTTAGGGGCTGAATTGTAAAGTTGATGTGTGGAAGCTCTAACTCCCAATACCTCAGAATATGATTGGATGGGGAGATAGGGCCTTTCAAGGGGGCAGTTCAGTCAAAATGAAGTCACTAGGGTGGGGCCTAGTCCAACCTGACTTGGTGTCCTTATGAGATGAGGAAATTGGGACACACAGAGAGACACCAGGAATACACACACACACACACACACACACAAAGAAAAAGTCACATGAGGTCAGAGCAAGATGGCAACTATCTGCAAGCTCAGGAGAGAGAAGCCAACCCTGAGGAAGCCTTGATCTTGGACTTCTAGCCTCCAGAAGTGTGAGAAAATAAATTTCTGTTGTTTAGGCTCCAAAGCCTGTGGTACCTCATTATGAAATCCCTAGCAAACCAGTAAGCTCAGGAAGCACAGTTTGGGGAGAGGACATCCAATTGGCTGGACCAAGATCACATGCCTTTTTCCTGTTTGTATCTCTTGATTTCTGAGGTGAAAGGTAGAGACCTGGAACTACCTTGCTGCCAATGCACAACAAGGTAGAGATCATCCTTCAAAATAAAATCTGGATGTGGAGCAGAGTCTGGAGACGCCTGTGGTGGCCAGGCTCCTTGATGATCCCCAGTTAGCAATGATCTTCACTACTGGTGTTCACACCTTTGATTGGTCCTTGCTCTATTGAGTCAGACCTAGTCTGTGTGATTCCAGAGCTCCTCACAGGCTCAGGCTGAGGCTCCGCTGTGTTGGAAAGCAGTACCTCTTGGCTGTGTTTCTTCTTCCCTACCTTGCTTCTCTCACTCCCTTACTGGTTGCGAATACACCTTCAGTCAATAACTTGTACAAGAACTCTCATGTCAGGATCTGCTTCTAGGAAAACTCGCCTCAGATGGACCGCATCCAGGAAGGAGCACTGGCTGCCAAGCAGTCACAAACATGCTATGCCTAATACAGTCCATCCCTTCACTGACCCTGCTTGAGCTCTGTCCGTTCACCCACTTTTAAATATGCTCTATCTAAACATCCACACCTCCCTGTACAAACAGACACAAACTTGCCTGAAGGGAAATAATCTGGATCTGTCCTTGGATGCATTTACCAGGAGTGTGTGCTTCCTCGATCACATTTAGTCTTCTGTTTTCTCGTGACTGTATTTCAATATCCCGCGACCTATCAAATGGTAAATTTCACCACTGCCATATTCCATAGGAGGCGTGAAAGGGAGAAGAAAGAGAAGCAATGTTATTTAAAATACATAAATACATATCTGACACACACACAAACAGAACCAGTTTCTGTAACGACTCGCAATGTTATGGATAATCTTTCTTACTCCCGCACTACCCGTTTCAAATTCCCTGCTTGAGGTTGTTTGCCCGGCAAGGTGACCCAAACCCTTATTTCTCAGAAGGCTCAATCCTCGGTGTCCTTGCATATAGGAATTGCCATAGTTTTCCATGAGCTTGGACCACTGGATGTGGCTACGTGGGGGTAGGAGATACTGGAGATATCCCTTGAGTTCCATTTGTACTCATCCAGCTCATGGTGGGAAGCAGAATTTTCTGTTTTCCTCTGATAGAGAGAGGGTCATCAGTCCCTTTGTGCCCCCACTATAATAGGCAGCCTTACCTCCCAATTTGGTGGAATCATAATTGAGTTCCCTCTTAGAAGCGTCACAAGTTGAGACTGAGATTCAGAGATGTGAAAATCAGCATGGGATGTAGCACCTGAGGCAGAGGGCAATGCAGTACAGTGGAGCAATCCATGGCTTGAATCCCAGATCTGGAATTATATTTATTCAGCATATTAAAAATTATTTACTGAGTCTCTTCTATGTGGCAGTCACCATCCTAGTTACTGCAAATAGGCTAGCACTTATAAACCAAGTCCTGCATTTTCCTTCTGAGCCCTGTGTCCCATGGCAAGTTACATCACTTCTCTGAGCCTCACTTTCCTGACCTGTAAAATGGGCTATTAATACCTACCAGGGGAGAGAAATCACTTCGTTTTGTCACTAGGGAAATGGGGACCATAATACCTGATCTTTCTGGGAGCTTCAAATCAGGCCAACGTACAGAGATCATCCATGCAACAAAAAATTACTGAGCATCTATTATGGGCCAGTAAGGACAGCGAGCTCTGGGAACACATCCGTAAACAAGGCAAATACAGGTCCCACCCGCTTGGACCCTACACTGTATGAAGTTAGATCTCAAGCAAAGAAATATGATCAT
Organism: Mirounga leonina; assembly: GCF_011800145.1. Lineage (NCBI taxonomy): Eukaryota > Metazoa > Chordata > Mammalia > Carnivora > Phocidae > Mirounga > Mirounga leonina. The sequence goes on from NW_023270436.1 coordinate 11,746,932, forward strand.
TGTGATGAGGGTTTCTTTTTTTTTTTTTTTTTAAAGATTTTATTTATTTATTCATGAGAGACAGAGAGAGAGACAGAGGCAGAGGGAGAAGCAGGCTCCCCGCAGAGCAGGGAGCCCGATGCGGGACTCGATCCCAGGACCCTGGGATCATGACCTGAGCCGAAGGCAGACGCTTAACCGACTGAGCCACCCAGGCGTCCGTGATGAGGGTTTCTAATAAAATTGCAGCCCACTATGGCTACTGTTCTCATTCTTCCTTTGTCCCTGCCCTGTTGGCTCTCAGGAGCTACTTAAAGACCGCCAGGCTTTGGAGAGCCTAGAATACCCTCCCTGCTCATTTGCTGAGGCCTGAAAAGGAAAGTAACATTGCTGGTTCCAGGGCAGCAAAGCCAGGTAAGAGTTAAAAGTGCAAAGATCCTTAAGGAACAACCACCAATGCGTCCACTGCCATGTTGGCTGAGGCTCGCTGTTACTTTGCCATGACTTTAGGTTTATGAAAAAAAAGAAACCCTACAGAGAGGAAGTCGTTTTTCCTACAGCACAGCTGAAAATCCCATTGCTCCATGGAATTTTTCTCCTCTTTAATGTGCACAGTTTTTGGATGGATTTTGCTCCTCCGTCAGCTTCCTTTAGACATTGTACTGTAAGGCGTATTTATGGACTCTGAAACCCAATATAAATGGCTAAGCACTAGTTCTGGGCTTCTTTGGTCCTCGCAGATTACGCCTAGCATAGTGGCCGGTGTTAATAAATGCTCGACAAATGTTTGCCAGAGGAACTGTTGCCTAGAGACGCCAGGTCAATCATAACTTTCTGGAAGTTCTGTCCCGTTGACTCCCCTCACTTGCAGAAGAAAAAGGTGTCGGCCTGTTTTTCTGCATCCGGGAGTCTGGTTTTGATCTGTCAGGGTAGAAACCCATCAGGACTCTTAGGTAATTAATGTTTGAGGAGCACCTGTTCGATGTAAGTTTTGAATGTCAGATCCTCTAGATATTTAAGAAACGAGGAGGTGAAGACATCATGTCCAGTGCCCCCTCCCGTGAGAAGACGTTATGGATTTATTCGGCTTCAATCCTTAATTCATTTCCACGGGGATCATGCTGACTAGTTGCTGCGAGTCTCTCGTACCCACTGAGATGTGTCTGTCTTCTTGTTGGCTCATGGTTTCGCCATTAGTCTGATGAATAGACTCAGTCTAACATTCTTCAAGTCCAGAGTAGGAAGGGATTCTCAGAGCCACCCTGCTGACCCTGTCATGTTACAACACAGAAAGCTTCCAGTTGGACTTTCACAAGGAGACAGATCAAGCACGGAAACAGTTTCCTTTTCTCTGGCCAGCTCATTCTGGATCGAGGGAGTGCAAGCCTCACATGCTGGTCTGAGGACTGCCCAAGAAAGTAAGTTTCTTTTTAACTGCAATGGTTCGAATTGCTCTGCTAGGAGAAAGCTATAAGTAACTAGTTCTTTACCAGTATGCCTTGCCCATTGTAAACTTCAAGCGCTATTATATTTATTGACTAAATAGTTACTGAATAAATGGGGAAAAAATGCATGAAAGGAAAAGGACACACAAGGGTGGACACATAGTAGATACTCTATAAATATTGATGAACACATCAAGAAAGGAATAAGTCAATAAAATGAAGACGGGAAGGAGGGTGATTTCCAGGATGAAATAACATTAAGTAAATACCATTAAATGAGTTTGAATGTGCGAGACTATTGTGGGGGTGTCTTCTTGTGGATAATGGCTCCGCTGACTGTCTTCCCACAATTCACAGGGGTGGTTTCTCTGGACCCACCTTTGGTACAATGCGACTCCTCCCTTCTGACCACAGTCATCTGGACCAGGAATGGCATCTAGCCCGAGGGGACAAATCACAGTATCTTCTCCAGGAAGACAGCACTGGATCTGAGACTGAGAGGCTCTCTGTCCGAGTTGCACGGATTGTAACAGGCTCTTGTGGGAAGTCGTCTTCCCCTTACCTGGGGGGTAAGGAAGGAGGAAGAGGTGGTCCCACCAAGAAGCAGAAGAAAAAGACAGAGGTGAGGGAGACAAAGAGCAACCTGAAGGAGAATTCCCTGGATTTCTGAGACTCTTCTAGTTCCTCCAGAGAACCCCGAACCTGTATCAAGTCCCCAACACTGTCCCTCAAGTAGCACAAACTCATTTATGTGCATACGCCCCAGACAGTCTTCACTGCGCATGCCCAGAGAGGAGACCCTCTGGGCCTCGTGGTCTTCGTGCAGGGACCACGGCTGGACCCATCAGCAGCTCTGTTGTTTCCTGGTTCCAGTCCCACCTCCTCATCCCTTGGGATTTTTTAAAATTTTATTTTAAAGATTGTATTTATTTATTTGACAGAGAGAGACACAGTGAGAGAGGGAACCCAAGCAGGGGGAGTGGGAGAGGGAGAAGCAGGCTTCCCACTGAGCAGGGAGCCCGATGGGGGGCTCGATCCCAGGACCCCGGGATCATGACCTGAGCTGAAGGCAGACGCTTAAGGACTGAGCCACCCAGGCGCCCCCATCCCTTGGGATTTAAAGAGGAGGGGGACGGGGGGCATAGAAGCGGAAGAAGGAAGGAAGGAAAAAAAAAAAGAAGCACCTCTGCCCTCATCCCTTTAAGCTGGTTAGTGGGGAGCTGTTATTTGACTTGGTTTCTATTCAGGGCTGAGGTTTGTCTTCTGTGCTTTTAACATGGTTTTCAGTTGCTTTATGTTGGCTTCGGGTTGCTCAAGAGGACTGAAGGGTGTCCAGGGTAGGGCTGTGGTGTGTGTATTGGCCGGTTCAGCTGCTGGGCAGTGGAAGGGCCTGACCTCAGCCTTGCGTGAGGGCATCAGGAGTTTGCTTTCTGGGGGTGCCTTGTCCCAGGGAGCAGGACAGAAGGCACCCACGGTTGAGTTTCAGGAAAAGCTGATTGGAGTCGCCCCACCATGCTTTGTTTCGTGGGGCTGCCACTAGGGATCATGGGAAACAAGTGGTTCTTCTCTTCCCTCTCCGCTCCAGCCAGGGAGGCTGGTGGTTTGGCTGCCTCGGTGGAAAAACAAATACCCTTCCACAAATAAGTTCTTCTCATAGCCTTGAATTAGTGTTGGCAAAAACACCTCTGAGTGGGGATTCCACAAAGGCGCAAGCCAACCACACCTTTGAAGAGGGAGGACCTCAAAAGAGGTGGGGTGGCTGGTTCGGGTGGAGCAGTTCTAGGGTGAATGGGGGCTTGTAAGTGTCCTTCAGTGGAGATGTCAAAACCGAGAGCTCGGGAGACATGGAGGGACAAGGTGCCCCAGCACCTTTCTCTGGATCAGGCCAAATACTTCCATTTTGACCAGTTCCCTAGGTGTTGGCAGAGGCAACTGTGCATCCCAGCAGCCAGTGAATCCATGGCTGTCTGGGAAAAGCACAATTACAACAGAAAAGGAGGAGAAAGGAACTCGCTTTGCAAATGAACTTGCAGACCCTGGAGACTGCACATAAGGGAAAGTTTAAAATAATGGCACTTTGATGGAATCTCTCTTCAGCCTGAAACACATCTCTCTCTCTCTCTCTCTTTTTGTAAGTGTCACTAAAAAGGAGTCCTTTCTCAGCATCCCTGTCCCTTCCACCCTCTGCTACCCTGGCCCCCTTGGCTGGCCATTTCCTCCCCTTGCCCTCACCAATCCGCTGGGCCTGCCAGTCTGTACGTTAGGGCATGACATCTTTGCACCATGCGTAAACACCCCTCACCATTAAGAGCTCCATCTAATGAGAAACAGAGCCACGGAGAGGAAGCTTCAAAGTGGTTAACGGAAGGAAGTGCCTGGAACGAAATCCGACTTGATGTCCCAATTAATACGTCCCCTAATTCTATTTCCTGCCCTTGTGGGCCTGCGGCTGCCTCCCCTGTAATTTCTGTGGGAGACGGAGGCTTGGCTGATGGGGAGGAAGGAACCTGGAAATGGGGCGGCTTCGCGGATGACTTGATACGCAGGCAATGGGCATATTAGGACAAATTAGGGAATTAAGGAGGAGGAAAAAAAAGAGACAACGACAGTCAGAGGAAATGTCATTCCAAGTAATAGTATTAATGGAGACGGGGGCTCTGCTGGAGAGAGTGGCTGGAGAAATTGAGAGCTGAGAGCACCCGCAGAGTGGTCTTTTATTTCAGCCCGGGAGAGAGGAGCTGTTGCCAGACCCTTTCCTCACTGCCCCGGGCGGGACCTTGGGGTAGAAGTAGCCGTGGGTCGGCTCAGGAGGATGAAGGGCAGGTGTCCAGATCTTAGCCAAAATCCCTGTGAATTTAGATGAAGTCTTCAGGCGTAAATAAAGGGACCTGTGAAGATATCAGCCCAGGAACAGCCCAGTTAGAATAAGTGGTGGGCTCTGGGAAATGATCAGCCTTAACATGGCATGCATGGTCTGTCGTCATGAGCTTCCTCTGTGGCCTTGTGACCCTCCACTCTCCTTCTGGACCTCCACTCCACCCCACTGTTTCCCCAGCCTCCCGGCTTGTTTCTCTTATGTAGCTTTGCACACCCGGTGTCTTCCTCAGGCTTTGCCCTCTCCTCCTTCTTTGCTCCTGTGTATCCATGAAGTCCAAGTGTACATGGCTTCCCCTTGCTGAAACATTTCTGGCATGTAAGCTCCCTCTCTGTGTTCCTGTGGGACTCTCTTTGGATCTCTGAGACATCGCATGCTCCTCGGCATTATAATAATTTGCTTTTGTGTCTGGCTTTCCTCAGAGAATGTCTCCCCAAAGAGACAGAGGATAGGACCAATGGTGTAGGTTTTTCGACATCCACGTGTCTGACATAATATAGGACCTCAGTAAATGGAGAGGGAGCAGGGGGAGAATAAAGAGGGTGTAGATAGAACAGGAAACATCTAGAGCTGTGTTACTCCTGATATATGGATATTATCCTTGTGTAACACAGACATGAAATCAAGCTGAATTCACTTTAGGACTCATTCTGTTCAATCACATTGGCCAGGCTACCCAACGTAGCTGGTGATCAAGAGCTTATGCTAGAGCCCTGGGTTCACACTGTTTCGTAATCACTCAGTAATGGGGGAGGACACTTCCCCCCTCTGAGCCTCTGTTCCATCATCAGTCATATGGGAGAAAGGTGGTCGTGAGGATCAAACAAGATAAAGTACTAAAGGTGCTTTTCTCAGTGCCTGGTGTGTAGTAAGTGATGAATAAAATCTAATATCCATAAGAGTCGAGCCTGGGAACTCTTGTCATCCTTTCAGACCATCTGTGGTTCTCTCTCCTTCCTCTTCCTGACCTCTTCTGCACAAGGCCCACCCCATAGACTGAACTGTTTACTCTCTTGCCGACAGGATAGACAAGCCAGGGAGTGGTCCTAGCATCTGTGCCAACAGTCACCGGCATCTTGGTTACTGGGGAACAATATCATTGCTGCAGCTTGGTTCCTTAAAGGATCTGATGCCTGCCACAAACATACCCAAACAAAACCTCCTGGTTACATCATTTGCTTGGGAGGAGAAGCGACAGTAACAATGTGCAGGTCTGAGATCCTACGCCTCGTTCTTCCACCATGGGGGACATGGGAAAAGCTGCTAAGACCACACCAGGGGGTGCTTTCCCATCAAGATAAACCTCTACCCAGTCCATGTTCCTTTCATTATGTACTTAGGATCTGGTGTTCCTGCCTGGAGCAAAAGTCACCAGTCCCTAGACAGACAGTGCCTTATTGATGTAAATATTGGTGCAATGGCCAAATAAAGCTGGGTTGTAATTTCTCTGTAGGAAATCACCAAAGACAAGGAGAATGACCCTGAGGTCCATGGAGGGTGGTGTTAGTGCTTGCCCAGGCTTCATCCAAGTCTTTCTCTAAAGGGCTGAACTGGGTGCTGGTGATGTGGAGAGCTTGCTTAAGACAAGACCTTTCCATCTGAATTGTCTGTGGATGTGACCTGAGTCCCATAAGTTTCACTCTTGACAAACTTGGAGCAGGGACCAGAGTCCTCCTCTTCTTGATATTTCAGGACATCTGCCAAGTTTTTCCTTCTTTTTATCCTCCTCTTCTTTGAACGTTTTCTTTTTTCTTTTTTAAGACTTTATTTATTTGAGAGAGAGAGAAAGAGTGTGAGCAGGGAGGGGCAGAGGGAGAGGGAGAAAGAATCTAAAGCAGACTCTGCACTCGGGGCTTGATCCCATGACCTTGAGATCATGACCTGAGCCGAAACCAAGAGTCAGATGCTTAACCGACTGAGCCACCCACGGGCCCCGTTCTTTGAACATTTTCAAAGCCATTTGACATCCATTACTTATTTTAGGTCTTTCCTTGGGGTTTGAGAAGGGGATATCACCATCTCCATTCCATTGATGAAAAAAAGGAGGCACAGAATGATTAAGGCCAAGTGTCAACAATGTATGATGTGCTACTTAGGTCCATTTTGGAAGTGAAAGTCTTGTCCCCCCCCCCAGTTTCTAGGATTGTTGCCAGTTGAATGTCTTTAGGTCCCAGCTATCTGGGTCTTGCACTCAGCTGAAGACATCCACCTTGCTTATGATTATGTCCCCTTCCAGGGACAGCCTGCATCCCAAGACTGGCAGTGCAGGGGAATGAAGGTCTAGCCCTTTGGCCCCAGTAGAAGGGTCATCCCATCTTCAGAACTTCCATGGGGTTGGCCGAGGCCTTTGTTGAAACTGTATCACAGCTCAACTTTTCCCTTCACACAACCCTGATTTCTTTCCTTCTCTTCCATCCCCAGTAAATGTCCTGCTCATTAATCTTGAATCTAGCTTCCGCTTCCCAGGGAACCTGCCACACCAAGGTCACACAGGGTGGAAGGGGCAAAGGTGAGGCTGGAATCCAAGTGCCAAGACTCTTGCTGACTCAGGACCTACTTGGCCAGTTTCTGAGTACTTACCAGGTAGCAGGTACTGAGCCAGGAGCTGGGGATGATGTGATGAACAAGGTTCACAGGGTCCTCGCCCTCATGGGACCATGTCTGGAAGGATAATGGACATTGAATTTATAGTTATTTATGGGGTGATGAGTTTAAGGAGAGGTACCAGATGCTAGGGAAGTAAATAACAAGGGCATCACCCCAATCTAGGGGATCATGCAGGGCTTCCTGGAGAGAGTCATGGCTGAATTAGGATTCTAAGGACAAGTTATCCAGGCAATGAACAACTCATTCGAAGGGCCAGCTATTGAAGGGGGCATGATGTCATGGTGGAACTCACAGGACTGTGAGTATGAATGGAGCCTGGGGGGCGGGGGCGGTGTGGGACAGTGGCTTGGATTGCTTGGATATATGGGAAAGCTCTGGACCCCCATGGTATATATGTAGCCCCCAAAGATATCCACCATGGAGGACTTCATCTCTGAACACACCAGCTGCTCCATCCAAACTTTGAATCTGGGCTGGGCTCGTGGCTTGCCTTGGCCAACAAGAATGCAGCAGAAGTGATGCTCTGCCAGCTCTGGGCTTAGGCTTTAAGAGGACTGACAGTTTCAACATTCCCTCTGAAAGCCCACCATTGGGCTATGAAGAAGCTCATGCTACTACTGAATGATGAGATACCATGTGGACAATGAGAGGCTGCGTGGAGAAACCTCGAGGAACCAGATGTAGGAGAATGTCTTCCTGGACCTTCCAGAACAGCCTGACCACCTGCTGAAAGTAGTGAGTGAACCCAGCCAATACCTCGTGGAGCTGGAGAATGGCCCAGTTGTGCCTTACTTGGATTCTTGACCCACAACATTAGGAGAAATAACAAATCATTGTTGTTTTCAGTCTTGAACTTTTGAATTAGTTTGTTACACAGCAAGAGTGAATGGGGAATGTTCACATTCTTCAAGAATGTTTCACATTCTTCCCTAGTGAAAAGATCCCAGATACACATCCATCCCCAACAGCTCACATTGAGCATCAGTAAGGTGCTAGGCTTTTCAAGCTTGTTTCATTTAAACCTCATCAAAAATCCAAAGAAGTAATCAGCATGTATGTCCATTGCACAGATGAGAATAAAGGAGACTTGGGGTGAATGGGACTTGCCCACCTTGCACAGCTTAGAAAAATGGTGGAACATGGACTTGAACCCAGGCAGCGTGGCCCTGACACCCGCTCTCCATCACTATATGTATCACGCTTGCATGGGCACAGGATCAATAAGAGCCTTGATCTGTATGAATGGATAAAGAAGATGTGGTATATATATACAATGGAATATTATGCAGCCATCAAAAGGAATGAGATCTTGCCATTTGCAACGACATGGATGGAACTGGAGGGTATTATGTTGAGCGAAATAAGTCAAACAGAGAAAGACATGTATCATATGATCTCACTGATATGAGGAATTCTTAATTGTAGGAAACAAACTGAGGGTTGCTGGAGTGGG
>NW_023270436.1:11755390-11783564 GCF_011800145.1 Mirounga leonina
GTGATAGACACTGGGGAGGGTATGTGCTCTGGTAAGCGCTGTGAATTGTGCAAGACTATTGAATCTCAGATCTGTACCTCTGAAACAAATAATGCAATATATGTTAAGAAAAAAAAAAAAGAAGGTAGTGGGAGGGGAAGAATGAAGCGGGGGAAATCGGAGGGGTAGACAAACCATGAGAGACGATGGACTCTGAAAAACAAACAGGGTTCTAGAGGGGAGGGGGGTGGGAGGATGGGTTGGCCTGGTGGTGGGTATTGAGGAGGGCACATTCTGCATGGAGCACTGGGTGTTATGCACAAACAATGAATCATGGAACACTTCATCTAAAACTAACGATGTAATGTATGGGGATTAACATAAGAATAATAAAAAAAAAAGAGCCTTGATCTGTAGATTCATGTGTTGATGGCAGACAACACTAAGCTAAAACATACTGTCCAGACAGTAATCCCTGCATTTCAGACACTCCGTGATCATCCAATGCCTCTCTGGAGAGCTGGCTCCTCAGTCAGTAGAACAGGTCACACAGGAGTCAGAATAAGGACAGATGGACCCCACGTTGCACCTAGGAGACCTGGCTTTTAGCCTCAGTTCTTGCCCCATGACCTTGGGTCATGACTTCCCTCCCCTGTATGCCTGTCTCTCCATCTGTAAAAGGAAAACAGAATTTCCAGACATGTCCAGATTTGTCATATTGGCAAGTGACCAAATCTATTATACACTTGTTTTGTAAATCAGCTCACATTTGTAACTTAAAAATGCCTTGTCCAGGCTATAAAATTTGTTAAGTGGTTATAGATCTTTTTGAATACACCTGGAAACAAATATATAAATAAAAAAACTAGCCTCTATTGCCACCTCATAATCATGCCCTGTGCTGCTGAGATGTGGGGGCCACTTTGGAAGCCTGGGGTTGGTGATCCAGGTGGCCATTTGTTCTTGGCAAGGGCTAAGGCCTGGGAAAGCAAGTGGGTTTCAGGCTTTGTTCCCACTAGACTGGCCAACTGTCACCTCATAAACAAAGGCACTCTCCTGGCCCCACCTTCTCTCGTGCGTGGGGTGGGCAGTGGGGCCCTCTCATGCCATCATGACACCTCCTAATGGGACAGGAGACTTCATATCAGAGTGAAAGTCTGGGTTTGGGAGAAAGGCCTTGGGCAGGGAGGGGAAATAAGCTGACAAGAAAGAGTTCAGCCCCTCCAACTGATCTGTAGGAAATTTGTCTTAATCTTTCCTTCTAGAGGATTTCTAGATTTCCTTCTTTAAGTCCCTGGTCTGAGGCTTGGCTGCCCAGAGATAGAGAAGGTCCAGCTTGAGATCGGTCTGCTGCTAATGGGGTAGCCATAGTTGGAGAACAAGGCTGCTGGGAGGGTTGTGTTTCATTTCCTCCATCTCTGGCTGGAGTCCTGGCATGTTACATTATGTCCCAGAGCCAGCTGGAGAGAGGAGAAAGAGCCCTGGATTGAGCGAGAATAATAATGCCTAATAATTAATAATCCCCCCCCACCACCACTGCTACCATCATCACAGGTAACATTCACGAGTGCCTCTACTCTTGACTTAACTCGTCTGACTGATCCCCACCACAACCCCATAGGAGACAGATCTACTCTTCTCCCCCTTTTATAGACGAGGAACTGAGGTTTGAAGAGAGTGGGTCACTTGTTCAGGATTTTGCCTTTCGTAAGGGACAGGGATGAGATGTGGTTGCAAGACACGACATCCCTTCCTCTGTCTGGACGTTGGTGATCCATTCTGTGAAATGAGGGCATTGGACCAGATTGAAGTTAAAGGTTAAGGGATTCTGTTTTTCAGCCTCATACTCATTCTTCTGATGAGGCCAGCCAGAAAGCCTGAAACCTAAGCGAGAAGTGGGATCGTTGTGTTGATGCAGAGTGGAGGGGAGGGAGTTAAAATCATGCTAAGGGAGCCAACCCTTGCTTCACTGAGACACCTTTGGGCAACCTCCAGGATCCTGTGGACCTTGTCTACAAACCAGAGGGGTGAGAGCTTCTCCCAGGTGGCTTTCTGGCTTTGTTGTTGGACAAGATGGGCCATAGAAAGAGCAAAGGCCAGTGGCAGGTAGGGAGCAAGGATGGCCTTTCAGGCCAAGGGAGACCCTTGTGCAAGGCCATCGAGGGCCATATCCTGTATGATGTGACTGAGAATGGGAGCAGGAGAGGCTATCTCTTTTTTTTTTTTTTAAAGATTTTATTTATTTATTTATTTGACAGAGAAAGACACAGCGAGAGAGGGAACACAAATGGGGAGTGGGAGAGGGAGAAGCAGACTCCCCGCCGAGCAGGGAGCCCGATGCGGGACTCGATCCCGGGACTCCAGGATCATGACCTGAGCCGAAGGCAGTTGCTTAACCAACTGAGCCACCCAGGCGCCCTGAGGCTATCTCTTTTATGAGCCCTCCCCAACTCACCCCTGCCTGCAAAGCTTTATCTACTCTGCCTTGGGCACAGTGAGGAGTATGGGGGTGAAAGGTCACAGTTGGGCAATTCCTTGGCTCTTGGTTGAACACGTTGCAAGAACCCACAAACAATTACCTTTTCCCAGAGGTTTGGTTCTTACCCTATTAATAAAAGCAAGAAACAGGAACAGTGAAACAGTGTGGACAGTGGAAGCCCATGGCTGTGTGCCAGAGGGAGCCAGCTTGTCCAAAACTCCATTTTGTCTAATATCCACGTTACCACACCAACTTTCTTTTTGTTAGTGTTTGCTTAGAATATCTTTTTTCTAGTCTTTAATATTCTACTTCTCTGTTCATGTATGTGTGCCTCAGAAAAAGCACTTAGCTGGTTTTTTTTTTTTTTTAAATAATCCATTCCCAAGGTCCCTGTCTTTTAACTGAACAGTTTAATCCCATTACGATTAATGTGATTACAGATTAGTTCAGATTTATCTCTGTTATCTGATTCTAAGCTTTCTACTTATTTTAATATATTTTTTTCTTTTTGCCTGTTTCTTTCTTTTTCTCTTTTGTATTAGAGTGAGGATTTTCTTTACCTCTTCTCCATCCACCTTTTCTCCTCTCCTTGTTCATTTATTTATTTTAAAGATTTATTTATTCCTTTCCATGAGAGAGAGAGCACGTTGGTGGAGGAGAAGGGACAGAGGGAGAGAGAGAATCTTCAGTAGACTCCCCGCTGAGTGGGGAGTCTGATGCAGGGCTGGATCTCACTACCCTGAGATCATGAGATCATGACCTGAACTGAAACCAAGAGTCAGTTGCTTAACCGACTGAGCCACCCAGGTGCCCCTCCTCTCCTTGTTTAGAAGCTGTATGTTTTGTTCTTATTCTTTAAAAGTGTATATTAAATTCTTCTTCTGCATATGATTAATCACTGTAATCAATATAATAATGCATCTGGCCTCCTCTTGAACAAAGTGAAGCTCTCAGAACACATAGCCTCCAACCTTTTCTCTTTCCGGAATTCATACTGTTTTTGTACAAGCCAGCCTAGAGTCCCCACCCTCTCTCTCCATCTCCCCTTCTCTCTGTGTATTACCTTATACATAATTTCATCTCCCTGATTCTCAGATTCTTCAACTGAAAAAAAAGTGGGTGTCATAAATCTTCCCTGGAGCATGGTTGGGTGGCCAGAAACCAAATAGGGGTGGTGAAAATGTTCCACCTGTGCACTGATCCCCAAACTTAAAAGTTGGGGGAGTCCGAGAATTGTTGCCATGACATTGAAGGACATTGGGTTTTTTCCCTTCTTTATCTGGCTGTTTCAGATACGATCTTTATTTTATAATTGGTGTCTGCGGGCCTCACTCTGCATCACGGTGATGTTGTCTGTTGTGCTCATGGAAACCCCACTCCCCACCTGCACAGAGATTCCCCCTTCTCTCTGCCTTCATGCTTCTTTGTCTACTTCTCTGTCCCCTTCTGTTTCTCTGTCTCAGACCCTGTGCGCAGGTGTGTCCCTCCCACTGCCTGGTTCCTCCTTCTGTCCTGCTTCTAATGGCTAGGGTTTCTGCCTCATTCCATCTTTGTCTGTGTCTCCACATCCCCTCTTCTTATCCTTCTTTCCATCTCTGGCTCCATCTGTGTCCCAGTCTCTCCACCATCCGCTTGTCAGCCTCATCCCCATGCTACCCACCTCTCTGACTCTCATTTGGATGTCTGTCTCCCTTCCCACCACTTCTTTGAACTCTATAGCAACTCTGGTCTGCCTCCTCCTGGGTCAGCCTCTCTCCGTTCACCGCCTGCTTCCCTCTGCCTTCCCATCCGCCACCGTCCCTCCAGCATCTTCGTCGTCCCTGCCCACACCTGTGCTCCCCTCTGCACTCTCAACCTCTCACCCCCCTGCTGCATTTCACTGGGTCGCCCCGCCACCTCTCACCCTGTCTCAGGCCGGACCCCCGCCCGGGGTCTCGGGGCTCCAGGAAGCCAGCCAGAGACTGTGCAGGCTGCGCTATAACTCAGGAACTCCGCCAGCAATCATTTCATTAAGTAGGAATGGCGTTCCCATTACCGGATAGCAGGTCTGCTTCTTCCCCCACCAGGGCCCCCTCCCCGCCGCAAAGCCCCTCGAAGCTTCCTGCTCTGAGCAGCCACACAAGGCCTCATTCTAATCCTCCGACTTGTCTGTTTAGTGTCTTTGCAGAGGGGAAAGGAGCAGAAAAGTAGCTTGTCTTTTATTTGTATTTGCCCTCCTTTTTTCCTTCCTCCAGATATCCCCCCTGGGGCACCGGCCTAGAACAGAGCAACAAATATTTACTAATTCCATTAACAGAAGAGGTTTTTTTTTTTTTTCTTTCCAAGCGAGTATCTGAGGCCCCAAGTTCATGGTGAGACTCCTCCCCCACGTGGCCCCCTCCCCCCTCCCCCCCACACGCCCAGGACTTATATATAGTTCACTCAGTGCCATTTCCCCAATTTTTTCTGAAGTTCAAGACAAGTTGAAGGGTCAAAAAGGCAAAGGGTGTTTTAGAAGTTTAGCAGACAGCTTTTGGTACAAGAAAGAAAAGGAGAGCGGGAGAGAGGGAGAGAAGACGAGGAGGCAGGAATCTGGCTCACATTAAGCAGGAAAGTTCCAACCATTGATTCGGTCTGGAATTATAGTCCCCGCCCCCGCCACCCTGACCCTTTTTAAAATCACAAAACAGGGTTTATTCATGATTTTTTAAAAAAATAGCAACCAAAAGTTACACTTTGGTTCACCAACATGGAGGCTCATCCTTCCTTTTACTTTGTGCCTTTCAGGTAGGACTGGGAGACGGGGGTGGAAAGTGGGGATGGTAGGATTCCAAGGCTGTGAGTCCAGAGGACACCGGCCGTCCTCCTGCCAGGCCTTCGCACCATCTTTGCCCAGGCCGGCCTGCTGGTGCAAACCAAGGACAAATCCGCGCGAGCAAAGAGTCCGTCTGAAATGGCAATTCCTGTTCAAGGGGAGAGGAGAAAAGGCCCGTGAGGTCATGCTGACAGATGTCACACTGGGAACGGATGCAATAAATGATTATATTAGTTTCCCTGGGCTGCCACTACCAGTCCCCATAAACCAGGTGGCTAGGAACGACAGCAGTGGATTCCCACGTGGTTCTGGAGGCCAGAAATCTGAAACCGAGGCGTCCCACAAAGGCTCTTGGGAAGAGTTGCCTCTCCCAACTTTGGTGGCCCCAGGCGTCCTTGGCTTGTGGCTGTGTCATTCTTGGTCCGTCTCTGTCTTCACTTGGGACTTCCTTGTGTGTATCAAATCTCTCTCTTCTACAGACACTTGTCATGGGATTGAGGGTGCTCTCATTCTGGGATTCTTCCATCTGCAAAGATCCGATTTCAGATTTACATCAGGTCACAGTCACAGGTATAGGGGTTAGGACTTGGACACTTCTTTTGGGGGGACACCATTAAACCCACTGCAGCGACCGACACCGTCGCCCAGGGATGCCTACCTGGCTGGACCCGCACAGCTCGAGAAATTGCTCGGATATATTCCCCTTCCCTTCCCTCTCTGTCCTGCCCAGCACAAGGAGAAAAACCCCAGCTCATGCTAGCATGTCTTCAGCACCTTCTTGCCATTTGCTGATCCTCTTTTTTTTTTTTTTTTTAAAGGAAGAGCAAGGCCAGCCCTCAGGCTCAGAACCTTTACTGGGCAGCTCTACCCCGTGTTCATTGCATGTCTGACCCATGTGATAGTCTATTGATGAATATAATACTGGTCTTTTCTTTATGGTAGTGACACAAAACTTCCTCTTGGATTGAACTGAAATTTGAGCCAACACTAGGTGACTGAGTTGGGAAAAATATCGGGTAAATAAGACATGCAGATATGATGGGTTGCTGCCCAGGCGGAGGGGTCATTGGGAAGTGCAGGTGTGGCTTACTGGGTTCCCGCTGGTCACAGGAGCCCTGCTCATGCGCATGTGAGGTTTACCAGGAAGAGGGTGGCTAAGGCAGGTTCTAGTCTACTGGCTCTTGTCTCTCCTGGCACTCGAGATGCTATTTCTAACAGTTGCACGCGTTTTTGTTTGGAGGGGAAAAAAACCCCCAACAACCCAGAATTAAAAGACTTCAAGAATCAACCTCCTCTGCCACCCCGCTTCTATTTTACAGACGAAGAAACCAAGGCTCACGAAAGAACAAAAAAAGAATTGTCCAAGGTCACCCAGGCGTCTGGACTCCCACATGTTGAGTTGAGCTCCTACTATTTACAGGGCAGCTGCAGCCCATGAATTCTTCAGTACATGAGTTATTGTATAAGTCCTCACAGCGGCACTGTGAAATTGCTGGAATTTTACAGGGGAGGAAACTGAGGCTCAGAGAGGTTAGGAGCTTGTCCAAATGGCAGAGCTGGTAAGGCAGAGGAGCTGGGATTCCCGTCCACATCTGGCTGGCTCTCCATCTGGTGTTTTCACCAGAGCAGCCTACTGCTTTCCCCCCTCTTGCAAATGTCTGCGTACCCTCACCCATACACACATACGCAGACACCCAAACATACACGCAGGCAAACACACGCACACGCGCGTGCGCACCCGCAGACGCACAGCATTTATTTGGGTGAGGACGTTCTGGGCCTTGGCTGTTTCTGCAGGTTTTACGTTCATGCACCTCATCCAACTGACATTTCTCTGCTGGGTCCTCTTGCAAATCCTTGCGGGTGACAACATGTTTCTGGCTTTCTCTGAAGGGAATGAATGCAAGAGAGACATTCCTCCTTGGGGAAAGAAAGACAGAGGCTGTGTGCAGGGAGAGATTTTGAGCCTGTGGGTGCCAGGTTATTTCTCTCTATCCTGGAAGTTCCTGGATATTGGGAGACAACTGGATGAAGCCAATTATTTGGCTTTTTATCTTCCCTATGCCCCCAACAACCGGATGCCAACATCAAAGACCCTGACATCAGGATCACAAGAGTGGCCTCCTTCAGATTTGTTAGCTGTTGAGTGTCTTCATTGCTGGCACCAACATATTCTAGATTCCTGGAGGGTCCCTTTTAAGAAATGTTGTGAACTATGAATTCCTTACCCCCATGAACTGAGGGCGCACACAACCCATTTTTCATACAATTTCTTGGAGTTTACATGTTCTTCAAAGTTCTTTTCTGAGTTTCAGTTTAAAATTCCCCCACCCACCAATCAGAATAGGAACATCCCTGGATAGTTCCAGGGGTGATTCCCTCAACTCTCAGATGGGAAAACTGAGACCCAAGACCTAAGAGTGGCAGGACTTGGAAGTCCCAGGAATGATTAGGGCCAGAGCTGGGGTTTGGATGCTGAGCCTTCTCAGACCGGCCCAATGCCTTTTCCACTGTTTCTCCCTCTCCCTAAAAGCACCTCACCTTGCAGCACTTCTAAACAGACCCAGGCGATCCTAGGAGAACCGCCCATGGGAACCCAAGGGGTAGGGACTAAAGTATCCTGTGTCAAACTTCTAGGTTCAAATCCCAGCTCAACCACTTATAGGCCATGACGCCTTGGGTAACTTACTTACCTTCTCTGTGCCTCAGTTTTCTCATCAGTAAAATGGGAAAAATATTAGCATCTACTTCACAGAGTTATGGGGAGAATTAAAATGGAATCCAGGAAGAATTTTGAAATAGTGTCTGGCACGCAGCATACATTCAACGAAGAGCTGGTACTATTAACATTGGTATTATGATTATTAGTAGATAGAGAGGGAGAACCTCTTGCTGTGGTACAGACACGATAAACAGCTGCTACCCTCACCCTCACTCTGAGCTGGATGACATTCCTCCCCAGGCTCGAACTGATTTCGGTGCTGGGATGGGGGAACTCACAGGTGCTTGGAGCATAAGTGGCTTGATCTTCTGAGAAACTAACGTATGGAGAAATTAAGGGATTTTTTTTCTGAAGGCCTCAGAGCTACTTAGAGGCATGTTCAGGTCCTCAGCCTCAGGGTTCTCCCGCTGCTTGGGGCACAACCCCCCTGGGGATATAATTCTAAAGAGCAAGGCTGGCTGCCGTGGTACAGAAGGGGTTAATTCTGAGCCCCCGCCCCCACCCCACCCCGCTGGCCGTAGGGAGCTTCCTACACTCTGAATTTCATTTGCAAAACAAACAAGATACTCCCTAATAATTCCCAGGCCTTTTTTTCCTCATGGCTAAGATGCAGATTTTGCTAGAAGCGGGACTTCCAAAGATCCCTAATTGCTAGGCTGTTGTTGGACAATTGGGGGCTGTTTCATGGCTGGAAAAAGGATCAGATGGCCAGTCATTCATTCATTCACCCCAGGCTCACAGCCTGGAGCAATGGATACAGACACGCACCCCTCTGGACACCTCCAGAAGTGGACAGTGTTCTTAGAGCTTTCTCAGACCTGCTCCACTGGAGAAGAGAGGTCTGCGTGACTATTCTCAGATGGGAGGTGGCATTCGGTAAATAAATGCCAGTCTGAGGAACACGGGAATCTTTTGGCATGAACGTTTACCATGAGCCAGGTTGTGCAGTGAGCACTTGATAATTATTATCTCATTCTGGTCTTGCAACAAATCCATGTGGTATTGTGAGTCATCCCTTTTTTCCCAGGTGAGCCATTGGGGTACTGCGAGGTAAGACCACCCCATGGTCAGAGACTCCTCACTCGTGAGCAAGGGAACAGGGCTTGACCCCAGATCTAAGGGTCTCCAGATTTCAGGCTCTTCTCATCTACTTCACTGATGTCATTTCTTCTCATTGGATACATTAAAGGTGGAACGGAGGTGGGGGTGGGAGGAGACTAAGGTCCACGATGAGTTTCCACAACAACCAGTACCTGGAGGAAAGCCAGATTCTAGGGTTAGACCCACTTCACGTTACAACAGAAATGCCCTTACGTATCTGGGGGTTGGGAAGACGGGGTGAGAGAAATGCGAACTGTGCTTTCGTTTATCCTGAGCAAATATTGTCAGCTGCCAATATGGCTGATACTGAGAATTGCCTGCATAGCATCCATTGCCCGGATTTTGCTCTCAGATCCTTCAATTAACCAACCCATGATGGACATGCAATGCGAGAAAGAAATCTTTTGGTGATAGTTGAGGCCAGCGAGCTTTGGAGGTTGGTTGCTAGCCAGTGTCTCCTGAAGAACAGCTCCCATCAGCTTGATGTCCCTGCTTGAGGATCCTCTCCACAAATACTCTTAAGAATCCCAGAGCTGCCTTCTCTCCATCTCTTACTTCTTGCCGCTCACAGGCAGAACATGAGAGGACACCTAAGCTGGAATGGCCCTGGCCCTCACCTCTCTATCCCGCAGCTCTGCCTGCTGGTCTCCCCAGAGCTTCATCCTGGTGTCTCCTGGTGGAGCCTGATGTGGAGGGTTGAGTTCCTCAGGGAGAGAGGGGAGGCTTGTCTTCCTTTGGGGGCATACCAAGTTAAAGGCATCCACCTCTTGATTTTGAGTTGGTTAAGCATCCAACTCTTGATTTTGGCTCAGGTCGCAATCTCAGGGTTGTGAGATCAAGCCCCGAGTCAGGCTCTGTGCTGGGCGTAAGCATGATTAAGATTCTCCCTCTCCCTCTGGGAGTCCTGGGGCAACCAATCGTATAGCTCTTTGAGTTCTCATGTGAGAGAACCCATGAGAGGGATTTCCTTAGGTCGTGCCCTAGATTAGAGGTTTCCAGATGCAACAGCTCACGTCCCCAGAGTGCTTCCTCCCACTGACCTCGGCATCCGGTTGAGTCTGGGGCAACTGGCCTGGCCCCCTCCCACTTTCCCTATGACACCCCCCCCTCCCATGACACATTCTCCTTTTGGACCCTGTTGCACTTTCCTGCCCGTTGACCTTGCTAGAGCCCACCCTAGCCTGGGACAACATACTTTGACTACCTTTGCAACTTCATAGGGGAAGAAAACAGGTCTCTTATCAGTTAGGTTGTGAGATGCATATAAAAAAGTCAATGGGGACTGGCTTACACTTAAGGAAATGCATTGACAGGCGTACTTGGAAGCCAGAGCCAGGGTGACTCAGAACTGACTCCATACAGTTTCTCTGGTTTTAGTTTTCTGAGCTGCTTCATTGGACTCTACTTCACAAACCAACATTTTTCTCAGCCACTGTATGGCGGTGGCCCCAGGTCTGTTGTCTACAAATGATCTTACTCAGAGGAATAAGAGAGTGGGCTGCTTCTGGACGCTCTGCTAGAAGATCAAAGAACTTTAATAGGAGTCCCCTCCTATCCGCCGCCCCAGCAAACCTTTTTTTGCATCTCATTGTCCAGAATAAATCAAATGACCATTCCTGCAGCAATCACTCAAGAGTAAAATCAAGTTAGTCTTAGATTAATTGGGTTGAGTGCTGGAGCTGGGAGTTGACATCCCTTGAGGAACCCAGGCTGTGTGGAGGAGGGATGGACACATGGACAACACTGAGATTCTATTAGGAAGAAAGATGGGAAAGTGGATGCCAGTGAGGCCACCAACAGCGATTGTTCCAGAGCCTTTCTCCTTCTTTTCCTGGAGTCTTCTTTATCCCAGTGTAATTGTATGGATGTGAATGGAGGGGGCAGCTTGATAACAATGTCAACACCCAGACCTAACACAGATGATTATTTTAGGAGACATAGGACATCTGACTCTGCCCATTGTAAACCCAGGATCTGGACAAGACAAAGTCCTTTGGTTCTTCTCTTTTCTCAACCAAAGCTTTATATTTTCTTGTGTAATCAAACTCAATTGGATGAGCACCCTGCTTCTGTTCTTTGAGTCTTACAGGGGAAACAGATGCTAAGAAGGAGTGAGAAATCCAAGAGATTTATTGGGGGTGGGTAATGCCTGGGGAAGACAAAGGGAGAAAGAAGCAGACCACAATAAAGATCAGAGAAAGTCCCGAACCAACAGCATGGGGAGGTTCAGAGCAAAGACCGTCCACCAGGAGGGTCCTGCACTGGGCAGAAGTGGCAGAACCCTGCTCAGTGTTTGGCTGGGGGCATCCAAGGAAGCATGTGGGTTTGACCTAAAAGCTGAAGTGTTGGGGGGTACCTGTGTGTCCTCAGTCGGTTAAGCATCCAACTCTTGATTTTGGCTCAGGTCGTGATCTCAGGGTTGTGAGATCAAGCCCTGAGTCAGGCTCTGTGCTGGGTGTAAGCATGATTAAGATTCTCCCTCTCCCTCTGCCCCCCAACCCCAATCTCTCTCCACCTCTTAAAATAAAATAAAAAAAAAGCTGAAGTGGATCCCCAAGGTCTGGCAGCTGGAGGCTGTCCACCAATTGCACTTCTTGCAGCTGAATGGCAAACTCTTTCTTGAAGGGAGATCTGAACATCACATCTTGGTGGCTAACACCTCCTTCTATACCTACAATGGATTAGATGCTGCACTAGGTCCTGGGAGGGGAGAAAGGGAGACAATACTTGATTCCTCCCTTATGTCATCTAAATGCCTTAGTATTGTCGCTCCTTGATTTGCAAACAAACTTGGGTCTAAAATGTCGTTTTGCAGATAAAAAGTCCTTGGAAAGAGCCATTGATTCCCATCACGACTAATGTGAAGTCCACAGCGTTCTTGTTAATGGAGAAGTCAGTGCAAGCAATAAGCGGGTAACCTATAATATAGGTTATAATTACATGCCGCACATAACTGTAAAGTCTGTCATTACACCCATAATTTGTAAAAAAAATCCTGCAGGAACTTGTTGGCAGCTGCAATGCTAATGCTTACCATTTAATCGGCTGTTTCGCGCTCTGCAAATGTGTGAATGTTGGTAAGAAATATTTTGGTATTTGCCCGAGAGTACTAATTTTCAGGTTTGACACTGTGTTGCCGTGCAAACACTTGGTGTATGAAAATGCACCACATGGACATCTCTACCGAATGGTGCCCAGAGCAAAAGGTCCTGATGGTGATGATGACTGGCATTCCAGTTATCTACGGCTGCTGAATAGACTAGCCCACACTTAACATCTAAAGTTAAGAACCACTTTATTATGCTCATGGATTCTGTGGGTCAGGAGAGGGATAGCACAAAGCAGAGTTGTTTTGTCTTCCGTCTATGACCACGGTTCAGCTGGGAGATTCTTAAAGGCTGGGGGCCGGAAGCATTTGGGGGCTCCTTCCATCATATGACCGATGGAAGGAGCTGGGATTGGCTCCCACAGGGTGTGGCTGGGATTCCCCACCAGACAGCTTACACTTGGCCTGTTGTGTGTAGCTTGGGCTTCCTCACAGCATGGTGGCCTCAGGATAGACATACTCTTCATGGTCCGGGGCTCCAGTGTTCTAGCAAAGAAGGCGGAAAATGCATGGCTTTTGATGAAGACACAGAGCATAATTTCTGCCATTCTTTTTTGCTCGAAGAAGTCAAGTCCACCCAGATTTGGGTGGAAGGATCAAAAAATGTGTTGCTATTTTAAAGAACTACCACAGTTGGTAATGATAGTTATCACTAGCTCTGTGCTAAGCCTGGTGCGAAGCTATTGTGCATTTATTCTTCATAATACTCTTATGAATGAGGTATTTCAGTCTTCGTTTGGAAGAGAGGTTAGGTGACTTGCCCACAATCACACAGCTAGAAAGAGACATAGCCACGATGAATGCCCAGATCTGTCAGATGCTATAACACATCACCCGAGTCTGAATTTCTTGCCCAAATGTCACCCCATCCCTGACCCCTATGCCTGGACTGGTTTGGGGAGGGAAAGCAATTGAGAGAGGATTAAAGATGAATTCAAGATATTTTCTTGCTTGTGAAAGTAATCTTTTTTTTTTTTTAATTTCACTATTATTTCTCATTCGTATTCAAATTCCTGAGTTGAAAACTATACCAAAGTGGTCAAGTGAGAATATTCCATTGCTTCCTGCAGGGCTGTGCTGTCCTGTCTTCCATGCTCAGCTCCTGAGGAGAAATGATGCTGCAGTTCAGGGGGGTCGCACTGCGTGAGAAAAGGGGCTGGCAGGTAAGAAGACGAGGTTCAGCCCCTAGATTGTTTTCCGTGTGTGTGTCTGCCTCCATGGGGTTGGGGGCATGTGTTCTCATGGCAGGCAGGATGTGGCAGACTCTGGGGCCCTGGTGGGCAAGGGGACCCATCCAGAAAAGATGGTGTTGCCATAGAGAAAAGAACCAATGCCCTGGTTTTGACAGGTGGTCTGAGTGAGTCCGGGAATGTGTAGAGACAGCCCTGGAAACATCCCTCAGTCCCATCAGCTGTCCCATCCACGGTCCCCATCCTGGGAGTACGCAGGCATTTCACACGGAAATGTAAGATGTTCAGTCTTACATCTTATCCCTGCTGCAGCCCCAGAGTTTGAGGTGACTTTGGAGAGTGCGGCTGGCTCGTTCCATGTCCTGCCATCGTGGGGTCTCCCAAGACCCCAGCCAAGCCTCCCCTCACCCTTACCATACTCTCCCATCCTCAGCATCCTCCTGTCTTGTGCTTGGCACATGGTAGGTGATCAGCTGGTGTTGAAAAAAGTGCACGTTGCATCCCATCAATTGCAAACTGCAGACAGTCGGTCTCTGTCACTCCTATTTCTACTTCCATCTTGGTCCCTTGTGTCCTCCCTGCCTTGGATCCTGTCCCCACTCTCCAGGTGCCTCTTACCCTTCCCACTCCCAGAGATGCTTCAAGACTGACTTCGTTTCTTCTTTTCCTCCCAGAAGCCTTCCTGTAGCTAATCCCCCAAATCTGGATTAAAAGCCCCTCCCACTGAACCCTCTGTTTACTCAGGTGGTGGCACCTATCACCTGCACCGACCCCACCACGGTAATGAGCTCGCTTGCAGGAGGAGTAAGTTTCACACACTGTGATTCAGGCGTGCCCAGAATGTAATACATAAAGTGCAGCTTTCTTCATTTTCTTGAAGTGATTTCATTTTGTCCTCGAGTCTCTGTGTCCATTAATGGCAGAAAAAAAATTAAATTTGCCAATTAGAGGTAATGATCTCTTTAGTAAATGTTCAGCCAGTTCAGAATTCAAACTCTTGGTACAGGCCGTGTCTCCTTTCCCAGACGTCTCTGCTCTCCTGCCTCATTTCTAGGGTGCCCTCTCGGTCTGGGGAAAGTCCTCATAGTGACAGAGTGACCAGCTTCCCTTGTTCTTCACTCTGCTCCGCTGTGCGGTGGCCGGCCTCGCCTGTCCCCGGGATGCTGGGCTGCCATGGAATCCTTGGCCCTTGTCATTGCCACTTCGATCCCAGGCTCTTTTTTTTTTTTTTAAAGATTTTATTTATTTATTTGTCAGAGAGAGAGAGAGAGCACAAGCAGGGGAAGCATCAGGCAGGCAGAGGGAGAGGCAGGCTCCCCGCTGAGCAGGGAGCCCGATGCAGATCTCGATCCCAGGACCCTGGGATCATGGCCTGAGCCGAAGGCAGCCGCTTAACTGACTGAGCCACGCAGGTGTCCCTGATCCCAGGCTCTTTCTGCTTGTCTGGCTTCTTAACACTTCCCGCTGGGACACACGGGAACTTCCAGATTCCTTAGATGCCATGCTCAGACAGTGGGGACCCAGAGGCCCCCCTCCAGAGCCATGCCCCCAGCACTGGCATTCTCTGAGTGACTTGCAGTCCCCATCCCAGTGCATCGGGGCCATAATCCGGATGTGGTTAGATTCTCCCAGACCCATGTGGATGCTTCTACCTCCCCTGACCTCTACAGAGTGCAGAGTGTTGCTGGGGGTTGATCAAAGACTCTTCCAATACCGATCACTCAGCACTGAGCAAACTTTTTCTTTCTCCCTCTTGAAACTTCCCTTCACTCCTTCACTCTCACTCTGTCAAGTTCTTTATTCTAGGAGGCAGCCACCTGCCCATCCTCTGGGGCTTTGACTTCATGGAGGAGAGGTCTGGCAGAATTTTAAAAAGAGAGAGAGAGAAGGAACGTACGTGAGTACCCAATAACACACACACACGCGCACACACACACACACATTTTCCTTGTTACACTGATCTCTCTCTCCCCTCTATGACTCCTTGAGAACAGGGACCGGCTCTGACTCATTCCCTCAGCCTCAGGGCCTTGAACGGGGCCTGACACAAAGGAATGCTTCTCGAATGCAACCTAGCTTTCCCAGACGCCGCCCTTGACTTGTGGACCCCTCGGCACCCAGCATGGGATGCTCGGCACCGACAGCAGGCTTCACCAGGGGGAAATGGAGCTGATAGAATCATAAGGATAGGTACTGGATTTTGAGCATTTATTATGTATCAGATACAGTACCAGCTGCTTCAGTGAAATGATCTATAACTTCCTGCCACCCTCTCGGTTAGGCTTGATACATTTCCTTCTGCAGACGCGGAGACTGACATTCAGAGAGGTTACATCTCTCATCTGAATCTACTTGGCCAGGAAGTGAGGACTGGAACCCAGCAACCCGTGACTCCAAAAGCTCGGGGCCCTTTGACCAGGTCACATGAGAACTAAGCTATGCATGTGAATCTTCTTTCGGAACCAAGGAGATGGCCCTGGTCTCAGATGTTCTTGGAATCCAACCCTTGAAAACCCACATCTCCAGGAGGGCAGGCCCTGGAACTGCAGGTTAGGGTTCGCAACTCGTTGGTGCCAAATCTCTGTTACGTGGGACACACCATATGGAGCCTAGAATTCATCACAGCCTTTGGCAGGCAGCCTGGCCTGGAAATAACCCCAGAAGGCTACATTTTGATCAGGAAGCTTGCAGCTGTTTTTCAAAGTCATTGTTGGAATTTTTAATTTAATTTTATTTTTAGTAAACCTACATGCTCCTCATTTTTCGGCCGGCCTTCCAATTTCCTTGGTGTTCTGGACCATCACAGTAGGGACACGGTGCACGTTCGGGCAGACAGGGGGACGTTTGGAGAGGTTAGCACACCTCCTTGGGCCAAGCAAGGAATGGGGCCTCCAGAAAAAAAAACCACACACAATCCTAAGTAAAGTTAAGCACATAAACAGCTGTGGTCTCGTCTCTGGGTCTCAAGGTTGCAGTGGGGACAGGGAAGGAGTACAAAGGGGCTCGGAGGGCTCCCAGAAATGGGTAATGGCTCTTTCCCTACAGTGAGGTACCTGGAGGGCCAGGCGGACACCCACAGGATGGACAGTCCAGCCAGTTTGGCCAGCTGGCCATGGGGCCTGGGGCAGGATGCATAGGCCTCTTTGAGCTCTCAACTTTTGATTTTCCAAGTGATTCACCAGATCCCCGTCACGCTGGGGCCGAATTCTTGAAAGCGAAGCCACATTTAAATTCTCCAAAGTAAAGCCACGTTTTAGTCTTTGGCTGTAAGGGGCTTGGAATCCAGCCACCCCGGGACTGGAGAGAAGAGTGATTCCATTTTTGAGGTTTGAGGAATCCTAGAATTCAGAGGCTGGGCCCAGCCTGAGAGAGAAAACTGATTTCAATCTGATTTAATCCCCACCTCCCTGCCCCCCTCCTGCTCCCCACCTCCCACCCTCCATCACCCAGGCCCAGGCTTATAGAACAGCATCGCTCATGGCACATTCTTATTTATATGAACTGTGCTGTGAATCAATAAGGTGTCAGGCTTTTGCTTAGTGGGGAAAATCTTCAAGATCCCACGAACGCCCCAATAGAAATGGCGTGCGGGCGTTTTTCTTTTTTTTTCCCCTCCAGGATGGCAATTCTCCCGTGGTTATGTCTACACAACTGGTTGAAGGCAGGGGGCGGGGGGGTTGGGGAGGGAAAAAAGAAGCCACATGTAAAATTCAGGGTTTTGTTATTTTCTTTTGCCTGTACAATACCACACAGATCGTGTGGTTGACTTATTTTTAACTGGGTGTTTGTGTGAATGAACCAAAATGGTCAGTTGCTTGGGCAATATTGAGATCAGAAGCATGCTGATCAAAGGCACCAAAAGCAACCACTAATTTGACCAAAAGGAAAAAAAAAGCCACAATAGCTAGACAAAGACATGTTAGTTTGGACTGTGTATAGACGTGGCCTGCCTTGATGTTTGGTGATCAGCATAGAACACTACCAGAACGTTGGTAGTGCTGACCTGAACGTTTTGAACGTTGAACCGGCTGACCCTGACTATCTGATCTACCAGGTTAGCTTGTCTGATCCAGTTTTCAAGAGACCTTGGAGAAAACAGCACAGGAGTTGGTGGGGGGGTGTGGGGGGTGTGGTGTGATGGTTGGAAGTATAATTATGACTATTGACTTTAATGATCAATCACAGAGAGCAAGCAAGAATCCAATTACTTGCTAATCAATTGATTACACAGTGCGATTAGTTGTATGATTTGTTAGTCCCCATTTCTTTGGAGTTGGGAAACCTACTTCAGCTCTTTCTTTTTTTTTTTTGTTTGTTTGTTTGTTTTTCGTTTTTTTTGAGCATATTTTTTTTAAATTTTATTATGTTATGTTAGTCATCATACATCATCGGTTTTTGATGTGGTGATCCACGATCCATTGTTTTCGTATAACACCCAGTGCTCCATGCAGTACGTGCCCTCCTTAAGACCCATCACCGGGCTAACCAATCCCCCCTCCCCCCTCCCCTCTAAAACCCTGTTTGTTTCTCAGAGTCTGTAGTCTCTCATGGTTCATCTCTCCCTCCAATTCCCCCCCCCAACCATCTTTCCCTTCCTTCTCCTAATGTCCTCCATGCTATTCCTTATGTTCCACAAATAAGTGACACCATATGATAATTGACTTTCTCTGCTTGACTTATTTCCCTTAGCATAATCTCCTCCAGTCCCATCCCTGTTGATGTAAAAGTTGGGTATTCATCCTTTCTGATGGCTAAGTAATATTCCATTGTATATATGGACCACATCATCTTTATCCATTCATCTGTTGAAGGGCATCTTTATACCTCTGTTGAGGTATGGGTTGAGTGTGAGTTAAATATGTTATGGGCTGAATTGCATCCCCCATCCCCGCAAAAGATATGTCAATGTCCTAACCCCGGATACCTCAGAGTGTGGCCTTATTTGTAAATAAGGCTGTTGGCAGATGTAATTGATTAAGACAAGGTCATACTGGAGTAGGTGGGCCCTTAATCCAATGTGATGGGTGTCCTTAGAAGAAAAGGAGAAGAGCCACGGAGACAGACACGCGGGGAAAATGCCACATGGCAACACAGGCAGAAACCGGAGGGATAGAGCTGTAAGCCAAGGAATGCCAGGGCTTGGTGGCTGCCACTAGAAGCTAAGAGAAAGGTATTGAACGCCTTCTCCCCTACAGGAGGGAGGATGACCCTGTTGGCACCTTGATTTTAGACTTCCAGCCTCCAGGACTGTGACAATAAATTTCTGTTGTTGTAAGCTACACAGTTTGTGAGACTTTGTTGTGGCAGTCCTAGGAAAGTAAGACAACGTATCAGTGAAATGAGGGTAAAAAACAAGGGATGAAACACTCAGAATCATAAAATTGTAAAATATTAGAGGTAGAAGAGGCTTTTTGATTCATTCTGCACTACTCTAATTCCCCAAGAGGCACACAAAATGTATTCCACATCAAACAAATTTGGAAAATGTTCCACACCACCATCTTAGAAAACAAAAAGTGACTTCAGCACTTGAAAGGCACTGACAAGTCCTGCAGCCAGGAAACCTCTTTCACTTTGAACAAGGCAGCATTTTCCAAATATCTCTTGGGGATGGAACACTTTTGGATAAAATGCCTCTCTACTTCCTGTGAAAGCCTCCTGGTTGAATGGAGAATGCCCTACTCATCCCAGCCAACTCTCCCCTTGGTTGACTTTGTGACCTTAGGAGACTCATGCCTCTCGGCTGGGCTCCAGTTTCCTGGGGTTGGAAAGTCAGAGGTCTGAACTGGTCACGATTATACGGTCCCCCCAAATTCACATGATGGTATTTGGAGGTGGGGCTTTTGGAATCTAATTAGGTTTAAATGAGGTCATGAGGTTGGGGCCTCCATGATAGGATTTGTATCCTTCCAAGAAGAGGAAGGGGCTGGAGCTCTCCCTCCCTCTCTCGCTGAGGACCCAGTGAGAAACACCGTCTGAAACCCAGGAGGAAGGTGGTCACCAGAACCCAACCATGCTGGCACCCTGACCTCCAGCCCCCAGAGCTGTGAGAAATGAATTTCTGTCGTGGAAGCCCCCCATCTATGGTATTTTGTTTCGGCAGCCCCAGCAGACTAGGATAGATCTCTTCCAGTATGAAGATTATATGACTATTGATCTTGCCTATATGTGGCTAAAAGATGTAATTTATCCTTGGATGGAAATCTCTATCTACAGGGCCAAATTATTATTTTGGTCAGTGATGTATTACACTTCCCTGTCCATTTCACGTCTTGGCCCTGTCAGCGAATTCAGTGCCGATGAGTTAATGTATATGAAAGTGCTTTGTAAACGGCAAGGCATTTGCCCAAAGAAGAGGCCTGATGTTTATGCCATTGAGGGTTGAGGCCGTTACGGTCAGGCTGAAGGCGAAGCGCGCCTGGTGCCCGGTGTCAGCAGCGAGATCCCGGGCGTGTGGCATCTGTGTAAATGCGTGACGTGTGTAGGGCACGTGTGTGTCAGTTTCCGTTCAAGCGAAAATGTAAGAAGCAGCAGAGGAGGATGTTTATGGGCATGTGAGCTCGGGAAGACGGTGCTCGAAGCCACTGCTGGACCCTAATAGACAACATCTGTGTGGTCTTGGGTAACGTCTCCTCTCTGACCTGATTTCTTCTCCTGAGAAGTGGGCATACTATTCATTCTTACTTCAGGGGGTTGATGAGAAGATCCAAGGAGGCAATGCGCGTGAAGCTCAGATCAGTGCTCGCTAGCCACGTACACGCACACCCATTTCGTGCGTATTTTCTGTGCGAAGTGTGTGTGCAAATGTCATGGGCTCTTGTTGCCCTCCTCCTTTTATATTTTACAAATTGTTTTGTTCCCTGTGGTTTGGCTTATGTTCCCCAAGTAAACCATCAGAAGCAAGGAATACAAGATGACGTCTTGGAAGCATGGCATGGGATGACCCGGGCTTTGGAAGACACTGGAAGGCTTGGTGCCCGCTCCCAGTCTTCTACCGCCCTCCTCCCACTCTCCCAACATCTTGTAATCGTACATTTGAGACAAACACTGGGTGCTTTAAAGCATTACCCACAAAGGCCTGGATTGCACATTTCAGCCAAGGACCCCAAAGAGCGGCCTCGCTTTCAGGAGGATCCAGCCTTGCCTGCGGTACAGGGAAATTAAAGATGTGAAGGGCCAGTTGCATTTCAGACCACTCTAACTTCTCCGTCTCGGGCTCTGTCCTTGGCACGCTAGTGGGGAGTTTGCTCGAGAAGGGAAACATTTGAGTCCATTATTTTAAAAGCAGCAGAAAATAGATTCTGGGAGGGGAAGGAAAACAACAACAACAACAACAACCATGCATTGACCACAGGAACTTAATGGGCCATTTTGACCTCGGCCTCCTGCCTGGCTGAGGGTGTCAGGAGCCGTGCTCTCAGCTTGCAAAAGAAAAAAAAAAAAGTCGTAATGAAGTGTTCGAGTCATGGAGAGTTAATGGAATTGGGGGCTGGAGTTATAACAAAAGGGCTTTAAAAGGGGGGCGGGGTGGAATTTATTAACAGCAATATATGGAGCAGGGAAACTGCAACATTTATGAGAAAAGAAAATGGGATCTTTCACATGATCTAAGGTTTCTGCTCTCCACAAGATCGAGTAACACTCATTGGAGAGACCCAGGTACCTTCCCTTTCTCGATTAACACCAGCCCCTCTTATTAGGGAGGAGTGTGGGTTCTCATGGATCCAAGGTGCCTGCCTGCTCAGCTCCCCTTGACCCTGGATAGAGAAATTTCTGCTTATGATAAGGATGTTGGGGTCTTTGTCCATGGAACAGGTTTCCAGTGACTTGAAGGGCTCGGGGTATCTCTCTCGCAACCTGGTGTATCAGTCAGAGCTCTGGTGGGGGTGAGATGCAGAAACACAGTTCACACTGGCCTCAGACTGAAAAGGAAATAGGGCGGGGGCCTCATTATCCTTATGCTAGGAAACCAGTGGTAAGAAGTGGAAAAATGAAACAGGAGAGAGAAAAAAAGCCAATGAAGGACACTCGTCAAGCTGGTTATAGTGTGGGCAAATGCAGTTTACCCATTTGCTCCAAACTCTGGGTGAGGGCATAGAACATCTTTTCTAGTTATCTCAAGGGATGGGGTAAGGGAATTGGGGAAGTTTCCCATTGAATCCCTGCAGTCCTTGGTTGAGGGCTACTGCTGGGATTCTAGCTCTCTGGCATGCTTGGCTTTTCTGGCATGAAGCCAAGGGTACTCCTGTGGCCAGGAGCTACGGGAGGCACCTTTAGGCAGAGAGTCACTGCTGTTTTCTGTAAAGAATCATCGAACATGTCAAGGTGACTGCCAAAAAGATATGGATGCTTCATCCACAGCATCTGCCAAGGAGGGGTAGGTATTCATTGATGTCAGTGATTGAAAAGTTCAAGTTTGACCAGCTTCAGGCATAGTTGGATCCAGGGGCAGGAATGTTATCAGATCTTGGTCTATATATTTATTTTATTTTATTTTATTAATTAATTTTTACTGGTTTCTCTTTTTCTCGACATCAGCCCCTTTCTTAGGCAGAGCTGCCCATGGGATGGTGTGCTGATTGCCAGTAGCTCCAAGCTTGCATGCAATTCGGTAACCCCAGTGACAAAAAGCACCTCCCCTCCCTGCCAGAACAACTTCAGTAGATGACCTGGAATTTATCCTTATTGACTCATCTTGGTTAGTTCATTGTAAGATATGCAACAATTAATTTAATCTTTTCCTGTACAAGGATGTTGCAATGCTGTCTTCAACTGGAGTCATTTGGTTCAGAGTGACCCCTCTTCTACCTTGCTCAAGGGAGCTTCTTTATTTTCATGGCCCTTCGCTGCAAGCATTACTTCAGGGTGATCCTCTGACTACTTCAGTTCTTTCTTCTGTGCATGTGCTTCCTCAGTAACTTCTCCCTTTGCTTTCTTGGCTTCCCCTTCTGAGTAGATGGCCTTCCCAATTGATCTCGTGAGGCTACTGTGTCAGGACTGTTTTGATATTAAGTGACAGAAAATCCAATTAAAATTGTGTTGATATACATATACCTACATATATCTATTTACTTATGCATATACCTACATATATATGTTCATATAATGAAAAAAACCCAGGGACTGGCAGTGGCTTTTGTCTTGGTTTGATTCCAAGTGTTGCATAGGCTCACACAACCATCCACTTTGCCTTCCATTGGTTTTCTCTGTTCTGGGAAGCACAGCTCCTCAGGGGGCCAAGATCCCCCGGAGCTCCTGCCCCACCTTCTCTCTCTGCCATTCGGAGAGAAAAAGAGTTCGATTTGCCAGAAGCTCAAACAAAAGTGCTAGAATCCAATCCCACTTGCTCTGATTGGTCTGACGGACCATTTCTGAACCAGTCACTGGTCTTAGAAGAACCCGATGTTCTGATTGGCTACCCTTGGGTCATCTCGTCACTCTCGATGCTACGGGGGAGCTTCGTTTGACCCGAGTCAAACAGACTAAAAATAGGGAAGGGCTGTTGCTGGAGCAAGGAAGATCCCTGTTCTCCTCACTTCTCTGCAGCATTAAATGTAGCTTCACTCTTTCCTAAGACACACAATTGTCACCAAATCAGTGTCTAAAACACATGCACATCACTAAATGGCTTGTCTCAGGTCAACTGTCCTCGGATGTATTAGCTCACACATTACAACACAGGCTTTCCCCCATCCTTCCCACCTTTGACTTTCACGTTAGCCTGTGAGTTCCTTGAGAATACGTATGTCCTTATTCATTCTGATACCTTCAGCACCTAGCAGAGGTGGTATACCCTAGACATGCAAGAAAAGACAAAAGAAGAAAGAAAGAAAGAAAGAAAAAGAAAGAAATGCAGGAAGGAAGGAAGGAAGGAAGGAAGGAAGGAAAAAAGAAAAGAAAAGAAAGAAAGAAAAGAAAGAAAGAAAGAAAGAAAGAAGAAAGAAAGAAAGAAAGAAAGAAAGAAAGAAAGAAAGAAAGAAAGAAAGAAAGAAAGAAAGAAAGAAAGAAAGAAAGGAGGGAGGGAGGAAGGATGGATGGATTCTGGATTGGAAGTCCCAAATTCCCTGTTAAACTAGAAATTTGGACTTGGATGCTGCGCTGGTAACATTTCAGTGTTGCACTTTCAAATCAACATGTCCCAGACTGCACTTACCCTCTTATTCTCCAAAATACCCAGCACACTGCATTTCACCACTTTGCTCTCTTTGACCTCCTACCAGAGGTTCAATCTGGGAACCATTGACTTTGTGTTTCAGAGGGTCCACGAACCCTCTGAAATCACGTAAAAATTTTTATGCATGTGTCCCTGTGAATTGCCTAGAGGTGTTGTATCAGACTGACCCTAGGGATCCAAAAGCCAAAACTATTGACAACCAATTACTGAAGCCCTAAAATGGAAATTCCTTAGTTTCAAGGAATCCAGCATTTGATAGAACACAATATAGGCATCTTTCGTTTTTCTCAGCAGACACCGGAAGTAAGAGTCAAATCTCAATGTACATTTTTTTTATTGATTATTTATCACAAGGCTTAGTCACATTTATCAGAGCAAGGGAGAAATGATGATCCTCTTGCAACCCTCAGCTTCCTGTTTTCTTAACCCCTTCCAGACCTGAGTGATCAGTCATAACAACTCATTATATCTGCTTATGAGTTCCCAGCTATTATCCCCTTTTCCTCTAATTGTTCAACTTTGTCTTCCCACAAAATTCCACCTTGGGTGTAAAGACTGACCCAAGTAAGAATCTCCTTGGCTTCCAAAGGACCTTCTAGTTATTGGCTCTCTGAGGTCTGATTTCCCACTAGAACCATTGGGAAAGTGATCAGCTGCAAGTAAGAGAAAATGTAATGTGTGGCTCGCACACGTATTTTCCCGACCGCACAAGAAGCTAGATAGTAGGTGGTGGCTGACATTGGTTCATCTGCTTGGCGATGCCCTTGTGGGCGAGGCTCCATGTATCTTCCTTTTCTCTACAGGTTGGCTTTTTATCCTCATGCTTGTTGCCTCAGACTGCAAGCACGGACATGTGCTTAAGCTGGAGGAAAAGAAGTGGATGGAAGAAGGGCTCTGTCAGCTGTGGGGATCCCTTTTTATTAAGAGGGCAGATGTTTTTCCAGAGGCCACCTTCCTCAGCGGACTCGCCCTTCTGTCTGATGGGTCCTTGCTTGGTCATCTTTTAGCCTCTGCTAGCAGCAAGGAAGGCTGTGGAAGTGAAGGATGAGCTGGTCGTGTTTGGTTCTAGTTTTAATCCACCTGGCATGAGGTTTGGTCATGTCCTGTCAGCTCCTCTGAAATACGAAAGCCTGTCACTCCGTGTCACTCTGAGCCCTTATGGTGACCTGCGAGGCCCACAAGATGTGGCTCCTGTGGCATTTCTGACCTCATCCTTTACTGCTTGTTCTCTTCCTGCTTTGGCTCCAGCCACACTGACCTGCCACGTCCCACGCCAGCCCCTTTGCCCCAGCTGTCTGCTCTCCCTGGAAGGCTCTTCCCCTCCATTCCCACGTGGCCACCTCACCTCCTTCATGTCTCTGTCTAAACGTTACCTTCTCAATGAGGCCAGCTCATCATGACCCTCCATTCCCGATCTGCCTCACCTGCTGTAGCAAAGTGCCCCAAATTGGTGGCTGAAAACAGCAAGGATTTATTGTCTCACAGTTCTGGAGGCCAGGAGCCCAGAATTAAGGTGTTGGGAGAGTTGTTTCCTTCTAGAAGTTGTGAGAAGAACTTTTCCTCGCCTCTCCTTTTAGCTTCCGGTGTTGCAGGCTGTCCTTGGCGTTCCTTGGCTTGTAGATGCATCACCTCAATCTCTGCCTTGCCTTCACACGGCCCTCTCCTTGTGCCTCTGGGTGTTTCTGTCCAAATTCCCTCCTATAAGGACACCGGCCATTGGATTAGAGCCAATCCTAACCCAGTATGATCTCATTTGAACTTGATTACAACAGTAAAGACCCCATTTCCAATCAGCTCACATCCTGAGATTCTGGGTGGCCATGAATTTGGGAGCACAATATCCAAGCCAGCACACCTAGCTTCACTTTTTATTTTTTTCTAAAACCATTATCTACCTTGCTTAGTCTCTGTCTGTCTCTCCCCACGAGGACAAAGAGCAGTTCATCTTCAGTGATGCATCCTTTGACAGAGTAGGTTCTTGTTAAATACGCACCGAGTGAATCAGTTGCCACTCTGAACAAAACTGGGATTCTGGAAGCAAGAAAAAAGAGCAGAACGGATCATTGAGTAGATAACTCTCAGTGTCTGCCATTTTTCGTCCAGTTCTCAGACTCCTGTGGGAGTCCTGTCTCACTACCTATCATGTGTACCTGTTATGGGTTGAATTGTCTCCTCAAAATTCCATGGTATGTTGAAGTACTAACACCCAGTACCTCAGAATATGACCTTGTTTGGAGATAGGGTCTTTGCAGTGGTCATGCAGTTGAAATGAGCTCATTAGAGTGGGCCTTAATCCCATATGACTGGGGTCCTTTCTCCTTAAAGAGAAATTTGGACACGAGCGTACTTACAGGGAGAATGCCACGTGAGCACGTAGGCAGAGGTCAGAGTGATCCTTCTACAAAGCCAAGTCATGCCAAAGGTTGCTGGTAAACCACCAGAAGCTAGGGAGAGAGAAGTGAACAGATTCTTCCTCAGCCCTCAGAAGGAACAAACCCCACTGACACCTTGTTCTCGGATTTCTAGAAGGACTGCAAGACAACAGATGTCTGTTGTGTAAGCCACTCAGCTTGTGGCCATTTGTCATGGTGGCCCCAGGAGACTAACCCAGTATCTGTGCAAACTACACTCACCTTTGAGGCAGACCAGGGGGATCGCTTACTCTCAGAAGCCCTAAACTAACTCACATGCCAGAAAGGGGCTCAGATGTGGGAGAGAGGATGGGGCCATGGACCCCAACTGCCCAAACATCATCTTCATGGAGAACCAGGCGTTGGCTTTCATCTATCTTGTGCCCACGTCCAGGGGGCCCTTATCTTGTGCTCCCCACCCCCACAGAGAGTGAGACTCAGGAATGCCCATGTTTGTTGTTGCTTGTGTTACTGAATATCCATGAAATGCAAAATGGCACCGTGACCTAATGAGGTATTAACCCTGCCTCATTACTACACATCAACCGTGAAAGCAGGCCTTTCTTGGCCAGGACTATTTCAAGGAGATTTAGGAAATATTTGAGCCTCCGGAAGAATGGCTGGAAGTCAGGGACGCTTCAGATGGATATTTCTGTGAGCTGAAGGCAGGAGGCAAGGACCAGGAGCCCCCGACCCCCATCCCATCCCACCCCAATGCACCAGGGGATCTCCCCTGCGACTCTTCCTGCTCCTTCCTCCCACCTTGGCTTGGGCCTGCCCTCTGTGGGAAAGAGTAAGGGCTCCCGGTCAACAGATCGGGGGTTACATCCCAGCTCTGCCCCTGTGAGATATGAGATACGCAGGAGCCCTTCTGAGCCTCGGTTTCCACTTCTGTAAAATAGAGAATATTTGTGTCACTGCCTTGCAGTGTTGAGTAAACGCCTGGCCCAGAATGGACACTTACTCGCTTGGGCCTACTTTATTTATTTATTTATTTTTGAATCTTTGTTGCTTTTCTTATTGTGATTCTTGGACTATTCCACACAAAATTATTAACTGTCATCCTGATCTGATGGAACCCTTTGCTCCCCAGACAGCAGGGAAACAGGAGCAGGGAATTCAGCCGAGCGCTAGTCATGGTCTGCCCTCTGTGAGGCACCCCAGGTGCCTTATCCCGATATTTCCAGCAACCATCCTCCCCGGTAGGCATTATGAGCCTCATTTTAGGAAACAGAGGGTCGGCGAAGTTAAAAAACAAAACAAACAAACAAAAAAAACCTGCCAGCGTCTAACAGCTGCTGGGACGTGTGGCAAGGCCGGGATTTGAGCCTTGTTCACATGACATCAAATGCCATGTTGGTCCCATGACACAGCTCTGACTCCTGTTCTCTGTGCACCTTGGTCGTTATCGGCCCCGGGGGGTGAAAGGTCAGGGGTCCTGGCGCCCTAATCCCGCCCTTGCTCTGGTTTTGATCGCCCTGTGTGTCCGCGGAGCCCAGTCGCTGGGAGGTCACCGTCCCCCCACTACCTGGGGACTCCAGAGTCCAGGAGCTGTGTGGGCCGCGCCCGTAAAGCAGTTTGATGATGTGTTAAGTGTCACTGTTTAATGAGCTGCAGGACCGAACGCTCGGGGTAGGGGCGAGGGAGGCCGACGTGCGGCCCCCAGACGCAGGCTCCTGCCCAAGTTCCATCGTAAACGTCACCGCCAAGGGTGGGTCTGGAGCCCCCCTGCGCCGAGAACCCCGACTTCCGCTGCCCCATTGGCCTCTACCTAATCCTCGCTCCGCTCCAAAGTGCGCCCCGACTTCCTCCCCAGCCCTCCTGCCCCACGGCCCATCCTCAGGGTTGTCGCCATGGGAGGTCTTTGCTCACAACAGGACAAAGCAATTACAACCAGACGGGGCGAATTAAACCAGAAAAGAATGAGTTTCCTCCAGCGCCAGAGACAAATCTGGGGCCTTACTTTGGAGGAGAAACTGGTAAGAGGTGGTGAGGACAGAGACTGATGGGGTGGCATCAGGGAACAAGAGTGAGAAAGATGTGGGATGCTCCAGCTCATGGCCTTACCTGGGCAATCTCTGCATGGGGGTTCATTGGGAAGCCCGAGTGGTGGGAGAATGGCAGAAGCTTTCTTTATTTTTTTTCTTCTTTCCTTTCCTTTCCTTTCCTTTCCTTTCCTTTCCTTTCCTTTCCTTTCCTTTCCTTTCCTTTCCTTTCC
>NW_023270436.1:11783574-11832713 GCF_011800145.1 Mirounga leonina
CCTTTCCTTTCCTTTCCTTTCCTTTCCTTTCCTTTCCTTTCCTTTCCCTTCCCTTCCCTTCCCTTCCCTTCCCTTCCCTTCCCTTCCCTTCCTTCCCTTTCCTTTCCTTTCCTTCTTGCATTCATTCATTCATTCATGTCAGACATTGACCTAGGGGTTTGGAATCCAAGGGCAAACTGGAGACTAGCAAACTGATTAGGAGCCAAGGCTTTGGAGCAGAGTGGTTATGGATGGTTCCATCCAGGGGGTAGCCCTGGGCAGGAGACCTAACCTCCTGAGCCTCCCTTTCTGTAAAATGGGGATAAAATGCATTTGCCTTGTCCGGGCTTTGGAAGAGAATTAAATGGTATAATTGATACAAAATGAACATTGTTTTGCACAAAGTAGATGTTCGAGAAAATTAATTGAGCACGGAGAGTGTCATGTTTGTGTCT
Source organism: Mirounga leonina (assembly GCF_011800145.1). NCBI lineage: Eukaryota > Metazoa > Chordata > Mammalia > Carnivora > Phocidae > Mirounga > Mirounga leonina. Next base: position 11,784,009 of record NW_023270436.1, read on the forward strand.
GTTGAGCGAATAATTAACATCTTGAGCTTATTTTTTTAAGCATTTTACGTACATTGACTTATTTGTTTCTCAAAAATACACAAGGAAGTCATTATTAGCACTTCCCTTTCTTTCAAGATGAAAACTGAAGTACCTAAAGGGTAAGCGGCTTCCCAAAGGCACATGGCTATTAAGTAGCAAAGGTGTGATGTGAAGCCAGGGAGTTTAACTCCAGAAACGTCCAAGTCCACTGCCTCCTGGTAATGCTGGCCAAAGAAAGGAAGAGAAATAGGAATTATACTTCACGGGTTTAAGAACCAGGGGTTGGGTTGGAGGGTCTTCCGAGATCTCTTACAAGAATTCTATTCAGTGACTCCTGCTGCGCCTGGCTGGGCATGGACACACACACACACACACACACACACAGGCACACAAGCACACAAACACACGCTTGTGTGTGCATGCCGTGGCCTCTGCTGACCTCCAGCTGCTACCCCCTGCATGCCCTACAGCAGTGGCTGTTTCCTGGGAAGGGGTGGATGGAGTTGCTGTGTGGACGCCTAAAGCAAAGCCTGCTGACCCCTGTAACCCCAATTCCATCCTACACTGCCCTCCTCCTCCTCGCTTCCCCCCTTCCTTCCCTCCCTCCAGGGCCTGGTGCAAACACGGCATCCAATTTGTTACCTACACAGGAAGGTCAGGGCCCTGCTGGCCCCTGCACTTTTCTCAGCGTGGGTCACTTGACTGTGGCTTGCTTGTTTTTCTCTCTGTTCTTTGAAAGCATAAATGGGAGATGGGGAGGGCACTGGGACCAGACGGTAACCTCTGACTATGAGAAATTCACTGGAGAGAATGCTTTTCTGGCATCCCGAATGGGTGTCGGAGCTGTCTAGGCAAGGCTGGGTGGAAGGATTCTGATGGAGAACTTGGGGTCCTCCATAGACTGCAAGGCAGGCAAACTGCCCCTCCGAAGCTAATTAGGGTTCACAGACAAAGCACTGGGTGATATTGTGTGTGTATGCATGTGTGTATGGCTACACGTGTGAACATGTGTGCTCAGATGGGCATTTTCTGGGCCAGAGCGTTCATAGACATCTTCAGAATTTCAAGTGGGTTGGAGTCCCCATAGGGTCGAGACCCTGGCCTAAAGTCAAGGGGAATTGAAGGAGAGGTTCTGAAGTGTCCTGGGAAACCAAGGCACCAAGGAAAAATGCTGTGGACTCACAGAGTCCAAACTCCATGTTATTTGGTCCAGGGGCCCAATTCAAACATCTACAGTGGCCAAAGGTGAATATAAATGAAGGAGTCCAGCTGAGTGTAAGGAAAATCTTGGTGCCTATGAGACAATATGGAGTCAGTGAGACTATACTACAGCAGATAAAAATAACAATGCACACACCCAGTGAGGAGCCCACATCACTTGCATCCTTTGTTGCTCTATTAGAACGTTGTCCCAACTCTGCTGAATCTTCCAGATTTTTTGAGCAAAATCAGAAATCCTGACTTCTGTCTGAAATATCCCACATTATAAAGTTTAAATGTCTTTTAAATCAAAAACAGAATACCATGAGCTTCTATAACTTTAGTTTCTGTCACTTACTTACCCTCTTCCTCTGCAACTTCTTTTGTGATTCCCCACAATACTCCTTGCATAAAGCTAATATAAGGCCATACGAAAAGCCAGAACCCTCATTCTCTGGCTCCCAGACCACTTTTTTTTTGGTCCTTTGCATTCTTGGGCTACCCTGTCGATATGGAGAAGTCACTAGTATGTGGGCAAGCATAACTGGCTTATATAGAACAGAAATCTTAATATTCTGTAAGTATATTTAATAATACCAAGTGAATGAGGGAGGGTAAGCTAGACCAATAACAACCAACATCCAAATCAGTGCCTAACACTTAACATAGCAAGAGTTTATTCCTCTCTCATGCTGCATGTACAATGCATGTTTGCCTGGGTAGCAGGTGGAGGCCGGGGGAGGGCCTGCTCCTCGAAGTCTTTCAGAAATCTAGGCTGATGGAGGGTTTACCTTGACATGTTCTTCTATCATCGCCACAGTAGTGGAACATGAACATGGTGACTCACATATCATAGCTCTTGAAGCTCCTGCCTCAAAGTGACACGTGTCCCTTCTCACATTCCGTTGGCTGAAACCAGTCACATGGCCATGCGTCACTTCAAAAGGGGCAGACAAGGACAATCCTTCCAAGTTCCTGGAAAGTAGAGAATAAGAAATAGTTGATGACTAGCTCTACTGACGACCACACCAAAGGACTACAGCAGTTAAAGAAAATCTTTGAATAAAAATATAAGCTAGAATATATCGATAGACTAACGCTGACCAGGCACTTCACTTACATCATCTTGCTTAATATGCACCCTGCAAGTGATGTAGGGTTATGCCCATTTCACAGAGATGGAAACTGAAATTGGAAAGATTGTCCAAATGCCAGAGGTCACTGGCCAACAAGTGATGGTTTTAATTTTGAACCTGTTTCTTTCCAGTGTCCATACTCTTAGCCACCATTTAAAAAAAAATTATTGAGCACTTTCAGAAACCATACATTTTTCAAAATACCAGAAGGGGTAAAGTAGTATTAAGAAAGACACAAAGATGACTCCTAGGGAGTTCACTGTCTGGCCATTAAAATATTCACGATCTGTCTTTCATTGGATGAGAATTTCCAAATCAGGCTTTCCTTAAAGGAAGGGAATCAGCAACAAGACCAGTGAGCCAGTATTAACACTATAAATGATTTAGCTTTCTCAGGGATTAAGTGTGGTGTGCAGAAGCTTATCAACTTTCTCTAGTGAGAGCCTGGTATAATCTGGCTGTCAAACAAGGCTTCTGTTTATCCCAATCTTCACTGAAGGGTTTCTTTATAATTTTAAAAGCCATTTTTTATAGTTTACACTATTGTTCAGTGAATATTCACTGCCCCCACCCTCTACTTCTACTATGGGCAGAGAATATTTTCCCCATGCTGTGGAGTTAGGGGTTAGTCATGTGACATGCTTTGGGGAAGGCAGTGTTGGGGGCATGATGGGAGCAGAGTCCTTAAATATGCCTTCATGTTTTAAGTTGACTCTTGAGCTCTCATCACTCAGGTAGTCCTTGCCCCTTTATCTGGGACTCCAGAATAAACATGGAGCAGGCATGGAATCATGCAGCCAAACCAAGCCTGTGTCAGCTGAACCACAGGTGACTTAAGACCCATATATACACAAATAAATTCCTATTACTATAAACCATTGCATTGTGGAATGGTTTGTTATGCAGTGTCACAATGTCAATAGCTGACTAATACACCTTTTATCTTGCATGCTGGTAGGAGATGAAATTTGACCAGTGGGGCATTTCAAGGGTCCTTTATTTAGACATATTTAATCATATCAGTAGGGGTGCATCTCCAGAGACATCAAGGCGGGGGGATGATGAACTCTTGTCATGGAAGGGCACAGGACTGGAAATTAGAATACTTGAGTCCTAATCCGAGCTGGTGAAGGCTGGTGGGTCAAGTCTCCTCTCTGGCCTTTTGTTTTATTCTATGAAAAGGGGCTGCTCTAGATCAGAATGACAAGGCTAAATGGTCCCCTGAGATTTATTAGTAATGGTTGTCTTGAGCACTCTTCCAAATTTGGAGGATGGGTCCTGATTCGAAATGAGAGTTCTGTGATTGATTATTGATGTCTGCCACGGACACACACTTGTGGTTTTTTCGTTTTGTTTTTTTGTTTTTTGTTTTTTTTCCCATTCCTTGCCCACTGTATACTAGGCTAAAAAGCCAGTCTGTTGTCCTTGTGCCCTGACAAAGATTGAGTCAGAGAGAAACCTGATCTTCTGTGAAAGAACAAGAAAGAATAGGAGAAACCAGAGTTCACAGACTCTGTGAAGTTAGGGTGATGATTTTGTAAAATTCCTTGCATTTCCTCAGCAGAGCTTCTGTGGAGAGTTGCAGCTGTGGTGGTGAAGTTGCCTGGCCCCTTAGAGCACACATCCCTTTGCCCACCAAATGGTGGGGAATCTAAGATGACAAAATCCAGGGCTTTAAGAATTACAGCTGATAAGGAATTGGGGGTGAGGGGAACTGCCTGCTTTGGTCCCTTTAAGAGCAGGTGCAAGTCCTCATAATGGGATGATGGGTTCCATTTGGTCAACGAAACAAAATTGTCCAACCTATGGCCAATCCGAGTTGAGTGAGAATCAAAGTGGAGACATCCAGGCCTTCCTTTGTCCATTGGGAAATTTAATTGGCTGCCTCCAGGGACTTAGTTTTGAAAGTATCTCTGCCCCCCTTTTAAAAAATATGCTTACACCTGGCATCAGAGCTCTTTCTACAGCCTTTGGATTAATCACCAAGCTTCATATTTTAAAGCAGCTTAGGGAACACAGATTCAAAGATTAATCTGCACACAGGGCGGCTGTTGAAAAAGCAAGGGCATCTTCCCGAGAGGGTGAAAAAAGATCCGCTGAAGTCTTTTAGAAGATGGAAATACTTGTTGGCTCTACTCCCTCAGAGCCCAGTTGAGCTATCTGCTTGTTCACTGTCCTTGATGGGCTGGCCGCCCTGATGTCCACCAGATCCGTGGCCCATCACTAGGCAGGCATTTCGGTCTGCCTTGTTTTCTCTTATAGGTCTAGACCTATGATGATGCCTACCTTATGGATGGGCCTCAAGAGTTGCTTGCTGATGGAATGATGCCCACCATGGCAGATGTGTGCCCAGACTCGCACCTGTCAGGGAATAGCTTTCAGCAAAAGGCAGAAATAAAAAGCCCATTATGCAAACTTTGTGACCAAGATTTGGCTCTCAGGTTGATAAATAGATGGTCTCCCTCCTTCAGTGCTCATTAGGTACAATTGTTAGCCACCCCTTGGCATCTGTATCTGCCAACATCCCAAAACACTAGGAAGTTCTGTAGGGTGCCCAAGGTCACATAGCTCATAAGGGGCCATGGCCAGGGTCTGAACCCAGAAAATCAGGCTCTAAATCTCACTCTTAGGCACGCTATTATTTAGAATAGTAGTTTCCAGAATTACTTGGAGGTCTGGTTAGAACACAGATTGCTGGCCCCCACCTCTCAAGGTTCTGACTTAGCCCATCTAAAACTGATCCCAGAAATGTGCATTTCTTATAAATTCCCAGGTGATGTTGATGCTGCTGGTTCAGGGATTCACACTTTGGGAACCACTGATTTAGGGTAAAGCTAAATGTCCATGGCTTAACAGCGTAAGTTTATATGTTGCTCACACATCAGATGTAATGTTCCTTGTTGGTAAGTAGTTTGCCTTCAAGTAGTGATTCAAGAATTCAGATTTTTTCCATCTTGTGACCTTGCCTGTCCTTAGGCTCAGCTGAAGTGAGTCCATAGCAAGGACAAATCTTAAAAGATTTGGCCCAGAAGTGAAATACATCATGTCTGCCCATGTTTCATTGTCAAGAACTAGTCACATGACTGTACCAATGGGAAGAGGATGCTGGGAAATGTAGTCTTTGTCCAGGAATTGGATTCCTGACAATCACTTTATATTCTGGTAGAAGGAGCATGAATTCTGGTGGATAGCTAGCAGCCTCTGGCAGAGGTAGTATGGCATACTGCCTCTATGTCTAAATATGCCAGCACCAGCTATTGGGAGTTCAGATAATTGCTTTTCCAGCTCAGAAAAGTGATTTGCTTTTGTTATTTGAACCAAAACAATAGGCTGAATATTTCTCACTTGTGCTTTGGCTACCAGAATGCGATAGTCAAAGACAGGGCTTAGATGAATGCCTAATGCAGAAACTCATGGAAATTTGAGCATGTGTGAGCTTTGTGTGTATGTATTTTTTTCTGGGGACAGGGTCCATAGAATCCATCCAATTTTCAAAGGAGGTGATGGAAGCCCAATAGATGTTGAGAACCACAGCTCTAAGGGAACGTGGAATTTTTCCTTTCCACTCAATCCCTCATCACTGCCTACTACATCCCTCTTTTCATTTTCTTCCTAACAAATACAGGTAACTGATATTTTCTTTTTTTCTTTTTTTTTTTTATTTGTTTCTTATCAGCTCCATGTCTCAAATATCAGCTGCACTGTCTATCCTGTTCATTGCTGTATCCTCAGTACCCAGAACAATATCTGGTTCGTGGCAAATGCTCAGTAACCAATAATGAACACATTTGTGGGTAACAGATAATGAATATGATTAAAACATTCTAGTGTTATGCTTTGGGTTACTTGTACTCTTATTGAGATGTAATTGACATGAAACTGTGTAAGTTTAAAGTATACAATGCAATGATTTGATACATTTGTATCTTGCAAAATGATCACTACCATAGTGCTGGCTGTCACCTCCATCCCCTCACATAATTACCATTTTCATTTTTGTGCAGAAAACATTTTAAGATCTACTGTCTTAACAACTTTGAAGTATATAATGCAGTATTATTAGCTATAATCACCATGCTGTACCTTAGATCTCCAGAATTTGTTACTCCTATAACTGGAAGTTTGTACCTTGTGACCAGTATCTATCTCCCCATTGACTCCACCCCAGCCCCTGATAGCAACCATTCTACTCTCTGTTTCTCTCAAGTTTGGCTTTTTAGGTTCCATATATAAGTAATATCATACCATATTCGTCTTTCTCTCTCTGACTTATTTCACTTAGCATAATGTCCTCAAGTTTCATCCAAGTTGTAAATGGCGCATGGGCATGCACACCCCCCCACCCCACACACACACGCACCATATACATACATACAAACCAGAATAAAATAGACCACAATAACAGTGGTTACCTCTAAGGGATGCACTTAAGGCTGATTTTAATTTTTTCTCTAGACTATTCTTTTAAATGCCAATTTTTAAAAAATAAACAAACACTATGAATATATCAATCAAAATGTGCTATTTTAAAATAATCTGTTAAATACACACTAATTATCAGTTGCCAAAAAGTATTTCCTATAAAGAAAAGTTAAGCCATCAGGAAGGATTAATGGAATATGAAGAGAAAAAAAATGATGATGTGTAGTTGTATAAATCAGGCATTCAAAATAATCAAGTATCTTGTGACACATATAAATAATTCTGATTTATAATTTTATTAATGTCTGGACATAGACATACATAAATAATTCTGATTACATGGCACAATTATAAATGCAGATTTGGGGAGACTGAAATTGATCAACATTATCTGGATTGACAATAAGCCCATAATGCAACGTAATGGATTTTTAAAATGCAGCATAAATCTGCTTAAAAAATATATCTAGGCAGCCCAACATCAAGACACATTAAAAACTGCCACCAGTTCCTGGACTGTGACTTCCATGCCAGCACCTTGCAGACATAGCAAATACAGGAGATTACACAGTGCATGCCTTGCTATGGTGCAGAAGATAGGTTCAGAGGATCTTGCTAAAGTACACTTATATCCAAGCTGAGTTATTGGGATGATTTTCTCTTTTTAAAGCAAGAAGGAAGATGGAAATGTTCAGCCAGATGCTTTCTCCCCAAATGCAGAACTTTTTCTTGGAAAAGCTACAAAAGGCATGAATTTTTCTTGGAAAAGGTACAAAAGGCCTGACTTTTTAAGCAAAGGCAGACAGAGCTTTTGATGGACAGACAGACGTTGGATACATTAATTAGCCAGAGCTATTCATTCTAGCAAATCTAAGGCTTTGTCCTTCTAGAAAGTGGGGCTGAATTTTGAGACTAAAGCAAATTAATTGGATGGATTAATCCCTGAACTGAAGACTTAAGAAATAATGAAGTCAAAGAAGGAGGGCTTGGGGTGCATTGTTATGTAGCTCCCCAACCCTGCTACTCTTTTAAAAAGCCAACTTGGCATTTTATGGCGTTATTCACATGACTGCTGTCCTGCTCCCAGCATCTGAAAATTGATAAAGAACAAAAATAGATATAGAAACCATAAGGTAATTTCAGATCCTCCATTCGTGCCTACACTGAATGTATGTGCCACACAATTATTTTTTTTAAAGATTTTATTTATTTATTTGACAGAGAGAGAGACAGCAAGAGAGGGAACACAAGCAGGGGGAGTGGGAGAGGGAGAAGCAGGCTTCCCGTGGAGCAGGGAGCCGGATGTGGGGCTCGATCCCAGGACCCTGGGACCATGACCTGAGCCAAAGGCAGACGCTTAATGACTGAGCCACTCAGGCGCCCCTGTGCCACACAATTATTGTGCCTGAGGCCCAGATGGAGAAAACTCAAATTATGCTTAATATGCCATTTAATTTTAAAATTCTCAAGATCTCACTAGAAGTGGGACCCATAAGAATAATTCAAGAATAAGTAAAACGAAAACAGATAAAAAAAATGTCAGCAGAACTAAAGGCAGCCAAAAGCTTCTGTATTGATGTCTTTAGCACATTCAATTCAATTTATGGCAGTGAATTTGGAAGAGTCCCTAAAGTTAACCAAGTCCAGGATATAATCTAGGGAGTATTTGTCAAGGAGTACTACCATACAAATGTTTGACCCTGTAGTTGTTGTTTGGACGAGTTGGGAACAGGAGTGGGTCTTTGGTAAATATTTTCAGACTTGAGTGAATGAAAGAAAGACTAACTGAAGGAATAAACACTGTTGATAAAGCTAGATCTCCTTAGTGAAGAATCCAGATACATGATAACCAAGGATGGAAAAATGATCTAATAATAGCAAATGCAATACACACTTAATGGTGGCTTAGAATGTGCAAAGTTTGTTTTAAGAACTTCACATGCTTCATACTCATCTAATAAATCTATGAAATACATACTATTATGATCATATCCCCATTTGTTGTTGAAGCAAGTGACACACAGAAGGAGGAGGTAAATTTCTTAAAGTCACAAAGCTAAATGTGGCAGTTAGAATTCAAAAACCATGTAGACAGTTGTCAGAGTCCCCAGTTTTATCCACTCCTCTCCGTTTCCTTTCACTATTTCAGTTAATTCTTATAATAACCCTATGAAGTAGGATTTGATAGAACAGAAAGCTAAGGCACAGGGAAGTGATGAAGGTAGGATTTGGATCTAGAATGAAACCAAATCTTGTATCTCTCTTCATACCAAAAGGCATCATCCTTTATGGAACTTTTGGGAACCAATCCAAAATTGTCCTTCTAGGAGAATTTTGTGCAAGAGATCGCTGTCATCCTCAATGCCCTTTGCATTCCTCACACTAGAAAGCCACAGCACACCTGAATTCGTCTAGAACCATGGACAGCACCCAGGTTTTAGGAATGTCTTCTCAGGCTTTGGGAGTAAGGTGGTGGAGATTCTTTCCATCATAAATCAAACCAGCAATCATCTATCAATCAGGCTTTATTGGTGAGAAAACCAGTTGGTTCATCTGGAGGTTTATTTGGAAGTAACTGCTTTACATTACTAGCCATGGAGTCTTTGACATTGACTTGGTTTGTCAATGTCATCGCCAGACATCATTTAGCAAATAATCAAACTGATTCTAGATAACTGGGTATTTTTAGTTTGCTGGAATCACATGAAGCCTAAACAAAGTATATAATTTTCTCATTGATGCCCTTAGTCCTCTACCAGGAGGAATCTTGGGTCTAGGAAACCTGTTTCAAGTTACACAAATGCCTGGGAGAAGTAATACATTTAGCCAATCTCTTATGGCTTCATATTTATTCATGAAAGGAGAGATAGGTCAAAATGAACCCATATTTTCCACATGGATAAGGGGGAAACAGAGGGCACTCAGATGAAACCCACATATTCTACTTTATAATTTGACCCAGGAACAGTCCCAAATAGGCTCTTTGGGCTTCTACTCCTGGAAAACACTTTGACATTTATTAATTTATTGATTACTTACTGAGCTTCAGTGAGATGTCTCTGAAAGTCCCCCCCCACTTCTTTATACTTACTATATTATAAATGTTCTTATTATAATCTATCTTGTGACTTATTGTTATATGCTCTTCTTCCTTTTTTTGAGTGTGAGCTCTTTGGTGATGGGGACTATATATGATTTCTCATCCTTCATGCTTGTTTTAGTTTCTAGCATAAGCAAGACAATACATAAACATTTCAAGTTCTACTGTATGAATCAAATTTTTAGTGATTTGCCTGGCCTTCTTTTATTTGCTGATACATTCATCTGTGTGCTTTTCTGTCTGCCTGCCCACCAATTAATCAAAGTATGCATTCAGCCATCCATCTGTTTGGCCATTTATCCATCTATTCATCCATTCCTCCGTCTGTCCAGGCATCCATCCATCCATCCACCCATCCATCCATCTATACACCCACACTTACCCTGATCTCAGCCCACTAGCAATTCAGACAAAGCAATCAGATGAATTCACCAGAAGAGCTGACAATTGATAAGGATTTCCCATCCATACTTCTTGCTTTTATCCTGTACTAATTTTCCTTCATTGAACATCTTTCTCCTGTGCTATCCCACTTCTCTTTCTCTTCCCTCAGGAGAGTTACAGGAATGAAAATGAGATGGCTCCTGGGGGCTGTAGAGGGGAGTAAATTGCTTGGTGACAGCTTGGGTCCAGGGACAGATGAAAACCTTAGCCTTAAGCAAAGTTCAGGGAAGCCCAAGGAGCGAGCTGATGGACAGTCTGACTTGTCGAGGGTGAAATCAATTAAAGTACATCAAATCCAGAATTCATGCTTTCTCAGAGTGACAAATCTATGCTGGAAACTGAGAAAGACGAAGGGAGAAAAATGTCTTTGACCTCTCAGAGACCGGCTGTTCCTTCTGTCAGGGGAGCCAGGCTTGGAGTAAGATGCATTCATGATGAATTATAACAGTCAGCCAGCCACCTTAAAAAAGAACGGGGTGAAAAGGTTACCAAAGAGATCCAAAATGTGAGGAATTCAACCAAACATCAAGATAAATCAACTAGGGCCAGGAGTATTTGTGCCATGCCTGTTCACAAGTGCCATGGAGAAGCTCAGTTAGCCCAGAGTTTTTAGGCTTGGTATGTGCCAACATTTACAAACACACACGTTGTTGACCAAAGCACAGGAAGGTAATCAGAAGAGAAGAGCCACAAGGTTGTCAATTGGCATCAGAAGTCTGGAGGCATACCATTTCTGGGCAATGCTGTCCAACAGAACTTTCTGCAATGATGGAGATGTTCTATAGTAATATCCAATATGGTAGACATTAGTCCCATGTGACTCCTGGGCACTTGAAATGTGAAAAGTGAAACCGAGGAACTGAATTTTTATTTTTTAGATTATTTTAGATTATTAAATTTAAATATTTTAAATGTAAATAGCCAGATGTGCTAGGAGCTGTCATAGGAGACAGTGAAACTCCAGGGCAAATGATGGTTTTGTCTACAAGGATACCATCACAGAAGCAGACTGCAATGCCTACTGGTCAAGGTGTTTTGAAAATTTAAAGCATACCAAGGTTTGTGTGCTCCATCGAATGAGAGCAATGTCATATTTATCTCTGTATACCATGCATCTACAACAGTACCTGGCACATAATAGGTGTCTATACATGTAGAATAACTGATTAAACAAATAATAACAGCTAAATTATTGAACACTTATTACATGTCAGATATTGTACTAAAGCTTTGTATGCATTCTCTCCTTGAATCTGCCTAGTAAGACCATCGGGTAGGCAGTAGCGGAAGTAATTATAGTGAACATTGCTCACTGCATGGCCAGCTCTCACCAGAGAGGTTTGCCTATGTTAACGCATTTATTACTCACAGCAATTCCATGAAATAGATACTATTATTATCCAATCTCTTGGATGAAGAACCTGAGACACAGGAAAGCCTGAGCAATGCATAAATGACACAGATAGTGAGTTGCCTAGCCAAGACTGAAACCCTACAGAGCCAATCCCTGACTCATGTGGGGTTCCCTTGCTTTTCCCAGATTACAGAAGAATGAACTGGAGCAGAGAAAGATTAGATCAACTTTTTGGTTCGGAAGTGGCAAAACCGGGACCCGAACTCAGATCTACCTGATTGGAGAAGCCCACTGAGTAAGTGAGTTGCTTTATAACTTCTTGGGTTTCTTTTTTTCTTTTTTCTTTTTTTTAAAGATTTTATTTATTTGAGAGAGAGAGAATGAGAGAGAAAGAACACATGAGAGGGGTTAGGGTCAGAGGGCGAAGCAGACTCCCTGCCAAGCAGGGAGCCTGATGCGGGACTCGATTCAGGGACTCCAGGATCATGACCTGAGCCGAAGGCAGTCGCTTAACCGACTGAGCCACCCAGGTGCCCTACTTCTTGGGTTTCTGCGTTGTGGGGAGAAAAGGTATCGTACTCACTTGCAATACGGGATGGTATATTTTGTTTTCTCCTACAATGTGGAGTTTGAATCTTGATTTGAAATTGCCTCTCTGTGAACATTTCCCCATCAGTCAAATGAGCTGACTTTCAGCTTTTTGAGAGGGTTCAGGGCTGCCATGTATGCATGTGTCTGGTATGTGATAAGCACTTAATAAAAGGATCTTATGGGTGATATTATTATTATTGTGATTAAAAAACAAGTAGGTACTGGAAAACACCCTGTGTGACAAGTGATGTGTGTGTGTTCCTGTCTGTCTGTCTGTTGGGTACCCCAGATATACCCTCAAGCCCTCCTGGCTGAGGCCTTGCTGACTCCGTGACCTTGGGATGTGGGAGGCTAGGTGAGCCTGACCTTTTTTTACTCTAAATGTGCCCCTGGGTCCCAGAGCCTATCATAATGACCCCCATAGAGGGAGAGGTCAGGAGTCAGGTGGACATGGTTCACAGTCGGGCTGCAGAGCAAGATTTCATGTCCGCACAGCTTGGCCCATCAGTCCTGCTCCCTGGTCTTTGTTGACCATTTGTCCCAGTTTCTTGCTGGTTCCTTCCTGAGATGAATTTCCCAAGTAACTATGATTTGCATTCTTCAGCATCCAAATTAATATTATTATTTCCAAATTTGAGCCATTCTGCCTGGAAAACCTTCTTATAAGCTTTAATGCTTATGTCTGTAAAAACAGATGTAGAACAAGACTTAATCTTTGCTCTTTTTTCCTCCAAAATATATATTTATACATAAAAATATATATGTATTTATAAAGTAAGCAGCAAATGAATGTATATTTATGTATACATGTGAAATTCACATAGCATAAAATTAGTCATTTAAAGTGAAAAATTCAGTGGCATTTAGTGCATTTGCATGTTCAGTGTTGTGCAACCATGATCTCTATCTAGCTCCAAAACATTTCCATCATCCCTAAAGAACATCCTCTACTCAACAAACAGTCACCTCCTATTCTCCCTTCCCTGAGCCCCTGGCAAACAGTAATCTGCTTCCTGTCTCTATGGATTTACCTGGTCTGGATATTTCATATAAATGGAATCATAGAATCTGTGGCAATATGTGTCTGGCTTCTTTCACTTAGTATAGTATTTTTGAGGTTCTTCCACATTGTAGCATATATCCGTATGTCATTCCTTTTTATAGCTGAGTAATAGTCCATCACACAAATAGACCACATGTTGCTTATCCATTCATCGGTTGATGAAAATCTGGGTTGTTTCTGCATTTTGGTTAATATAAATAGTACTGCTATGAATATTTGTGTTCAAGCATTTGTTTGATTGGCGAGGATGTGGAGAAAAAGGAACCTTTGTGCACTGCTGGTGGGAATGTAAATTGGTGAAGTCACTACAAAGAACAGAGTGGAGATTCCTCAAAAATTAAAAATAGATCTATCATATGATCCAGCAATTCTACCTCTGGGTATTTATCCAAAAAAACCCAAAAACACTAACTGGAAAAGATATCTGCACTCCCATGTTCATTGCAGCATTATTCACAATAGCCAAGATTCAAAAACAACCTAAATGTCCTTTGACAGATGAATGGATATGTGATATATGTGATACACACACACACACACACACACACATATATATATGTGATTATATAGATATAATTCAGCCATAAAAAGAACGAACTGTTTCCATTTGCAACAAAATGGACGGATCTTGAGGGCATTATGCTAAGTGAAATCAGTAAGACAGATACTTTATGATCTCACTTATATGTTGAATCTTAAAAAAAAAACAAACTCATAGATATAGAGGACAGATTGGTGGTTGCCAGATGTGAGTGCTTGGGGGTTGGGCAAAACGGGTGAAGGAGGTCAAAAGGTATAAAGTTCCAGCTACAAAATAAGTAAGTCGTGGGATGCAATGGTCAGCATGGCAAATATAGTTAATAATACTATACTGTGTATTTGAAAGTTGCTAGAAAATGATTTGAGTACCTGATTTCAATTGTTTTACTATATACTTAAAAGTGGAATGGAATTGCTGTCATTTCTGAGAATCCATTGTCAAATCCAATGTCCTGAAGATTTATCACTATGTTTTATTCCGAGCTTTTATGGCTTTAGCTCCCATATTTGGATTATCTATTCATTTTGAGTTAATTTTTACATATGGTGTGAGGTAGGGATCTTTCTTCATTCTTTTCCATGTGAATATCCAGTTGTCCCTGCCTCATTTATTGAAAACATACTTCTTTTCCCACTTGATGTTCATGACACTCTTGTTGAAAATTAATTGGCCATAGATGTATGGTTTATATCTTTTATTCCTAAGTTCCTCCATTACTGCTTTTTTGTGTGTTTAGTTGATGTTTTGCAGTTAACCAGTTTTTTATTTCCCTCTCATTTATTTTTCTGTATTTTAAAAAATATTTTTGTATGTTTACCATGGGGCTTACAATTAATATCCTAAATTTATAACAATCTAGTTTGAGTATATCAACTTTGCTTCAATAGCATGCAATAACTGTAGTCCTATACAACTCTACCCTCTTTGTGTTATTGTTGTCACAATATATTGTCTTTATACATTGTGAGCCATTAATGTTGACTTATAATTATTGTTTTATGTTTATTATTTTATGTTTTTGTATTTTAAATAGTCTAGTAAATAGAAATAGAAGTTACGAACCAAAAATGCAATAATACTGGCTTTTATATTTACTTATGTCGCTACTTTTACTGGAATTATTTATTTTTTTGTATGGCATTGAGTTACTATTTAGTGTTTTTTCATGTCAGCCTGAAGGACTCCCTTAAGCACTTTTTGTTGGATAGGTTTACTAGTGATCAGCTACCTCAGCTTTTATCTTGAAATGTCTTAATTTCTCCTTCAGTTTTGAAGCATAGTTTTGCTGGATATAGAATTCTTGTCATCCCATTGCCTTCTGGGTTCCTTAGTTTTTGATGAGAAATTGAGAAGTCTTATGGAAAGTCTCTTATAGTCATTGTCCTGGTGCTTTCAAGATTCTCTCTGCCTTTGACTTTTGGTAGTTTACTTTAATGCATCTAGGTGTGGATCGCTTTGCATTTATTAATCTTGTTATTCATTAAGTTTCTTGGATGGGTAATTTCTTTGGTCAAATTTTGGAAGATTTTGACTATATATATTTTTTTTTCCCCAAATATTCCTTTTACTCTTTTCTTTCTTTCCTCCTCCTTTTGGAATTCCTATGATGCATTTGTTGGTACACTTGAGGGTATTCCACAGGTCTCTTACACTCTGTTCATTTTTCTTATTCTTTTTTTCTCCTGCACCCCAGAGTAAATCATTTCAATTGACTCATTTTCAAATTCACTGATTTTTCTTCTGACTGCTCAGATCTCCCATTGAAATCCTGTAGTAAGTTTTTCATTTCATTATTTTACTTTTAAACTCTAGAATTTCTTTTTGGTTCCTCTTCATAATTTTTATCTCCTTATTGATGTTCTCTCTTTGTTGAGACATCCTTCCCTTGGTTTCCTTTACCTCTCTGTCCATGATTTCCTGTAGCTGTTTAGCTGTATTTAAGACAGTTGATTTAAAATCTTTGTCTAGTTTGATGTAGACTTGTGTCTGATGTCTGTGCTTCCTCAGGAACCTTTTCTATTACTTTACTTTGTGCATAGTTAATATGCTATTTCCTGCACAATTAGAACTTTTTGTTGAAAATTGTACATTGTGGTAACTCTGGAAATCAGATTCTTCTACCTCCTCTACATTTATTTGTGTTGCTGGCTTTGGACTGTAGCAGTTTATTTACTTAGTGACTTTTCTTAACTATTTTTGTAAATTCCCTATGCTTTGTCATGTATGGTCTCAGAAGCCTGTTCTTTTAACTTGTGTTCAGGTAATGCTTTGACAGGAACTTCTTTGTATACTCTCCCCCTGCAAAAAAAAAAAAAAAAAAAAGAGAGAGAGAGAGAGAGAGAGAGAAAAGGAAGGAGGAAGGAAGGAAAGAAGGAAGGAAGGGAGGGAGCGAGGGAAGAAAGGAGGGAGGGAGGGAAGAGAAATAGAAAGGAAAGCAAAAAAGAAAATTCTCAGCATTTGCTGATTTGCTCTATGTTGGGATACACTTTCAATGTGTAGCCAGACTATTTACAACTTTGCCCTAGCCTTCACTCCTGTTTGTACCAAGCCTAGATTCTGCTAGAGGCAAAAGTTTGTAATCTTCTCAGGCCTTTTCTGAGAATACATTCTGCCATGTGTCATGCTATGGACACATGTATGACTTTCTAAAGTCCCCAGTGTATGTGGTGGCTTTTGAATGCCCCAATCTCCCAAATAAAGTCTCTTTCTCATTGTTTTCCCCAGGCTTTCAGAACATTTAGTGTTTGTCTCAATTGTAATATTTTGATCCACATAGCAGTGAGTTATCCATTTGCCCGATGGTTTGAAGGAAAGCCCTCTGTGCAGTCAATTTTTTGCCTGGAGTGAGTTCCGAGTTAGACAAAACAAAGACTAGAGCATCTTGTGTCATTCCTTCAGGGAACCTCCAGACAGGTTAGAAATATACAAATACAATTCTTTGAGAATAAGACTATTCTTACTGTGGACTTAATTATGCCCACCTGCCTCCAAAATCACATGTTGAAACCCCGACCCCCCAACGTGATGATATTTGGAGGTGTGGTCTTTGAGAGGTAATTTGGCTTACATGTGGTCATGGGGATGGAGCCCTCATGCTGGGATTAGTGTCCTCATAAAAAAAGGATGAGACCTAAGCCCCCTCTCTCTCCACCATGTGAGGACACAGCAAGAAGATGCCATCAGCAAGCCAGGAAGAGGGCTCTCACAATGAAAGCCTGATATTGCCCTCTCAGCCCCAAGAACTATGAGAAATAAATTTCTGTTGTTTGAGCCACCTCGTCTATAGTGTTTTGTGATGGATGCCCAAGCAGACTACATACAGCTCTGCATCCTCCAGAACCAGGGACCAGGGCCTCACAGTGGGAATGTAGCTCTTTTCAAGACCACCAGCAGAGGGATAGGGTAAGTCAAGAGTCATAAAGTTGTCCAACCATTTTTAAATTGCCTTCTCTCCCCACACCCCTGGCATTTTCTTGGTTGTTATAAACCTCTGCCCATCTTCCAGAGTTCAGAAAAAGTTGATTCTGCCCACTTTTGCTTGCTTTTCAATGTGTCTGTGGGGTGACAGGTCCCTGGAGCTACCTGCTTCATCATTTTCACTGATATTGCTCCAAGACTTGGCTCGTGTCATATGCTGAGGGACCCTTCTGGACCTCAGTTACTATGTGGTAGTGAAACAAACTCAAGGAAACCCACAATCCAGATCTATAAGGGTGCTTGCCATACACACAGTGGCCTTGCACAGTTAAGCTTTGTGTGTCTTTGTGAGTGACTTTAGAAGCTCACGCTCTTTTTTCTTTGTTAATAGCCATCATTTACAGAAATAGGTAAAGGCTATCTCTGGAAGGTCTGTTGTTCTCCTAGTAGGATGGCCAGCTGTTGGAACTCACTGGAGTCTGAGGGGTTTCCTGAGATGTGGGATTTTCAGTGCTAAAATCAGATAGTCTTGAGCTAACCAGGATGGTTGGTCATCCTATCTCCCATTCTTCAAATTTCTCACACACCCCAAACACACTTACACACCCATACCCACACCATTACAATGTGTTGCTTTTGATATTAGTTCATCAAGCTGATTAGATTCTTGGATAAACATAATAAAGTTAAGCTCAAATTGAGGTTTGAATGAAGTCCTTCCATGCATGGTCTTCGTGGCCAATCTTTTGACGGCACAAAGGTGGGTTTGCCAACTTCAGGCTCTTGGCTGGGTTTCAGGCATTTGTGTGGGTTGTCTTGCGGCCCTTCAACATTATGCAAATGAAAAAGATATAATAACGCAAATAATCTGCATAGGTCTTTCATTGAAATACCCAAACTCAATTATTTTATCATAATGTTCTTATTAAAAGTCAATTTTGTTTTCTTTCATCTATTCACTTGTTCCCATTCTCACTGTTGACTCTAGAACATCTAGGTTAATGAATTGTGACTCTAGAAAATTGTTTTTCAGGGGAAGGGTTCGCATTTTTTAAAGAAAGATTTATTTATTTATTTTAGAGGGGTGGGGAGGGGCAGAGGGGGAGAGAGAGAATCCCAAGCAGACTCCCCACTGAGCATGGAGCCCGACGGACCCCAATGTGGCGCTTGATCCAAGGACCCTGAGATCATGACCTGAGCCCAAATTGAGAGTCGGACGCTCAACTGACTGAGCCACCCAGGCTCCCTGAGGTTGGCATTTTCGACTGTCATGGCCAGGAAGAGGGCACCACCAGCATCTAGTGGGTAGAGGCCAAGGCTGCTGCTGGACATCCAGCATAGGATAGCCGCCACCACAAAGGATTGCCTGGTCCAATGGAACAGTGCCAAGACTGAGAGATCCTGCTTTAGAAGTGAGAATTAGAACCTGTGATTGAAGTGAAGTCAGCAAGACAGAAGAGACTTTTAAAAGCGTCTATGGAAATGTTTTCCCTTATTATTATTTTTTTCAGCTAGTTTAATAAGAGGCAACCCCTCTACTTAAATATGCTCTGGCCTACAATAAAAGCTACATTTTTTGGACCTTGGAAACTCAAGTCCCAGATACAGTGAAACCCAAACCACTTGCCACTTCTACTTCTTTCTCTTGCCAGAAGATTTTGGTGCAACAGAAGAGCAAGAGGCACACACCGTATGTTTTTCATTCATTTATGCTGAAGTCGTCAAAACGTTCCCTTTTTTATGAGCCATCTGATGTCCAAAAAGCCTTTTGAATTGCATTTATAACCCTTTAAAAAGCTCATTCCTCTTCAAAACAGGAAGCCACTTTGTGAATAGAGTAAACACAGCCAAAGTGTGGAAGATGGGAGAGGGAGGCACCCCCGCTTCGGGAGCCTCTGCCCAGGGTGACAGCCTTCACCGCCCACGGCTCCTTGTGGCCATCGTGGTGGGAGGGGGTGACAGGATCAGATGGGACGGCAGTGGCCAGTGCTGATGGAGCAGCTCTGCTCCAGGCCCACCTGTGATCGGTCATCCTCAGCACTGCAGAAAGGATGCTCTGCTGACTCTGGCCCCTCCCTGCCTCCTCAAGGGGCTCACTGTCTATGAGCTCCGTTCTCTACTCATGTACAATATAGGGGATGGGCCAACTGGTCTCCAAAGACCTTTTAGCTCATGGAATTATGCCTCTCTCTAGATCTCGGGTGCCTTCTTCCGACACAGCGTATTCATGGCACACTCGGTATCACTCTCCCATTCAACACCTGTGATACACATCTCTAGCTGATAATGAGCCTTTTCCACTGACCTCAGATATGAATTCAGAACTCCTTCCCACAGAGTCCCCCAAAGCAACCACTTCCAATGATTTAGCCTTGGCACACATGGAAGAAAATGGACAACAGGTCAACCATGGCCCAGGTAGTAATAGGGGTTGTGATATCAATTCCCCTAGAGCAGGAATTGCTCTAAGGCCCAAATGTAGACACAGGCACAGTTTAAAGACAAAATAAAATATAAAGTAAAATCAAATCAAGTGAGGCAAAGCAAAATAAAACAAAACAAAAGTGAAACAGTCGAATAAAATAAACTGAAACCAAGAGAGTCACTTGCTGTGTGACCTACGGCAGGCGGCTGACTTCTCTGAGTCTTTGTTTCATGACCCATCCAAGGGCGTGGCAAGGCCCACCTTCCCATTTTAGTTACTTTCTTGCTCTTCCTTGTTTTTTGTTTTTTATAGTTGACAAAGTGCATTCGCATTCATTGTGATTATAATGAATCCTTTATCCTGAGCGCCAAGGTGCACGACTTTTTTACATTCTATTGTTTCTGACACCGAGATGCGTCTTACAGATGTCCTGCACAGTTAGGGTTCCAGATAAAATAAAAGCAGTTTTTCAATCCACAAAAGTCTTAGAATAAAACAAAAATAAAAGGAATGGTTTCCATTTACTTAATACATAGTATAGTCCTGACAGTGTCCTAAGTTGTCACTATGGCCTATAAAGCAAGTATTGATTAACATTATATGTATTAACATCTTAATATTTGCCTTACTGAGATGCAGAAATGGGGACTCTGGAAGGTTCCCTGGCCTCCCATAATCCCGTGACAGAGATGGGGCAGGTACCACTCTGCTCCTTTCTTGGTGCAAACATGGAGACTCCAGCCACGGAGGGACTATGTTTGGGGTCATGCTGAGAAAACATTATGGATCCTGGGGCTCAAAGCTAAATAGGAAAACTAATCACAGTGTTCTGTAACTTATGGACGTGAATCTCCCGTGGATCGCTGGCTCTGGGACAGAGCCTGGGCTTGAGGGCTGCTGCATCCTCCCCAAGTTTTAAGGGGCCCAGGGGAGCCGGGAAGGAAAGACACTTCAACTGGTTCGAAAGTTGAACTAGATGTATGTTCCCAGGGAGACTTCCACAGATGGTCTGTGACATTTGTTCATTCACTCAATAGGCAGCCATTGCAAGTCCTCTGTGTGTCTGGTCGGGTCAGGACACTTGCGTGCATGCGGGGCTGGTGGGGGGTGGGGGGGCGGCGGCTGGAGAGCATGGGAACTTGCCAAGTGTAAGTCACTTGAGAGGGAATGAAGCAAACTGGAAGGGCACCAGCTTGGAAATGAGCCTCCACTAGGATTGAAGGCCGGTTGTGCCATGCTTGAGCTGGGTGACCGTGGGCATGTGGCTTCACCTCTCTGAGATGAAATGCCTTCCTTATAAACTGGGACAAGCAATAGAAATCTACTCAAGGGGTGGTTGTGTGGCTTACTTAAGATCACGTGCGTAAGATGCTTATCATAATGCCTGGTACCTAAGAGGTACCTCATAAATGTGAGTGGAAACCATTTATTCATTCAACAAATATTTCCTGAGCACCTACTGTGTGCCAAGCATAGTTCTTAGCATTGGAGAGTGATACCAGTTGTTCTTACTGTTTCATAGTGACCCACAGTCCTAATCTTCTTGGGTTTCACAGAGGTTTCCTGAGGTTTGAGTTGGCTCTCAGTCCAGGAGGTGAGGTGTCTAAGACTCCCAAATTCTCCCAGAGGGGTGAGGGGGTCGTGGGGATCCATCTAAAGGAGAAAGGGAGTGAAGCACATTTCACCTTATTTCTAGGGCCATTCAGATCACTTGATCCTTAGATGATTTTTGACTGAAGTGGCCGTGGATTGTGTGGGTGGGGGGCACAGCCTGGGGGAGGGGCTCCCTTGATCCACCGCAAGCCCTCATGTTCCGTTTTCAGTCTTCCATGGCTGCCTCCGTGCCCCCTGGATAAAGTGTATTCTCACCTGGAACCTGGACTAACTCCCTCCTGACCAATGATGGTGTTGATGCTAATGGTGAGCGTGATGAATTACCACCGGGTGGGTGCTTATCAATGCAGTTTTCCATATATTCTCTCCAACCCTTGCAATAACTCTGCAAATTAGGCCTTACTATTGCCTGTGATAATGCAGGGATATGAGGTGACAAAAGGAGATGTGACTGTCTCAAAGCCACATCACTGGGAAGAGACAGAGCTAGTTGCAAACTTAACACCCCAACTCAAAACCACTAATTTTGCCAGTAAAATTATAATATTGAATGCATAGTATTCGTCAGACTCTCTCTCTTCTTAAGATTTTATTTATTTGAGAGAGAGAGAGAGAGCATGAGGGAGAAGCAAAATCCCCACTGAGCTCGGAGTCTGGTGCGGGGCTCAATCTCAGGACCTTGAGATCATGACCTGAGCCGAAGGCAGATGTTTAACCCACTGAGCCAGCCAGGTGCCCCTTTGTTAGTCTCTCTTTAAAGAACTTTACGTGTAGTACCTCATTTAAGCCCACTGCCCTACGAGGTGGATATGACTTTATTTCTAGTTTACAGACTCAGAAAGAGAGGCACAAAGTTTAGCACCCTTGACCATGCTCAGGTGGCTGGTTGGTCGTGGATCTGAGATGCCTACCTAAGCAATCTGACTACGGAGCCTGAACTGTTCTCATTTTTATTTTAAAAATATTATTGTGGAGGGCGCCTGGGTGGCTCAGTCGGTTAAGCGACTGCCTTCGGCTCAGGTCATGATCCTGGAGTCCCGGGATCGAGTCCCGCGTCGGGCTCCCTGCTCGGCAGGGAGTCAGTTTCTCCCTCTGAACCCTCCTCCCTCTCATGCTCTCTGTCTCTCATTCTCTCTCTCGCAAATAAATAAAATCTTAAAAAAATGTATATATTATTGTGGAAGTCTTCATTTTTCATGGAGGTATAATGTATGCACACATGCTAATGAGCTGCAATGAATTTTTATGCCTGTGCTACTTAATCAGCCTGAGCTACTAACCCCCTTGGCCGTGCTGATCTAATCCCCAGTTTGATGTCAGAATATTTTGATGCCACTTCACCCTTCCAGATTTATCTTCCACACATACTCACCGTGTTAACACTAATTGCAAACCCACATGATATTTATTATCGTCCATGCCCTGGTCTAAGCGCCTCACATACATTAACTCATGTTTGCTCTGTGAGGTTGGTACGAGTCCTGTGATTCCCATTTCGCAGACATGACAATGGAGGCACAGAGAAGTTAAGTGACCTGTCTAATGTTACACAGCTGGTGAGTCACAGAGCTGTGAATTAAAGGGGGATGTCGGACTCTAGACGCCTTCACATGCTCACTTCTTAAATGCACACATAATCCCTACAAAGAAAGGGCGTTGATCAAGCCCAGTTCACAGATAAGGAAATGAAGATTCAGCAAGGTTAAAACAACTTGCCCAAATATCTCTACTAGTAAGCCACAAAGTGAGGACTCTACTGATTTCCAGATACTTGTCTTTCGTCACTGTCCTGAGAGAAGTCTAAAACATCTTTGCTTTAGATAAGAATTATTGATGTATCTGTTCATCCCCTTCCAGGAGTGCCAAGTTTATGGAGAGCAGGAGCTTTGTCTTAGTGGTCTGTTGTCATCTGTAGCCCCCTAGTCCTGTACCCCACACTCTAGTACAGCCTGTGAGAAGAGAGAAGGTTCTGGAAGAAACGTGTTTGCTGTCAAGAATGGCAGAGTCCCAGGCCCCGCCTTGATGAGGCTCTGACCAAATAAATGTTTGTCTCTCCAACTCACCTCTGCAACCCCCCTGAACCCCCCCAACCCTGCAAGCTCCTGGGTCCACCCCTTCCTAGCTTTACCTAGGGGGATAGTAAATCTTGACTTTCCCATTTTCCTTCAGCTAGAAAGGATATGAATTCCGTAAATCTTGGCCTGAGTGACCATCGGGATGCATGAAATATGACAGGAAGAGGCCAGGGAGGCAGAGTTTACGCAGAGCACAGCATCCAGTGTCGGGGATGGGCAGACCAGGGGCCCTTGGGGACCCCTTGGGCTACAGAGAGAAGCCTCCCCAGTCTGGGCTGGAATAGACGGTTATGGTCTCTGCCCCAGTTGCCAAGGTTCTAAGAGCGTTGCCACTGCACGGGGCAGGAGTCACACGTTGCAGAGAATCCATGTCGTCCCTGTTCTCTTCTTCACTCTTGGCTGTGCCTCCAAGGACGTGGGGTGGGAATGGTGATCCATCCATTAGGGCTGACAGGGCAGCAGGAAAGACTTAGCAGTGATGAGAGGAAGAACTTCCTGCAGGGAACCTTTATTAAGCCCTGAAGTGAGTTATTGACAGAGGTGGTGGAAGTGACTTCCTGACTTTGAGACCAAGATGGATAGTTATTGGTCTGCAGGAGTTTGGCCCGGCCGTCTGCGTGGGCCCTTGACCCCTTCGGGGGAGACCGTGCATCAGCTGCGTCGGCCTCCAAGGGCATTCGAGAATGCTCAACGATGATAAAACTCCTCTTTGATGGCAGGTTTAGTGTTTTTACTACTTCTCCTCCTCCTCCTTTCGTATGGTAGAATTACACTATGTTCATTCTAAATTTTTAAAAATCCATATAATCTACAATTCCCACTCCCCTTTCTACTGCTAACATTTGGGTAAATCTTAATAGATGTTTTGAATATACATTCACACACACACACACACGCACGCACACACACACACACACAGAGCAGTCCTTGTATGATCTCTATTTTACAATGTAGACAAGCTCACACTGCCCTCATTGTTCTGATGCTTGATTTTTTTCCTATTAACATTGTGGGCATCTTCCCATGCCAGGACACACATTTCATTCCATTTGTAAGACAGTAACTTCATATTCCGTATTATGGATATATCATAATTCATGTAATCAATCTTCAGTGACCTAATTTCCAAGTTGTTTTTCCGATGTTTTTCAATGAAGAATGCTGCACTAAACCATTAGTGTTTCCGTCCTTCCATACATGTAGGGGCGTTTCTTTAGAACACATTTCTAAGTGAAACTAGAAAGCTAGAGCTAAAAGACCTTTGGGTGTTGCCTGGTGGAATGCAACTGCTCTCCATGAAGATGGAAAGCACTTATTCCCAATTTTGATGAAGGTGTTGGAAAAATGACTCAGCCTTCCCCAACGATGCTCATGAGCACTTTGAAATGTTTGTCAGGGGCACCTGGGTGGCTTGCCGGTTAAGCATTTGCCTTAGGCTCATGTCATGATCCCAGGGCCATGGGATTGAGCCCTGCGTTGGGCTCCCTGCTCTGCAGGGAATCTGCTTCTCCCTCTGCCCCTCCTCCTCCTTCTGCCCCTCCCCCTGCTTGTGTTCTCTCTCTCTCTCTGTGTCAAATGAATAAATACAATCTTTAAAAAAATATGTTGTGTTATAATATGTTAAAAAAAGTAATTTGTATCCATTCTAGGAAAATGTAGAAAATAAAAAAGGAACAAAAGGAACCAAAGACACAATGTGAATATATTTAACACTTTGGAATTGCACTCTTAAAAAGGGTGAAGATGGTAAATTTTATGTTAGATGTATTTTATGACAATTAAAAAAAAAAACAGAATAAAAGGAAAAGATTGCATGGTTTCATCCCCCAGAGAAAACAGCCCTTTCCCCTAGAGATGTTTTTCTCTGTATTAATACACTGAGTTTACTAATTTCTAACCTGCTATGTTACTGAATATGTCATGACCAATTTTTAGCATAAAGAAGTCAAGATGATTGTTGATGGCTGTGTGGTATTAGGTGGTAACAATAAAGTCAATAGTAACCGTGTATCATTGAGGGTTTGCTATATGCCAGGCACTGAGCTAGGCTCTCTTCGTGTATAATCTTATTTAATCCTTACAAAAACCTTATGAGTGGTTACTATTATGAAGAGGAAAGAAACTGAGGCTTATAGAGGTAAAGTCACTTGTCTAAAGCCTCATAGCTGATTAAAGATGCTAACTTGAGTGTAGCCCCACGTGCTTCACTATGTTCCTCATACTGGACTAATGGCCAGGGGCCGTGGGGTGCTAGGCAACCTCCCATCTTGGGTGTTTGGGCTGCTCCCAGTGCTCCATCCATCCTGCCAACTGTGAATCATCCTTAATTCCATTCCTTCTTAATACCATCTTATCCATTCTGTATTTCTTGGCCAGCCCTCCTTCCCCTACATTCCCCAACACTCATAAACACCAAGAGGGACAGCATAGTGGGGTTGAGTGTAGACTCTGAAGCAAGATTCCCCAGGTCTGAGGCCCGGGTTCACCCCTCTCTAGCTGTGTGGCCTGAAGCCAAATATCTAAACTCTTTTGTTTCTAAATATTCCTACCTGCATATGGAAGTTAATACTAATAATCTCTATTACAAGTTTGCGTGCGCACAAATACACACATGCACGCACACATAATACACCTACATTCATACATACGTATATAATGTGTTAGTTGCCTATTGCTGGTGTAACAGATTACCATGAATTTAGTGGCTTAAAACAGCAAGAATTTGTTGTCTTATAGTTTTGGAGGCCAGAAGTCCAAAATGAATCATTTGGGGCTAAAATCAAGGTGTCAGCAGGGCTGGTTCCTTCTAGAGGCTCCAGGGGAGAATCTGTTCCTTGCCTCTTCCAGCTTCAGGGGGCTGATGGCATTCCTTAGCTTGTGGCCCCATCTTTCTGATCTCCGTTCTGTCTTCTGAGGTCAAATCTCCCTCTGCCTCCTCCTTATAAAGACACTTGTGATTATATTTAGTTCTCACCCAGATCATCTCTCTATCTCCAGATCCTTCATTTAATCACACCAGCGAAGGCCCTTTTTGGCATATTGGGTAAAATTCACAGGTTCTGGAGATAAGGATGTGGATATGTTTGGGGTCTTTATTCAGTCTAACATATACACTTTTTTTTTTCAAAAGTGAGCAATTGCTATTATTGGGAAGGTAGACACCATTTCTGATTCCTCTAACCACCCTCAGTATCTAGATAGGAAAGACTCAGTGCACTTCTATGCATACATTTGAGTCAAAAGAAAGAGTTTTTGAAAATACAGACTATCCAATTCTGCAGAGTTCTTTTAAAATAAGTCCTTAGAGGACTAAAACAATAGAGTTTATCATGATTGATGATGATTTTTCTGAAAAACTTAAGGGATCTTGGTTGCCCTCCCCTTCTCCCTGCTGAACCTTACCTTCCTCTGCCCCACGATCCCTCTGGCCTCTTCCCTGCCTTGTACCTTATTTCAGGGAGAAAATGAAAGCCATGACTTCCTGCCTCAACTTTCTCCTTTTCTACTTCGATCCTACCACGAACCATAACTAAAATTCTACCATTTCTTCCTTTCCTTCTGCCAAAATAAAATGGGTGTTCCTTCTTCAGTCCAAAATGACTCTCTTGGGGTGCCTGGGTGGCTCAGTCAGTTAAACATCTGCCTTCAGCTCAGGTCATGATCCCAGGGTCCTGAGATTGAGCCCCACGTCGGGATCCCTGCTCAGGGAGGAGTCTGCTTCTCCCTCTCCCTGTGTGCTCTCTCTCTCCTTCTCTTTCCTGCTCTCTCTCTCTCAAGTAAATAAATAAAATATTTAAAAATAAACAAACAATGTGACTCTCTTTACTTCAACATCCCTGAACATCACCCCTTCTCAACTTTTCTTTTTCTTTCTTTTTTCTTTTTTTGCATGAGAGAGAGAGAGAGATTGAGAGAGAGCACACACGAGCAGTGGGTAGGGACAGGGGGAGAAGCAGACTCCCTGCCGAGCAGGGAGCCCGATACAGGACTCGATCCCAGGACCCTGGGATCATGACCTGAGCCAAAGGCAGACGGTTAACCAACTGAGCCACCCAGGTGCCCCCCCCCAACTTTTATAAGCACTTTGCCGCATTGTTTACACCAAATTTTCTCAAATTGTGTTCTGAAAAATACTAATTGTCTGAACATGTCAAAGGAAGCTCTGAGTGGGATAATGTTTTCTATCCATCCATCCATCCACCTGCCCATCCATCCATCCATCTATCCATCCACGCATCCATCCATCTCCCCATCCATCCATCCATCCATCCATCTACCTTTCTGTCATCTTCTGTGATCAAATATATGGGAGCCTACCTATTTCCCCATCTCATACACACACTTACTTTTATCCTTCACCTTGACCACTGGGGAAATCCACAAGCGTGCATTAGCATATTTAAAGCCCTGAGAAGAACTGCCTTAAAAATACAACAAAACAAAGTATGTTTATTTTCATCTTACCCAATATTTCCCAAACTGAATTGAAGACAGACCCTCTTTTTCATGTCCTTTCTCCTCACGGAATACCTTCTGAAACCAGTGCCCCTTGGGTCATCTTTTGGGAAGCGCTGAGTTGTACACTTTCTGAATTGAATTCCCAACAAGGCCATTACCTGTTCCCTACACCGCCTTGCTGAGCTCTTGGAGCTTCAGCTATGAAAGCAAACTGAATGCATACTCTGCACCAGCCCCATTATGCTCACAATTACCTTAGATATAACAACTTTATGCAATCCCCATCTTACAGATGACAAAAGAGAGGCTTGGAGATGAAATCATTTGTCTCTAGTTAAATCAACAGTGAGTGGCAGAGTTGGGTTCAAACCAAGGTCTTCATGAATCCAGAGTCCATGGTCTACACTACTCCTTTTTTTCCCCCACTAGAAGCATAAAAGCCAAAGACTATGTTGTTATCTTTCTCTAAGGAGACCTTACGTCCCTGTTAATTTCTTCGGAGAATGCCAGTTTCCTAAAACCCTACCTGTCTTAGTTCATGAAGAGCTGCAAGTGTGTTTTAAATCCAGAGGGAAAGACCAACAAACAACAGCCCTTCTCCCTTGGTGGCACATTTATAAACAGATGCAAGACAGGAAATGGGTACCCTCCACCCCTGCCCCAGGGTGTCTGCAGACAGAACAAAGAACAGGGTTCTGTGCCCGGCCAGCGTGCACAGCCTCTAACGTGATTGCTGCCTGATGGTGTGAAATGGATTCAAGGCCCAGGTCCATCTGGTTTGTGTATTGTGAACGAGCTGTTAAAGTGTCAGGACTTAACTTCTCTGGATTTGAGGAAGTCTCATGAGGTTTTATTGAGCAGTTAAGATGGGTGTAAACCTCACTGGTGGGACCCGCTTCTCCCCTATGATCTAAGAGACATACACAGTTCATAGGATGGAGAAGCACAGGTTAAAAATAAGAGGATGTACCCCCCCACCCCCACCTCCCAATTAAAGCACTAGGGACTTAGGATCCAGGCTCCACTGATTATGCACAATCATGAGCAATTCATTCTCTCTCTCAAAGCCCCAGGACCTCCTCTGGGACACGGGGACCATTATCTTGCCCAAGTCACAGAGCTGCTTGGATATGAAAGATAATGAGAGCTGTAAAGGAGTCTGCTAATGGGAGGGGTAGTCCTAGCTTCTTTCATTTCCTTTTCCAGAAGGAGCCAGAAAGAGCTGTAGGGACCTTGTGTCTTGTTCCCGCTTACCCTCTCTCCTGGTCACAATTAGGGAGTATTTCTACACATAGTACCAAAGCGTCCTCAGGAATGACTTGCAGCTGCTCTGGGTCGTGTGGTGTTGGCTGCTTCTGAAGGTCCATCAGCCTTGGAAAGAATAGAAGATCATGGCTCCAGGCTGAAGAAGGGGCAACAGGAGGTGTGGTGGTTTTAAAATGCATTCATGAATTCCTTGACACACCTCTTATCAAAAGATGGCGTCTAATCCCCTGTCCCTGAATATAGCCAGGCTTTGTGGCAGACTTGTGATGAATAGATGATGGTGGCAGGGGTGCTCTGTGAATTTTGAAGCTAGGCTAGGAAGACACTCCAGCTTCCCCCTGGCTCCCTTGCTTGGAGCACTTGCCCTTGGACTTCCTGGACTTAAAGCCTCTCTTGTATAATGACCCCATTTCTCCACCAGAAAATGGGTCTTCTGTGTGTGGCTGGGCTTGAAGGAGAGTTGTTTGCAGATAGACAGTCCCAAAACTACATCCTGACCATTTTCTTTCTTCCCATGTCCTCGTGTAACTTTCCAGGAAAGAACTCTGATTGATTTTGTTTGGGTTGTGAACCCATTCCTGAACCAATCACCATAGCCGGAGGGATGAGCCACTGGGATTGGCCAGCACGGGTTACATGTCCCGCCTTTGGATTTTGGGAATGTCCGGATATCAAGTTGGATTAGCAAAACCACACACATGACACGGAGAAGAGATAGTTCCCCTAAAATGTGGGTGCTTTTTGCTTAAAAGAGGGAATAGAGAAAGGGGTACTGAGCAATGAAGAAAATGAGATATCTCTGTCGGCAGATTCCACACGTGTAATTTTCTGTTTGTTTCTGGATTTAGCTGTCAGTTCCTTGTATCAGAGAATTACAACCCCAGGCCCAGTGTAGTATCTGATACATAGTAGGTGCTCAAGAAAATCCCAATGCTATTTCTTTTTCTTTTTTTTTAAATTAATTTATTTATTTGAGAGAGAGTGAGTTGAGGGAGGGGCAGACGGAGAGGGAGAGAAGCAGACTCCCTGCTGAGCGGGAGCCCAACATGGGGCTCGATCCCACGACCCTGAGATCATGACCTGAGCCAAAACTGGGAGTCCAGTGACTGAGCCATCCAGGCACCAACCCCCACATGCTATTTCTATCATGTCAAGCTAGGATTGTCATGAGTCCAATAAAAACAGGTGAGGATTTCATGGGTGACACTGGCTATTGTACCTGTAGGAGAAGGAACCAATTATCAGGTACAAGAGTTTAGCTTTTGACTTGTTTTCTCTGAGCTTCAGGTTTTCTCACCTGTCAAATGGGTTCAGTAATGAAACTTACCTCCAAGGGGTATGGAAAGGATCCGGACAGAATGTGTATGAATGGGCTAGAATGTTTTTAGCAAATATGTATTATCATCCCCGAGATGTCTCTGGGCAAAAAGTTTCTGCCCTTTTCCTGGAACTCCGTTCATGGACTAGCTTTAGGCAATTAAAAGCCATCAGTTATGCTTGCTGAAAATCACTCCGTTTTCCCCGATGTTCACACCTGTCAAATAGGAATAATAATTCCATCTCTTGTACCAGGCCATTAGTCAAGGTGGATTCCTTCTGGATGCAGAGTGCTGAGTGGACTCACTATGGCCTCCCCTGTAGCTATGAATCATTACCTTGCAGAGTGGTTCTTTGGTTCTTTGGTTCAGCGTCTGCAGGCTGACTGAGAGAGAGGGTTTAGGGGGAGGGACATGGAGAATACTGTGCTTTTTTGTTTCCAGTGACATTTTCCCAACCACTGCTTCCTCCTGCACTCCAAAGCCTTAGGAGTCCAACCTAAACGGTGCAGCAAGTGAGTTGTTCAGGGAGAGAGGAAATTACAGAAGTTCAGAGGCCTGCTTGGTATTTGCGGGAGGTAGTGAGCACTAGCTCTGGGCTGTGAGTCTCACACTTTGCCCTAATTTTTGTGGAGTGGTATCTTGGCTTTGGTCA
Source organism: Mirounga leonina (assembly GCF_011800145.1). Taxonomy (NCBI): domain Eukaryota; kingdom Metazoa; phylum Chordata; class Mammalia; order Carnivora; family Phocidae; genus Mirounga; species Mirounga leonina. The sequence goes on from NW_023270436.1 coordinate 11,815,107, forward strand.
TGACTCCATCACTTACCTGCTGAGAGCCCTTCAGCAAGTCACTTTATTTCTCTGAGCCTCAGTGTTCTCATCTGCGAAATGGGACTAATAATCTCCATTCCACCTGCATGGATGAGCCCTGAAGAGGGAGAGCCCCAAGGACGACTTCCACTCATCGCCCCCACCTCAGATGTCTCCAGGTAGGATGCTCCCAAGCCTTCCAGCTAGCTCTGTTCCTTAACCTTCCATGATGTACTGACAAGACAGCCCTCGATCACACAGGCAGCAGTCCCTGCCCCCAAGGGGCAATCAGTGGGGACAAAGGTCAAATAAAGAGTCACTCAAACAGATAATTATAGATGTGAGAGCTGCTGACATGGATTTTGGCTCTTTTTGTTGTTCGATACCTCTGCCCCCTTCTTCAGACCAAAGCACCTCCCTTTTTTTTTCAGGGGATCTACCCCTTGTCTATATCATGTAGTTCTGCACCGCTTGCTGATTATACGCCTATCCTTACATTCACGGTCCCAAGGGTGGACATGTGACCCATGCTGGCCAATCAGTTGCTCATCCCTCCGGCTGCAGTGATTGGCTCCAGAATGGGCACGTGACCGAAGCAGAGCCAATCAGAGTTCCCTCTTGGGACTTTATATGGGCAAAAGGAAGTGGAAAGCCTGGAAGTTTGGACGGAGTTGTGTGTCCGCATACCTGCCCTCCTTAACTCCAGCTACATGGAGAACCGTTTCTCAGGAGAAAAGAAGGGGGTCAACATATAAGAAGGCAGCAGAATCAAGATTTAAGCTGAGGGGGAGAGAGAGGGAGGGAGAGAGATTTCAAGTCCCAGAGGTCTGTGAGTCCCCCCATCTCTGGGATTTAGGTGTCCTATGAGTTAATAAGAGCATCTTTTGGGGGTTGGGCTGGTTTAACTTCAGTTTCTGTTCCTCACGCAATGAAAGGGTTCGGACCCAAGCAAGTTCTTTGCAGGAAATGCACAAAGAGCTACAAGAGACTATAACAGGAAGAACTGGGAACATCTACAGGGGTGGAGAAGGGTCTCCTGAAATGAGCAAGATGAATAGGAGTCGGCCAGTCCAAGGGTGGGGTCAGGGGCTTAGAAGAGTATTTTCCAGGTGGGGGCTGTGACACATTCTAAGGGCCTAATCAGGAGAGAAGCTGATTAACCAAGGCCATTAACTGAGCCATTATCTGAGGCTATATATATGCATACATATACATACATATATATACACAGTGTATAAAGTCCCACCATCTATATATGTATGTGGAGAGAGAGAGAGAGAGAGAGAGATGGTAGGACTTTACAGAGAGACATTAGACCCTGAAACAGGAAACAACCTCCAGCTTAATCTCCAACATGCCTGTTTCTAAATATTAATCAATCACATATTGCCCTAGGAAATTTCTCTCTAACTCTGCCTCCCCATTGCCCCCTGCATCCAGCCATGTCCTCAGGGCCCCTTCTTTCCACACGTTTCTCTCTTCCCGCCTTTTCCAATAGTCCTTGGTATCTTACCTCCTATCTCTGGTCTGTCTGCAGGAAGGAACAGCCCCATGGTTTATGATGTAAACTTGAATGTGCGCCAGAGTCAGAATCACCTGGAGGGCCTGTGGAAACACAGATTGCTGAGCCCTGTCCCCACTGTTCCTGATTCAGCAGCTCTGGGATTGGACCTGAGCAACTACATTTCTAACAGGTTCCCAGGTGGTGCTGATGCTGCTGGTCCCAGGACCACACTTTGAGAACCACCAACAAGGAACAATTTGTCTGTCTCCAGTGGTCCATCCCTCACATCATGGCCTCCTGTTCCTCAGCCAAAGGGTCATTCCACTCCCTCCCAAACACGTGAAGTGTTCCTTTGCCTCAGCTTACTGCTCTGTAAAATGCAGACAATAATGGCACCTAACTGATCAGATCATCTTATGTAAAGCCATTAGAACAGTGACTGGCATGCAGAAAGTACTACTTAGGTGTTAGTTATAATTGTTTATAACTAATTGTTTATTGTTTTGGCATTTTCTATTTCCCAGAGATGGCCACAGCAACACCTCCTGTCCCATACATTTGCCTTATCACGTGACCTTGAGATTCCTCCCACTGAGTATGGAGATTACATCTCCTTGATCTTTTTTTTTTTTTTAAAGATTTTATTTATTCATATGACAGAGAGACACAGCGAGAGAGGGAACACAAGCAGGGGGAGTGGGAGAGGGAGAAGCAGGCTTCCCGCAGAGCAGGGAGCCCGACGCGGAGCTCGATCCCAGGACCCTGGGATCATGACCTGAGCCTAAGGCAGACGCTTAACAACTGAGCCACCCAGGCGCCCCTACATCTCCTTGATCTTGGGTGGACCTTTATGATTGCTTTAACCAACAGTGTAGAAGGAGTGATGCCATGTGACGTCTGAGGCTAGTTTATAAAAATGCCATACACTTCCTCCTTGTTCTCACTCATGGAGCCCAGCCGCCATGCTGTGAGGAAGCCCAAATGAGCCCACATGGAGAGGCCATGTGGAGACGCTTTATGTCAATGTCCGGGTGAACAGTGCAGTTATTGACCCAGCCAACAGCCAACATCAACTGCCAGACAGGTAATGAGGAGACCTTCAGATGCTTCCAGCCTCTAGCCATTGGATCACCTCCAGCTGTCAGATCATCCAGCTGAGGTCCCAGATGTCATGGTAGAGACAAGCTGTTCCCACTATACCCTGTCCAAATTCCTGATCCACAGAATGAGTGGGCATAAGTACAACGGTTGTTTTATGCCACCAAGTCTTGGTGTGGTTTGTTGTACATCAGTACCAACTGGAACAATTATTATTATTATTATTATTAAGGATTTTATTTATTTATTTGAGAGACAGAGAGTGAGAGAGAGAGAGAGTGCAAGCTGGGGAGGGGCAGAGGAAGAAGCAGGCTCCCCGCCGAGCAGGGAGCCCAACACTGGGCTCGATCCCAGGACTCTGAGATCATGACCTGAGCCGAAGGCAGATGCTTAACTGATTGGGCCACCCAGGCACTTCTATTAATCATTATTATTAATTATCATTTTGCATTACTTATCCCAAGAGACAAATTGTCAGACAATGCCAATCCCCAAGAAAGCAGAATAAGCTATAGTTGATTTTTATTTGAAGACTGGATCTTGCTCCTCCAGGCTTGAGCTCACGCCCAAGAAAAGGTGGCCAACCTTGCTTCTGCCCTAAAGACTCCCCTGCTTCAGCTCAGCACCCAGGGAGAGGGGGCAGAGGACTGGAGCCGGGAGCAAGAAGAGTTTCAGGATTTCCATCTGCTGTGTTGCCTTCGAGGAGTGACTGAAACAGCATTTCTGGTGGTGTCTTGCAGTCCTTGCCTTTTTCTCACCCTCGCCTGTGGCCAGGTGTCCAGCTAGCCCTGCCCTCTGCTTCTGCCTGTCTCCTATTTCTCTGCTCCTTCCCCACACTTCCGTCCTGAGTCTCCTTGGTGGGAGTGGGTGGTGACTGCCTAGCACCATTAGTGAGACCCAAACTGGCACTTCCTTTGTGAGCCAATGGGCTCTGCTGCTCGGAGCCTGTGACCGGCCTACCCAAGACCCTCCAAAGGCTCCCTGTTGTCTTCAGGGCCCCTCCACAGGCCCACCCAGTCCTGGGGAGTCCTGCTCACCCCTCTGCCTTCATTTTGTGCCATGAGTCTTCTTCATGTTCTCAAGAATCCAGCTGTACTGACCGCCTTTCAGTTCCTTGAATACCCTGTGCTCTCAAACGCTGGGCCTTCGCCCACGCTGTTCCCTCAGTCTGGTTTGCTTTTCCCTCCCTGAGTTTACTGCCACACCTCCTTCAGATCGCGGTGCAGGGATCCCTACTGCAGGTTCTCAGCATGTCTCTTCCTCCCCTTCTCATCAAGCTTACAATCGTGACTGAACATTGGATTGCTGTCTGTTTGAACCATTAGGTTCTAAGCTCCGTGAGGGCAGGAAAGTTGCTCGATTTCTTCTCTGCATCTCCCAGTAAATATGGCACAGTGCTCAGCGTGTTGGAGGTCCTTGGCAAACATTTGTGGAGTAAATGAGTGAACAAGCAAGCATAACCCTTTCCGTGCTCAATGATCCCTTCTGATTTTTGTCAACAGTGAAGCCCTTCCAGAAAAGACAGAACAAAATGCAGTTGCAAAGTGGGGTTAAGGCATGCAGATTTCTGCCTTGCGGACTTTGCTGGGCTTCCTCCTCTTTAGGGACTGGCTGGACTCTGGCTGCCTGTTCAGGGGCTTGTGTTCAAATTCTGCTCCTTCCTCTCTGTGTGCCCTTGGATCAAGTACTCACCCCGCTCGTTCTTCTCTGTAAAATGGGATAAAGACGAGTCCTACCACATGAGGTCATTGGGAGCTGTCTGGGTGAATATGTGCAAAGCACTGGGAACTGAGTCTGGTCTACACTAAGGACTCTGAGTTATTAGATTAGGAAAGGCTCCACTTTGCTGGCCTGGTCTGCCTCCTCCAGCTGCCCCGTCCAAGTGCCCGCCCAGCTGTGGCCTCGTCCTGCTCATCACGAATGGCTGCCTGCTATTTCCTTGTCCTCGCTCGTCTGGATTCTGGGACTTCCTACACAGGAGCCCAGCCCTGGACAGCAATGGTGACCCGTGGAGAATGCATCACGCCTGTCAGGGTCCTATTGCTTCAGTGGCCGGGAGGGCAGCATCCTGCTGGGAGAGAGAGCTTCCCACGAAGATGGATGGCCTTCCACTCCTTGACAGAGCTCTAGCCGGGAGAGATCAGGGACCCTGCCGCGGGATGGTAGGGGTAGTGTGTCTGAAGTGGCTAGTGGGCCCAGTGGGAGAGGACAAGGCAGGCGTGGAGGCCTTGTTCACTTTGCTTCACTAACTCTCAGCCTTGCAGACTGACGAGCCCTCTCTCCTTGGAGAGGCAACTGCTCAGCTGCCCAAGTGTCCCTTCACACAACAAGGAAGCCCAGGGTTTGCAGACATCATTTCAGGGTCAGGGGCTTTGAGAAGGCCTTGCTTTGCCGTGTTTTACCTTGATCACTGAAATGGGCCCATTACTTCTCTTCCCCCAGATCTCAGTTTCTTCATCCACAGAATGGGAATAATCTAGGAGATAGGCATGTGGGCCTCCAGAGAGCACCATCTATGGAAATGGTCAAAAGCTTTCTGTAAAGGGCTAGCTGGGAGATATTTGGGGCTTTGTGGACCTTTTGGTCTTTGTTGTAACTACTCTGTTCCGCTGTCGTACCAGGAAAGCAACCACAGGTGATAGGTAAATGAATGGATATGCTCCAGTAAAGTTCCAATAAAACTTTATTTATATGAGCAGGTGGCACTGGGATTTGGCCCATGGGCCACAGTTTGAGAGCCCTGGTCTCGGACATAGTTCTCTGGAGCTGGGCTTCTGGATCCTGGCTGTGCTTGGGTTTAAATCCCAGCTCTGTCACTCACTCGCTGTGGGACATTTCTTCACTTAATGGCATTTGTAAGAATCTGAGGAGTTATACGTTCATAGGCAAAGCAGTTGCAGGGGTGTCTGGAAAACATTTATCATAATATGTGTTCACTCTCACTTTTGTCGTTACAAAGCTGAGGAAAACATGGCCCCTGCCTTGAGGGATAAGCCTTGAATGTCTTGAGAGAAATCCGGTGCCCTGTCATAGTTTCCTAATATTGCATAAGATCAGACCCTTCTTTTTTTCTCCAACCTTCTACATCAGTGCATCTTTCATTCTGTTTCCTGATTGATTTTCCTAAAACAATGATTCATTCTTACCTTTCTAAGATGAGGTTTCCCAGGAGTAGACCCTGAGATGAAATTTGTGTTCGGGTAATTTATCTGGGAAGTGCTCCCAAGAGAGCAAGAGAATGCAAAGTCCAGCAGAAGAGAGCTTCATCCTGATCCCCTGAGGGAGCTCTGGGTAGAAGCTCTGTCTCAGAGTTTGTCCCTGTCTGAGGCAAGGACTGTCACATTCCTGCACTTGATAGACATGGATTGGCTGAGGGCTCTGCAAGAGGGACAGAGCTCCCAGGCAGGTCCTGCTTTCTTCTCCCAGTAGACACAGGGGTTCGGAAGACATGAAGGCCAGTTGTGCTAGGAGGGTTGGAAGGGCAGTCCTTAGAAATAGAATTGCATAGAAGCTGGAAGGAAGGCATGCAAAACCTATAACCAGACTGGGGAATACTGGCAGTATCCATGGCTCTGCCTTGGCACCCAGGAGCTGATGTCCTCCTGCATTTGGCATGACTCGCTCTGGGGTAGTGTCACACTCCAGACCTTCTGGCTAAGATCATATTGTCACACTCCCCTAGTCCAAATCTACCAAGGTGTACAGAACTAAGTGAAAGGCTCTTAAATGAGCACTCAAGCACAGCAACAAATTGGCCCCAACCCAGCATCTTATCTTGATGTTCCTAGGAAGTTTCTACTCGATGCTTTGTTACCCCAAGATACCATGCACAATGAGCCTCTCTACATCCAGGCCCCTTCCCAGGATGATGCTCCTTCTCCTGTCTAATGACATCTGGTCCCCCAGTCTTCAATTCTGACTTCAGAGCTCATCTTTTCTTCTAGCTCTTCAGTTGACATGGTGGGCTCAATGAATGTGTTTTGAGTGAGTTCATGAGAGCATGATTTAAAACATGTTCTTTCTGTTTCTCGAAGAGCAGAGATTTGGGATCTACGGAAGAAAACAGAAAGGCTTGGCAACACATCACAGCACACATTACTGTTTTATCCACACCAGATAATGTTATTCCTACATGTAAGTGAGGGAACAGAGGCACAGGGAGCTGATATAAATGACCCAGGATCTCTTAGTCAGTTCTAGAATTCAAATCTACTTTGTTCTTGTTACTCTGAGAACTTGCTATCCATGGATGCAAATTCAGAGATGGATAGTAAGAAAAGCATGATATTGGGTGCTCTTGGCATCTAATTCATCATTCAGACACCTCTACATACCTCTTAGTGTTTTTCCTTAAGGGTCACTTCTGGATCTATTATCTGACATTCTCCTATTTGGTTAAGACAAAGAAAAGGCAAAAAAAAGAGGACTGTGTAACTTAATGGTTAAGAGAAGAGCCTTCAGCTTGGCCAACCTGGGTTTGAATCTCAGCTCTGCTTTTTTTTTTTTTCCTGTGTGACTTGGGTTACCTAGCCTCTTTGAGCATCTGCTTTCTCAATTTCTTTTTTTTTTTAATTTTTTTTAAAGATTTTATTTATTTATTTGAGAGACAGAGTGAGAGAGAGAAAGAGCACAAGAGGGGGGAGCGGGAGAGGGAGAAGCAGACTCCCCGCTGAGCAGGGAGCCCGACATGGGACTCGATCCCGGGACTCCAGGATCATGACCTGAGCCGAAGGCAGTCGCTTAACTGACTGAGCCACCCAGGCGCCCCTCTCAATTTCTAGAAAGGTATTAACAATGTCATAGATTGTTAGGATGTCTTAAAGTGCTTGCTTGCTAGATGATGGAGATGATGTGCTAGGTGATGACCTCATTGGTAACAGTGTTGATGATGATGGTGATGGTGATGATGATGATGATGGTGGTGGTGGTGGTGATGGTGGTGATGGTGGTGGTGGTGGTGTTGGTGATGATGGTGTTGGTGATGATAATGATAATGATGATTATGGTGGAAGTCATGATGACTATGGTGGTGGCAATGATGATGATGATGGTGGTGATGGTAATGACATGATGGTAATGACAATGATGGCAAAGGGCACCTTGGACTTGGCAAAATTCATCCTCAGGCACCATCATTGGTTGCTAGGATTACCAGTACCTATGACAAAGCATCATTTCTGGCACAGTCATCCTTGGTAGGACGTGGGAGGGACTTTCTTGGGACACACAGATAAGGCTGGAGACCACACACGAGAAGAACAAGCTTGGGAATCAGAGAACCTCCTTCTCTTTGCACAACTGGCACCAATTCCTGTGTGTCCCTGGGCAAGTCAACCCTTGCCCCTTTGTCTGAGCCTGTACTTTCTTCTTCCTATGTTGACTAGGTTGGATGAGATGAAAGGGAAATCAGATTCAATGAATCCTGTGTGGGATGTCCTTTAGCATAGGTCTCACTGAGGAACCCATAACTACATTTTGGCTTATTTGAGCCACCCTTTCAAGAACTTCCAGTCTTTTAAATCTTCCCTCTTACTCTTTGTGCCTAGACCTATACCCAGCACACAGAAGGAGGCCATCAAATGTCCATTTCCCAAAATAAATAATAACAGCCAACAATGAATTCGGACTTACTTGAAGGGCTCCTGTCACAGAGCAGATTCCCCAGGAGGCTGACTTTGGGGTAGAGATCAGCAAGCAGGAAGTCTATGAGGAGGCTTTCAGGATCAATGCCTGCAGAACTGAAATGACAGTGCTCTAGTGATCAGACAGATCAAACAACAGGCAGGACTGGGCAGAAGGAGAAGTTGGGTTGACACAGGCTGAGCCAGGGCCTCCATGAACCTCACAGGGAGCCCTAGAGCCAAGATAACCCTTCTGAGTCTCTGTCATTGCGGTGAGGGACACAGCTGCCTGGGGAAGGCGGGGCACCCTTGGGTGATCTAGCTCTTTTCACAGCTGAAGCAACCCCAAAGAGACTGACAGCTGAGGTCTAGCAGATGGCAGCACTCCTGGCAGCTGAGACAATAGACCTTTCATTCCCGAAAGGGGAGCTGGGCAGCATGTCACAGCATCGGGTATAGATTCCTCTCACTTCTATTACAAATAAGGGAACTGAGGCACAGGGAGGCGATCTACATTGCTCAAGCTTTTGTAATTTATGAAGAAAGGCTCTAGGATTCAAATCCAAGTCTATTGGCTTCCAAGCCAACTTTATTCTTGCTACACTCAGAACTTGCCAGAAGACGTACTTCCACGGGCGGGGGGGTGGGGTGGGGTGGGCACATAGTTGTCTCCCTCGGTTGGGGGATGAGCATAACAGGGTCAGTAGCTCAGAGAACCATGGAGCGGGGAGGAAAGAGATGAGGACACTCATCAGTCCAGAGGAGACATTTTAGTGAATAGCAATGGTTTCTGCAATGAAAATAATTCACTGCTTGCGAAAAGGTATTCCCCCAGAGGGATGGGAGTACCATGATTTATTTCCTCCTCAAGAAAATCATCCTTTGTTCCCTTCGAAGGGTAAATTCAGAGTGAGTAGTGACTAAGAATATTGGCTCCGGAACCCGAAAGAACTGGCCAGGAAGCTTTGGGTCTCCCCCTTCTAGCTGTGTGATGATGGGCAGCTTACTTACCCTCTCTGAGCTTCCATCTCTTCATCAGGGAAGCTCATTTACCTGTGGCCATTGTTGGGAATAAGGAAGATACAAGTCTTTAAAGTGCCTGGCACATATTAGATGCTAAATAAAGTTAATTATCACTGGACTCCATCACTTCACATTCTGTAGGTGGACCCGTTCTTCGGTCTCTTGGGGTACAGCCTCCTAAGGACTGTTCCCCAAACTGGGACTTTTTACAGGGAAAACAGAGCAGTTATTGCTGTAAGAGATCCTCAGATGTTTGATTTCAACAATATTTACAGAGAGAGGTGACATTGTTCTAGTGATCAGAAAGATCAAACAACAAACCTGTTATTATTCCATGGGCATTTTCAAGAAAATTATTTCAATTTATGTAAATACATAAGTTGTGCCTTTTAGATAAAAGGCACTAAGTGAAAGCAATGCCTCATTTGAAATCATAAAGAAAAAAAAAACCTACTTTCATTCAACACAACCATCTGCTCTCTTTTATGGCTTGAACAGTTAGGGGATCTCTCGGCATTCAACCCATCCGTTTCCCACTCATCGTCCAACCTGGCCCTTTCGTGATTCTCAGTTGGCATATGGTGCCTGACACTTAGCCCAGACCCCAATCCCTAGAAGTGTAGACATCTGCATAAGAGGAGTTTCGAATACCAACTGCCTAATGGTCTCACCTAGAGTGAGCTCATTTTCTTCCCTTCCAATTCCACCAACACTCACTGAGGACCTCCAGTGTGTGGGGAGTGGGGCAGGAGGTGAGTAGGAAGTAGCAATGAGATCAACAGGGACCATGCCTCCTACACAAGCAGCTTTCATCTGGAGCCTTCTTTCCCTAACCATGTGATCCTCAGCGTGTACCGAGGGCTTCCTAACTTCCGCTCCCTCACCTATGAAATGAGGATCAAATACCTACTTTAGGAAATTTCCAAAGTTTCAATGAGATACGTGTAATGTGTGATGCTCAACACGTCATAGCTGCTCAACAGGGTTCCTGCCTTCTGTATAATCACATTTTAACATAGTAGCACAGCTCCTTTAAATAGAGCATCACCCGAGACCAGTTTCTCTGTGCAGGACCGGCTGCAGAATTTGAAGGGCTGGTGCAAAATGAAAATATGGGGTCTTTGTTCTGAAAAGAAAACCCAGCCTGGATGTGGATATCAGCAAAGGCTACATTCAGATGCAGAGAGAAGAGATGGTGGAGGAGGAGTGTGAATCACGCATATCTCCTCTGCTGTATCTCCTTCCCTCACTGTCCCATCGGACCTCGAGTACAAAACACAAAGATAAAGCTATTTAGAATTTTAAGGTGGCAACAGGAGGGCATTAAACCCGGTGAGGACTCTTCAGAGCTCAGTCCCTGGGTGACCCATGGGACTGTGCTCTGCGGACACCCATGTCACCGGCCCTGACTCTGGGGCACAACCGAGGTACAAGCCTCCTGAATAGATGGCCTTCCTACTGTGTTCTCTCTTCCTGGGAATCTACCTCTGACTTCTGAGATGCAGGAGTGACACCTTTGTCATCTCCAATCCCTGGCAAGCTGAGTACCCAGCATCTACGGTCACGGAAACCTCACGGGTTCCTTGTGAGTGACAGTTGCTACCCTCGATTTACAGAGGAGGGAAGGGAGGCAGAAAGAGGTGACAGGACCTGCCCCAAATTGAACCATTACTGAGTGTTGGGCCGTGATTTGAGCCCTGTGTCTTTGGTTCCCACGTCTGGGCAGCAACCCCGCTTGGGCATAGATACTCCCCAACCCTCCCAGACCTACACGCATGTATACCCTCCCAGTCGCCACATCTCCACCAGCGCCTCTCACCGTGCTCTGAACTTTTCAAACACAATAAACTTGAAAAGCAATACATTCAGTCACTTCCAAAAATAAAATGGATGCCCACAGATACGTCTATGATTGACACAACGTATTGGCTGGTTTCACTGTTAATTAATGCAGAGAGGAATCATTAAATCAGATCAAATTCATTTAAAAAAAAATGCTCAGCCCTGCAATGCTCCCCTCTTCTGGCCATTGTGAGGGCTATATGGACGACTGGGGGGAGGGCAGAGGGTACAGATACCTCGATTTAATTTTTCAAGTAACACTGTTCAAATAAAAATACATTTGTTTGAATGAGATTGCCCTGAAACAGCGTTTGCATTGATGGTCTGGGAGTAATTCTATTAAGCCGGAGCATATTTTTCATCAGGAGGCAGGAAAAGAGGGTGACGGAGGGAGGGAAAGAGGAACTGAAAGCAGAATGTAATGTTATAGCGCTGCAAAAAAATCAAATATTTTAACCCATTTTATCTTGGGTTTCTCCGCCGAAGTTGCTAAGCATCCTTTAGCCTGCTGTGGGATTCGGGGGGTTCCTTATCGCAGACATGATTGGGCTCTGGGGTCCACACACACCCACCAAGTACCTGCCATGCCAGGTAAGCTGGAAATCACACATGCCTTAGGAACCTTTCTTCATTGCTCCTGGAGAGAAGGTCAGCTTGAGGAAGCACTTTGTGCACGCATGTGTACATGCATGCACACACACACACGCACACACGCTACACACGCACACACATGCCTGCGCTATGCACGCACACACACGTGCACACGCTACACACGCACACACGTACACACACATGCCTGCACTATGCACGCACACACTGCGTGCACACGCTACACACGCACACACGTACACACATGCCTGCACTATGCACGCACACATGCACACACACATGCCTGCACTATGCACACATGCTATACACGCACACACGTACACATATGCCTGCACTATGCACGCACACACACATGCCTGCACCATGCACACATGCCACACACGCACACACGTACACACACATGCCTGCACTATGCACACACACATGCACACACACGCACATACGCTACACATGCACACATGTACACACACGCCTGCACTATGCACGCACACACGTGCACACACTGCGCACACACGCAAAATACACAAATGTACACATACACGCACAATGCACACATGGTGCATGCACACATGTGCACACATGCTACACACGCACGCACACATGTGTGCAAATGTGCTTGCACAGTGCACATGCATGAACACACGAATGCATACAGTATGCACACCCATATACACGTGTGCATAGCTGGGTGTATATAGTGTTCGTGCACAGATGCATACATACATACATGAGCATGCATATGTGCAGGTGTGTATCACCTTTGGATGAGTTTATATGTGTACATATACATATACAACGTGCATATGCATTTAGGTATGCATGCAATACATACATATACATATATAATCATCTTTGGATGAGACTGGATCTATGTGCAACCGCACACACATACACATGCATACAACACACATACACACATACACACAACATGCGTGCATATATACAACATGCATGCAACACGAATATACACACGCCTGCATGCACACATATATCACCTTTGGTTGAGGCCATATGTATACGCACACGCATTCATCTTCACATATACAGAGTCTGAACAAGTGTGCAAAATAAGCTCGACTGTCCCTTGTGGAGTGCTCGCCGTATACAGGACACTGCTCAGGGCCACGTACACCTGACTCACGAGGCCGTCTTTCTAACGTGTAGGGTCTGTACACGTACCGTAGTATTACCTCCAATTTACAGACGAGGACACAGACTCACAGAGGGGAAGCAGTTTTCTCAAAGCTACACGTGGTAAGTGACAGGCCAGTGATGGATCCTAAAGCTCGGGTGCTTCATCGGTTTTAGGTTTCTGAATCAGTCGACAGATCCCCAGGAGGTCTTTGATGAAATCACAATTTGCCTATTTTCTCAGCTTTCCCGTCTGCTCAGTGGAAGAAATGGTCCGTGCCCCCTGTCTAAATCAGGAAGCTGCGGAGGGTGGGGGGGCAGTCAGTTTGATCAGTGAAGACCCAGGAACCATCTCCTGACGTCTCTCCCCACCTCCCGCCAGAAGAGCGGTGCACTTTATCTTTGCTTCCTGTCCTCCCCTGTGTCTTCGCCCCTTCTCTTCTCTTACAAGGACACTTGTTATTGGATTTAGGGCCCACCCAGATAACCCAGCATGATCTCATCTTGAGAACCTTAACTTAATTACATCTGCAAGACCTTTTTTTCTAAATAAGGTCACATTCACAGGTCCTGGGTGGACACATCTTCAAGGGCTACCATTCAACCTGCTGTGCTCACAGAGAATCTTTTTTTTTTTTTAAAGATTTTATTTATTTATTTGAGAGAAAGAGACAGACACAGAGAGAGAGCGTGAGTGGGGAAAGGGGCAGAGGGAGAAGCCGACTCTCCGCTGAGCAGGGAGCCTGATGCAGGGCTCCATCCCAGGACCCTGAGATCTTGACCTGAGCCGAAGGCAGACGCTTCACCAACTGAGCCACCCAGGCTCCCACACAGAGAATCTTTTATTCTCTTACAATGTCTAATCCTTCTCGCCTCTCCCACCGCTTGTCACCTTCTGACATACATATTTTATCTATTTATTTTTCTTAGTGTGTGTTTATCTCTCCCTGCAAAAATATAAGTTCCTGGAGGACAAGGAACTTTGTTTTGCTTACTGATGTGTCTCAAGATCTTCTCACAGTGGTAGCACACGGTAGACCTTTCATAAATATTGTTGTTCTCTGTTCCTAGTAGCTCTGTATGTATCCAGCTCCTGGACTGTGCCAGGAGCATGGCAAAGCCGGGGCCTCTGTGTTCCTCCTCATTGCACCTTTTAGGACCACCTGTGGTCTGACACACAGAGGAAATCCATTCAAATGTGTTAAATAATTGCTATCTTTATGGAGATCTAACTATGTATCCCACCTTATCCTAAGCACTTTCTGTGCAGTGAATCACTTACTCCTCACAACACTACGGGAGAGGGATCATCAACATGCCCATTTTACAGATGAAGAAACTGAGTTTCAGAGAGGGCAGTAACTCGTCCAAGTCTGTGGAAAAGGTCATAAATGTAGATCCTGAATGAATCTCTATAATACCATCGTCATAGCGCTTCCATGAACTTTCATCTCTACTCTCTAAAAACAGCTCGCATGCACTTACATCTATGTGCTCAACATGACTATCCACACGTGCACACACGTGTGCGTGCACACATACAGAGTCACCTCGGGATGAGACTATGCGTGTATAGTGTGCATATGAATGCACATGTGCATACGCAGAGACACACATGTAAACAGTATTTGGCCAGGGAAAGGGACAGATGGCTTCATCATTTCATTGGAGCTCAAGACCCAGCTTGGATCCACCTAGTGGAAATCTGCAAGATAAATAAAAATAGGGAGTCAGCCCCCCTCTCTCTGGTGGACAGTCTGGAGCATGAGCAATACTTAGTGGCAAACATGTCACACTCACGTGTCCTGGTCTGGTCCAGTCAGGACTTTTGTCCAGTCGCCCACCTAACGCGGCTGGGTGTGATGCAGGGCCCCACGGCAGGGCTGTAGGGAACACGGTGACATCTGGAGTAGGAACTGGAGGCCCCTGAGGCCATATGTGACTTTTGAAATCAGCAGCTTCTTTGGGATATGTCAAGAAATAGTGGAGAGGGTTCCCGAGAGGGGACCGCACAGAACTATGCAAAAGGCTGAGTTGGAGCTGTCTTTGTGGGGGAAAGAGAAACTGAATCCCATTCATAACTCACCAGTGCAAGTCCTCAAGATGAAGACCACGTTGGAACGCTCTTTTTTTTTTTTTTAAAGATTTTATTTATTTATTTGACACAGAGAGAGACACAGTGAGAGCAGGAACACAAGCAGGGGGAGTGGGAGAGGGAGAAGCAGGTTTCCCGTGGAGCAGGGAGCCTGATGCGGGGCTCGATCCCAGGACCCCGGGATCACAACCCCAGCCATAGGCAGACGCTTAATGACTGAGCCACCCAGGCACCCCGGAACTCTCTTTATTGGACGGTTTGGCAATAGCTGCTCAAGGTCATGTCCCACATGTACTTCACTTAAGGCAGGTACAGGGGAGGTTTAGAAAAAAAAAAAAAACAAAACCAAAACAGGTGACAGGGAGTGGAAGGCAAGATTAATCTTCACAAAGTCCCCGCTGTGTGCTGGCCTCGGGGAGAGCCTAGCAATCGTGGTGATTTTTCACCCTGTCTGCACACAAGAATCATGCAAGGAGATTTTTAAAAACATACAGGATACCTGAGACCCAAACCCAGGAATTCTGAATCAATTTTTCTTGGCTGGGCTTGGACAAAGTTTATGTTCCAGATGCACCTCGGATGATCTATTATGAATCAACCGACCAACCTGTCCAATCTTTGCAGCAACTCTCCAAGGTTGACACTCTCCACACCTGCATTTTAGAGATGATGAAACCAAGGCTCAGAATGGCCAAGAAACTAGGCCAAGGCCACACAGCTAGCACGTGGTGGAGCTGGGACTCACGCCCAGGTGTGTCCTGCTCCAGATTCGATGCTTTTTCTACTGCCAACATGACCAAGGTTGAACTGGGCCCCTGGACACCTTCAGTGTCGCTTGCTATGACCCCAGTCACATAGACCGGGGAATGATCAGTGCCATCCGAGTCCAAGTGGCTCTATCTCAACCCTCCTCCCCGGAGGACTGAGCTTGAGGGACTTTAACTTACACAGGTCAGATTGGACTTCTAAAAACGGAATCATCATGGAGGCAGGGCTGGATCAAGAGGGGCGAGGGGAGTCACCCAGCGTCTGGATTTTAGCCGTGTCCCCTTTCCGATCCCAGGGTTTGCTGGGACCCTTTCCAATATCCCCTTGAACTGTACTTCCAGAGAAAAAGGAAGCACATGGGCTCCCTACAAGGGGTGTCAGGCTCCCAAGGGGGAAAGGAGCAATTTGGCCTTCTGTCTCTTTATTGCCTTAATTAGCTGTTTGGTGACCCGGCAGTCTCTTTGATGCACATCCAACGTCAGCCCGTGAAATATGGGGAAATGTCAGCCTGTCGAACAAGGGTCAGCCAGACTGTCAATACCGTCGTCCATCAGGCTGATCCAGGCTGGGTGCTGGCTTGCAGTGAGATGATTGAGCCATCTGTCCCCTCCCCCTGGCCAAAGTGTTGGTGGCGTGTGGAACATAGTCGGTGGCTGGAGGTGAGGTGACAGTGTCGAGGCCATGGGTCGGCCGACTTCAAACCAGAGGCCCAGGGCAGCAAACAACAGGGAGAAAACAGAGAAAGCACAATCCAAGTTAAACAAACTACAGAAAATCCCGAGGAAGACAGAAAGTCAACAAGTCAGGACAAGAGGAGGATCTCTGGGACACCCAGCGGGTGGTAAGGCCTAGGGTTAACCCTGTCTACACTGCTGGCTTTTGGGAACACAGAAATTTTCTCTGAGTCACTGCAGTGATATGTAACATACACAGAGAAACAAAAATCATTAGGTCTGAGAGAACCAAAACATCAGTGAACACTACTAATAAGACTTGGTTAAGGGGCGCCTGGGTGGCTCAGTTGGTTAAGCGACTGCCCTCGGCTCAGGTCATGATCCCGGAGTCCTGGGATCGAGTTCCGCATCGGACTCCCTGCTCAGCGGGGAGTCTGCTTCTCCCTCTGACCCTCCTCCCTCTCATGCTCTCTGTCTCTCATTCTCTCTCTCGCAAATAAATAAAATCTTAAAAAAAAAAAGACTTGGTTAAAAAATACATCAAAGTGATTGTGAATGCATTAATAAAGGTATAATTATTACAATAAAGGAAGTGAGTCATTCATTTCCCAAGTATTACTTGAGCATCTATTATGTGCCGTGGATTATTGGAGTTGCCGGAGATATTACAATAAGCAAAGCAGGCACAAGTCCTTGCTCTCATGGAACTTTCTTGATAATGAAAACAGATTTTAAAAGAATAATGATTAAATTGTGTTGTGGGTTAAAATGTGCAATAAAGAAACATAAAAGAAAGACTTAAGGAATTGGGAGGTGGTTTGTCATTTTAAATAAGAGATGAGAGAAGATGGCTCTGAGAAGGTGGCGTTTGAAAATAGTCCCAAAAGAGGTAAGAGAGCAAGAGAGACAGTAACTCAAATATCTGTGGGAAGGGTGTTCCAGACAGAGGGGACAGCCATTGCAAGGGTCCTGAGGCGGGAGTGCGTATGGAATGTCTGAGGAGCTGCATGGAGGCTATTAGAAATGGCATGGACTGGGGGCGCCTGGGTGGCTCAGTTGGTTAAGCGACTGCCTTCGGCTCAGGTCATGATCCTGGAGTCCCGGGATCGAGTCCCGCATCGGGCTCCCTGCTCGGCAGGGAGTCTGCTTCTCCCTCTGACCCTCCCCCCTCTCATGTGCTCTCTCTCTCTCATTCTCTCTCTCAAAAAAAAAAAAAAAAAAAAAATCTTTAAAAAAAAAAAA
>NW_023270436.1:11832813-11836243 GCF_011800145.1 Mirounga leonina
AACCATGGAAGACCTTGGAGCTTCCGTCCTGAGCGAGACGGAGAGTTGTGGGAGGGTTTTGACCAGGGCAGTGACGTGATCTGATCCTTTGGCTATTTCTTGGAGAATAGGCTGCAAGAGGCAAAGGCAAAATCTGGGAGACCAGTTAGGAGATTTCTAAGTGAGTTTCCCTGAAGTGAGGTGACTTGAAGACTGTGTCCATGTCCATGTCCGTAACTCTCTCTCTCTCTCTACTTCTTTCTATATGCAAACACCAGATATACCTATATATGTAAGTGTATGGATGGATGGGTGGATGGATGGATGGATGGATAATAGATAGATAGAAAGATAGATAGATAATGATAGTGTTTTTATATAGAGAAGTATCTATATGGTGTTATAAATATATACATATACTGTAAATATATATATATTTACTTGGCTAATTGGTGTGAAAGAAGAAAAACAGATGTTCCAGTGTGTGACGATTTAGAGAAAAGGAATCTCTGGGGAAGCATTTGGGTGGGCAAGGGAAGCAGAGATTGGGCCAGAAACACCCTTGGATAGCACGTTAAGGAGTCTGGACCTGATCTATGAGCACAGAGGAGCCACGGAAGGTGTTAGAGCAACGAGGTATCATGATTAGCTGGCTTCAGAACGATTCCTGACTTCAAAGCAGAGGAGATGTGTAGGGACTGCAGAAATGGCTTTGGCACCTGCGTGGGTGGAGGCCCCCGTAGCCTGATCTAGAAGGCGGCGGTGAGGATGGAGACAAGCAGATTTGAATTGTGGTCAGAATATAAAATTGAGGGGAGCTGATAATGGTGAGCTGAAATTATTCTGGTTGATGTAGTTACAGGTCCTCTTTGCAGTACAAGACCCCACGAAGCCCCTTCCCACACTCTTCCAGATACCCCTCTCCACTTACATGCTCCTCTCCACCTAGGAAGGTCTTCCCCATGCCCTGTCTCCTTTTGTCTTCCTCTCCCCTTGCTCCCCTTTCAAGACAATTCCTATTTCCTCCTCTATGAAGCTTCACTTGACATGTTTACAATGGTTTCCTCCCTGGTTCTCCTTAGATCCCACTTGCACACTGTCGTGATTCCTCTCAGGGCCACCACACAAGGCTGTGCAGGTTGGGCACTGCACCAACAGTCCAGCCAAAGTGGCAAATGGGGGCTGAGAGCTATCAATTTGCCAAACCTTGACTTCTCAGACATGGCATCTTTTTCTATTTCACAGAAAGCATGGTGTGGCCTAGCCCTGATTGCCCTCCTGAATCATAATTGTCCATTCACTTGTCAACCTCTCTTATCAGACTTAAATCATTTCTCCATTGCTAACACTTAGTACAGTGTCTGAATATTTACTGAATGAATAAATGAGTGGAAAGATGGATAGATGGATGGATGGACAGAAGAAAGGATACTTTTCGTCCCAGCAGGATAAATTAACCAATACAGAAAAATAATAATTAACTTAGGTCAAGTAGCTCATTAGCAACTTCTTTTTTTTCTTGTAATATTTTATTTATTTATTTGAGAGAGAGAGAATGAGAGAGAACACATGAGAGGGGGGTGGGTCAGAGGGAGAAGCAGACTCCCTGCCGAGCAGGGAACCCTATGCGGGACTCGATCCTGGGACTCCAGGATCATGACCTGAGCTGAAGGCAGTCGCTTAACCAACTGAGCCACCCAGGCACCCCTCATTAGCAACTTCTTAGAGCATCTTGTCGATACCATTTCTCCACACCAGGGGATGACAAATTTTTTCCTAAAGGGCCAGAGAGTACTCAGCTCTGCGGTTGTATGTGAAAGCAGTGGGAGACCATGAATAAATGAATGGGCATGGCTGTGTTCCAATAAAACTTTATTTACAAACACAAGCAGCAGAGAGTTTGCCTACCTGGGGTCTAGATATCTAGATACCCAGAAATTCTCCCCTTGATTTGTTTTTTCCCAAGGGTGCGATTCCTCCATGTCCATTTGGTAATGATATATGATGAGGAGGAGGATGAGGATGATGGTGAGGATGAGGATGATGAGGATGATGATGAGGAGGATAGTAATGGTTATTGCTAACATTTATTCTGTTTGTTCCAGGTCAGGCTCTGGCCTAAGCCTTTTTCACATACAATCTGAATTCCCACAACCACCCTACAAGGTGCTGATGCTATCTATCCCAGAGCATGGTAAAACAAACAAAACAAAAACAAAAACAAAAAAAGCAGAGGTACAAAGAGATAAAGCAGCCCAAGGGCACATAATTTTAACTGGCAAAGCAGGTGGTCTGACCGCTGAGTCTGGGAGATTAACAACTAGTGTCAGTATAACGACGTTAGTAGTTAAGAACAATGATAGCAGATTTGTGGAAGGCTTACTCTGTTCCAAGCACACAAATACACATTAAGTGCTTTACAGTGTTCTCTCTGAATTTCCTCAACCACATGGTAGAGTTAGCCCCCTGCTGTCACAAGTACCCAGGGTCACACAGAAACAAATTTGGGTGTATACATACAATGTGCACCATGCCCCAGTTGCTGGGAACTTTCTAGAAAATGGACTGTTTGACTCCATGGCCTTGCTCCCCTGATGCCATGCTCGGTCCTGACTTTCTCCCTCCCTGCAGGGGGCTGTGCCTTTGGACTCCCTGGGTGCCTTTTATCTTATCGGACCCTTTCCCCTGCTCACTTTGCTAGCTGTCACGTTTGTTATTCTAGGATAAACTTTCGGCCGATGTAGCACATACTTTGGGGTCAATGCCCTGTGTTATCCCGAGGATAGTTCAAATATTTGTGGCCTTGTCAACCTCCGTCTCCCTGGGCATGTGTCATGGCAGCGTAGGAGGGGTGTTTTATGCCTGGAGACCGGTGTGAGCCAGTGCGTGGCCAGAGGTCCTGCCTGGGAGGCCACAGAAAGCAGGTGGCTAATACACCAGTTCTTTGCCCCGGGCTGGAAGAGCACAGCCCATTGAGAAGAAAGAGGGAGGCTAGCGTTGACTGACTATTTCCTGTACGGTGCTTTCACACGCATTGAAATAAGTGATCTTCCGAATCTGCCAGAAGGAAGGCATTCTTTTTTTTTTTTTTTTTTAAAGATTTTATTTATTTATTTGACAGAGAGAGACACAGCGAGAGAGGGAACACAAGCAGGGGGAGTGGGAGAGGGAGAAGCAGGCTTTCTGCGGAGCGGAGAGCCCGACGCGGGGCTCGATCCCAGGACCCTGGGATCGTGACCTGAGCCGAAGGCAGACACTTAACGACTGAGCCACCCAGGCGCCCCTAGAAATATTTATTTTTTTAAAGATTTTATTTGACAGAGCGAGAGTGGGAACACAAGCAGGGGGAGTGGGAGAGGGAGAAGCAGGCTTCCCGCAGAGCAGGGAGCCCGATGTGGGGCTCGATCCCAGGACCCCGGGATCATGACCTGAGCCGAAGGCAGACGCTTAA
>NW_023270436.1:11836253-11854191 GCF_011800145.1 Mirounga leonina
GGACCCCGGGATCATGACCTGAGCCGAAGGCAGACGCTTAACGACTGGGCCCCCCGGGCGCCCCTAGAAGGAAGGCATTCTTAAAGCCCATTCATCGACAAGAAAACTGAGGCCACCAAAGGGGTTCTTAATCTTATGCGTGTGTGTGTCTGTGTGTGTGTGTGTGCGCCAGACACTTTTCAGCAGTATGCCAAAGCCTGTGTTCCAATAAAACTTTATTTACAAACACAGGCAGCAGCTCGTTTGCCTGCCTACCTCGGGATCTAGACATCCGTTTCAGCTGGCAAGTCTCTCCTTGATCTGTTTCTTCAAAACAAGGAACAAAGACTAGTGTTTCAAAATCCATAAAATAAAATACAGGAGACCAAGGAGGTTCAAATGCAGCCGTCCAATGAGAAACTGATGCAGAGATGTTTGGAGGTCCGCCACAGTACGGGAAACGCGTCGTAACCACCACGATGGCTGAGCTGTCGTGAGATTGAGGGACGCAAAAGCCTCTGTGACACCAGCCAAGATCTGTGATTTCTACTGGTGCCAAGGTCGTGGGGGATGGTCCGTCCTGCCACGTGTCTGTTGTCTGTATTCACAATGGAAAGAAATGCTACATTTCCGCTCGAGGTTAGTGACAGCCAAGATGTGATATATTTTCTTCCCGACTAAGGTCACAGAGGCCCTGAATTCTTTCCACAGAGCCCTTGGGGGTCTGGGGCCCCGGAATGAGGACCCCTGACTGAACTGGGGAGGGCTGGGTTGGGGGAAGGCTCCAGTGAGGCACACTGGCCACGTCGCGGTGCCTGCCTCACGACCCCCAGCTCCTCACATCGTGTTCTCTGGCTTTGTCCCCAAGTGAACCAGTTAGTCTGACTGCAGGCTGGGAGGGCAGAACGGCCTTTGAAGCCTATGCCTCTCTTTGATGTGCACCTTCTATCAAGGCCTTTCCTCGAGTTGGGCAAACCTCCGTTGCCCTCCGCAAACCCTCCCTTCGTGAACGTTACCCGAACAGTCCAAAGACCTCTCTCACACGGTTTCTGTTAGTTTTTTTGTTTTTGTTTTTCCGGTGGAGGACGCTGCTGGCCTGGTGGGCTGGCCTTTCAGACAGGACTTTAGACTTGGAAGAAAGAGATCATTTTCAGATAAGTCGTCCTTCCAGGCCAGGTTTAAGAAACAGAGTGGGGGCTTTGCTTAAGGAAAATAGAAATACCATTAAAATAGGGCAGCACCACGCCTGAGCCGTGAAGGCTCTCGGACTTATACGGGTTTGGGTGGAAATTCCTTACTTGGTAGGTGGCTCTGGGGGAGTCACATACACTTGCTGAACCTCTCTTTACAGATGGGAAAACTGAGGCAGGCTCAGAGCCGCTAAGTAACTTGTTCAAGGCCACACAGCTATAAGGGGATGCTGGGATTAGAATGCAGGTCTATCTGACTGTGGAGCCAACAGAGGGACTGAGGAAAGAAGGCAGCCGGCTCCTTAGCACCTGCCCTGAGAATAGCAGCTATAATACTAACCAGAACAACACGGGCCGCTTGGGAAGCGCAGACTACGTACCAGGCACTGCGTTAGGCACTTACACATGTGTTTCCTTCAACCTTCCCAACAGCCCTGAAAGGTAGGGATTGATTCCCTACTTTCTATCAATAAGAAAGCTAAGGTCAGAGAGGCGATGTGACTTTTCCAAAGTCACACAGCACGGATGGCGGAACGCAGGCCTGGCTGAGCCTCAACCCCATCTGGAAGCAAAGCCCCTGAGATCTCTCTGGGGGTCAGGGAGCTATCCTTTCCAAGGCAGAACTCCAAACGGTCCCACGCGGAGTGGGCCAATGGTGGCAACTGGTCCCTTGGGGATAAAAGTCAACACTGGATACTCCTGAAGATGACTCGAGGGAAGGGACCCAGAATTTTGGAACAGGCTAAAGAGGGCAAGACAAGGGAGGCCTAATCCATTGGAGGAAGAAGCTGGTCAGTGACCTAGCGGATGCTCCAGGGCTGGCTGGGCTGCAGAGCTGACACGAGGCTGTGGCTTATGTCCACGCTGACCTGGAGGCTACAAGATGAGAAAGTGCCCCCCAAGATGTTCTCAGATGGGCAGCTACCAGCATCCCAGAAGCAGGACAAAATCTTCAGCACCACCTTCCTGTTTCCCAGCCTGGAAACTTGAGCTCACGGGACCCCTGCATGATGCTCCTATGGCCTCATGGGACCAGGCTCAGGGCCTGACATGCCCTGCAAGGGGCTGAGCCCTGCCTGTTCCCCGGGCCTCTCTTGCAACCCAGAGCTCACATCTGCAGCCCATCTGGCTGGGCTGAGGAACACAGTCCACCATCAGGGGAAAGGAAACCTCTCTGTGGGTATTTCAGGCCTGGCCTGGAAAGCCTAACCCTCCTCCCGGGCCAAGATCAGTAGAGAAGCTCAGCCCAGTGGGCTGCTTGACAGAGAGTCTTCTGGCCTTGACTTTCAGATTCCTGAGTCATCTCTCCTTGGGCCCATCCTCGGCTTGACTTCCTCGCAGGGGCCTTTGATGAAGAGATGAAATAATGGATATGCTTTGAAAAAGATAAAACGCTGAACAAAAAGTTGTGCTGGCCACAGCAATGGGTGTGATGGATTGTCTAAACCTTGAACTTCCTTCCTGCCCAAGGGCAAAGACTGCTCTCAACTTCCACATCTCTGTGATAGTCAGCTTGCCCGGTGACTCTGCCTGCCCCGCACCCCCCCATTGGAGTGTGTTACATCCATCAACAGGTAGAACCATCAAAAAAGTATGCTGCTTTGGTCGGGGTTTGAATGTGCCCATTTTACAGATGAGGAGACTGAGGCAGAGAGAAATTCAAGAACATGCCCAATATCATACAGCTACTTGGTACTGACCCGGGCTTTGGACCCAAGTTTACTCATTCCAAATCCTGACTAAACACCAGGGATTTAGTTAAGATGTCTTCAGCTCGAATAAAATATAGCACAACAATAGGAACAAGAAACATGTGATCTTGCAAAAATGTCCATGTCAGCTCCTCCAAACCTGTACAAAAGATGACTTTCCCTCCTCACTGCAGCTGGGGCTCTTGGCGTGAGTTGCATCAAGTGGATGTCCCACTGCGGGGATTTGAGAGATTGTAGGATTGCACACTTGGAAAGAACCCTAATGACTATTTAGGGCCAGCATCCCCCTCCACTGTAGTGCTGCCAAGAGGCTGTCCAGCCAATGCTTGCAACTCACAGAGATCCTGCAAAGTGGCCTGGGCTATTCCCAGACAGCTCACGGTTACCTAGTACTCTTTTGGACAAATTGACACAATCTCTTCGAATAGAAACTGTGCTCTTCCTACTACCCAGAGTTACATGAAAAAGTACAGGAGTATCCATAGCTCCACCGTCATTGCAAAAAGTTTGAACCAACCTATTTATCTCCAAATAGGGGAGTGAATGCATAAGGTGTAATACAGCTGCCCCTTGAACAATGTGTGTGTGGGGGGGTTAGGGGCACTGATCCCCGGCAAAGTTGAAAATCTGCACGTAACTTTTGACTCCCCGAAAACTTAACTACTAATAGCCTATTGTTGACTGGAAGCCTTACTGATCACATAAAGAGGTGATTAATACATACTGTGTATGTCCTATTTATTATATATCATATTCTTATAATAAAGTAAGCTACAGAAGAGACGATGGTAAGCAAATCATAAGGAACTGTACCGTGTTTATTGAAAAAAAAAAAACCTCCATATAAGTGGACCTGCGCCCTGTGTACCTGTGTTTTTCAGGGTCAACTGTATATTCCTTCAATGGAACATTATATAGTCATGAAAAAGAATCTGCTGAGTCCAGACTTATCCCTATGGGTAAATCTGAGAAACACAATGGTGAATGAAAAGTTCTTGCTCCCAAAGATTTCACACAGTATAGTATGGTGCATGTTTAAAACAGTCAATATGAAAATAAACTTTACATTTTCTATGGTAAATATATATGTGCAAAGGTATTTGAAAAAGTCTACAAAGGTAATTAAACTTACAACTGTGGTTGTCTCTGGGAAGGAAGGGAGAGAGGATGGTGGGCTGAAATTTGCCCTATTTTCCCCCCCTGAATATATGTGAAGGTGGGTTTGCATTTTTCCTGGGTCAAAAAGTTCTATTCCCACAGTGATCGCATCTTAGCCCATTTTCAAACCCCATACGTCCTGTGTCTTCTCCCCTGTACCTCCTCCTATTTCTCTTCCTCCCTCAACCTTCTCATGCTTTCTGAGATTAAAGAATTAAAAAAAAAATACAAATAAGAAAAGACCCACCCGTGTCCCTACGATCTAGAATTAACCATTATGGACATGTCAGCATATTTTCTAACTGCCCCTCTTTTATATTTGTACATCTTAAAATTACCCAATGACACATGAATTCATAGTTCTTACATACAATGGGAGCATCACGGTGAACTAAAATTCCTCTTGCTGACCAGTCTTTCCTAGCTCTACCCACCCACCCAGACTATCGTGAATTGAGAATACCTAATCTCATTTTAATATGATTTTTACATACTTGATATGAATTTTTAAAAATATAGAGGACCTCTTGGGGGTTTTTAGTTTCTTAACTGGGATACGAATCACTTCATGACCAGAACTTTCTCTCCATGTCATGTTTTCGAGAAATCCCCCCGTTGACATATAGAAGCTCTGGTTCATCTACTTTGATTGTAGTCTTAAAACATAGGCATGTATGGAGTTACCTGTATCCAGTCCCCTGTTGCTGGGCATCTAAGTTGATTCCAATTTTTTCTATCATAAAAATTCTATAGACATACTTGGGTATGTCTCCTTGTGCATTTCTCCAGGGGTGATGCCTTCCCTCCCCAAGAAGTGACATGTACTTCTTTCCCTTAATAAGCAAGTGTGTCCAGAATTGAATCAAGTCTAAATGTGGTCTCATCAGACTCGCCAGTCAATGAACATTTACTGGAGAACCTGCTATGTGCCGCTGTTATATAGAGAATACAAGGCAAACATTACCCCCTGCCTAGTTAGAGTTTATAATCTCATGTAGGAGACCAACAGTAAATGAGTATTCTAGGCTGTTAATTAAATATAAGTGTGCAATAATTTGTGAAGAAGAATGGGGGCAATAAGAGCAAGGACAGGGGACCTAGCTTAGCTTGGTTCAGGGAAGGCTTCCTGGAAGAGGTGATGCTTAACTGTGTCCCAAAGGTTGGGTGAGTGGAACACCAGATGGTAGATAAGCGTTTCAGCAGAGGAGACCTAGAAACGAAATAGAACAAGATAAGGATGTTCCTACCTCAGGGCCTTTGCCCATGCGGTTCCCTCTGATTGAAATGTTTTCTACCCAGTTTCTTTGTGAGATCCTTGGAGATCTGTAACTCCCCCACATTTGTGATCTCTGTGATCCTGTCTGCCTCCTCACATCAATAGGTTCTATTTTCTGACCACCCAATGCCACCCCTTGGTCCCTGCAAGGAAGAGCAGAGGAGGGGAGGTTGCTTTGGTTTGGCCTCTAGACCTGGCCAAACAGAAACCCTCTTAAGGCACAGACTCTGGAACCACACTGCTTGGGTTCAAACCCCAGGTCTTCTACTTCCCAGCTGCGTGACCTCAGGAAAGTGAATTCCCATTCTGAGCAGGCTGTAAAATAAGGATAAAAATTCTCTCTAACACTGAGAGTTACAGTGAGGGCTCAGCAAGTCCTTAGCTCAGGGGCCTGAGCAGAGTGAGCACTCCATCAGTGGTGGCAAAAATCAGAGCCGTCATAATAATAACAATGTGGGCTGCTCCTTGAAAGAGCAAAAGGAAGTAGACACTCTCCCTGGGAATGAAAAAGGAGAATTTCCCATGAGGGAGCTCAAGACTGTCCCCAGAGACAAGGTGGGCAATTACTGAGTGACTGATGACCTTGAGCCCCGGCCCCATTTCCTGGAAGGCTTTAGCCTTGAACCCAAGGGTGTCTCTCCACCTGGACTGTGGGTGTGGAGCTGAGTAAATACTTCATCACTAATCAGCCCCTGTGGTCCAGATGTTTCCCCAGAGGCTTGGATGTGGGTGAGTGGGAGGTCCCCTCCAGGTCTTGTTAGCTATGCCTGCAGAAGAAGCTAGAAGAGGTGGGGATGGGATACATCTCAGCCCTGCTCCTTGGGACCTCTGACCTCTGTTGTCGTGTGGACACGTTACAACTTCTGACCAATGTAGGCAGGAAGCCCTGGTATAGTAGGTCCTTGGCACCTCCGAATCAGTACTAACACAAGTATACAGCTAATTATGCTTTTAATAAATACCATGTACCATACTAATCATATATGATCGTGCTAAAAACTTCCTACAACTCTGTGGTGTGGGTCCCACTTTATCTCCACTGTCTAGAGTAGGGAAACTGAGGCTCAGGGAGGTGAAGTCACTTGCCCCAGGCCAGGTGGGTCAGCTGAAATGCAGGCTCCTATCATTTAGGTTATTAGTGCAATCTTTTTCCCTCTACAGTCTGTCACTTAGCAGCTGGGATCTTGGACAGGGAACTTAACCCCTGTGTGCCTTGGTATCTTGGACCATACTGTGACATGCAGACAATCCCCCTTATTTTTGCCAAGAGGATTAAAACCAGCTAGTGGATATCCAAGGCTCATGGCAGTATCTGCCTCGCCCCAACAGTGCTGTTGTGGATCATTTGAATTATGAATATATTTCTTCCATGGTGTTTGTTGGTCATTTTATTTATTTTGTGAATGGTCTCTTTATGGATTTCCTTCACTAGATTTGTATTTTGATATGGGGTTTTTTTTTTGTTTTTTTTTTTGAAGATTGGGGAACTTTGTGACAAAGGACAGACTGGTCCTCAGTCCCATGGCCCCCACCCCATGAGTATGGGATGAGGACTGATCACAGGGGCTAGGTCGGCCTTTGACTCCCTGCAGCCTTCAAGGGCAAGGTGGAGCCGCAGGGTGGTGACCTCCACACTGGGAAAGCAGCAGAAAGACTCCAGGGGAACAGTGAATCAAGAGTCCACACAAGAGTTAAATGAGATTCCCCTCTTAGTGGACCACCCAGAAACACGCCAGCCTCATTCAAAAGATGCCAAGTCTTCGAAGAGAAGATCTATCTCCCATCTATTACTGAAGAGATCTGAACTCCCAAGGGGCCTCTTCCGGGGCTGACTTCCTGCCTGGGACCTCTCCAAACCTTTTCGCCTTAAACCCTGGCTGACTAGCTCTCCTTTTCCACTCTCTGTTCCCTCCATGCCCCCCTGCTGTTGGCCCTGCCCCGGATCCTGGCAACATCCTGTTCTTCCCCTGAACTAAACTCCCCCTCCAGCTTCCCAGTGCGATAGGAATCTTAAATAAATGCTTCCTGTCCCTTGACCACCTTATCTCCCATTCCTCCTGAATGGCTGACGTTCAAGAACCACAGGCAGCATTGCACTCCCTTCTAATTTTAAACCTGCCCTCTGAAGCTCTCTCCTCTTCCTTCTTAAGGTTCCGGGAAAGGCCAGGGGGTGTCAGAGGTCCCTGGTGACCAGCTGAGTCAGCAAAGACTGAAGGCCTCCTTCTTAAGTTCCCAGGGAGGGTGTTGGGAGCTAGGGATCCTGGGCGAGGCCACTCCGCAGCGCCCACCCCAGCGAGAATGGTGTTCCATGGGCAGTCGATGCTCCGTGCATCTTTCCTGAATTCATAAACGAGTTTAAGAATGAATGGGGTAGAGGGGCGCCTGGGTGGCTCAGTCGTTAAGCGTCTGCCTTCGGCTCAGGTCATGATCCCAGGGTTCTGGGATCGAGCCCCGCATCAGGCTCCCTGCTGGGCGGGAAGCCTGCTTCTCCCTCTCCCACTCCCCCTGCTTGTGTTCCCTCTCTCGCCATCTCTCTCTGTCAAATAAATAAAATCTTAAAAAAAAAAAAAGAATGAATGGGGTAGGAAAAAACCCAAACACGTTTATGAAGTAAGGAGCTAGATAAAATTCGGGAATTGCCCTTCGTGCAGGGTACAAGCCCAACATCCAGTCATTAGCATTTGGGGCAGAACCCCATTCTCCCCACAGGCAACAGAGCCTGCCCACTCTTGGTCCTTGGGAGGCTGACTTCCGGAAATGTCATATGACCCACGCAGGCCCAGCCAATGAGAGCGTTGCTGGTCAGCGATTGGTCGTGAATGATCATGTGACTGAAGTCAGGCCATTTGGAACTAATGGAAACTGGATGCTGAGGCTTCTTTCTGGAACTCCTGGGAGAGATGCTCTTTCAGGTGGATGCGGCTAACAGGATGAGGCGTCTGCTGAGAGCTGAGCGTGGCCCACTGACATCGCTGTCAGAGTGGAGCCAACACAAGGGGAAGCTGAGCTGGGATGGAGAAAGAATACCTGAATCCCAGAGTCTCTCTCCGAAGCCAGTTCTTCTCCTGGAATTTTTGGTTACCCGAGCTCATAAAATCCCTTTGTCTTTAGTTTTCTGTCACTTGTAACCGCAGATGCATAACACTCCCCTCATGCCCCCCCCCCCCCCACGTATACAGGCATACACAATAAGATGGGGAGAGAAATGTATCACGTGCCAGGATGTAGCTTCAAAACAGCTTTTGGAGGGAAAGATCATTAGTCCTATTTGATGGATCATAATCCTGAAGCTCAGAGAGGTTAAGAGGCTTACCTAAGGTCACACAGCCAGGAGGTCATAGAGATCAGATTTAAATCTGTCTGCCTAAGTCAAAGTCCTCACTTTCTGTAAAACACTAAGCTGTCTTTATTTATTTATTTATTTATTTATTTATTTATTTATTTATTTATTTTAACACTAAGCTGTCTTTAAAAGAAGCTGAAAGGGGTGCCTGGGTGGCTCAGTTGGTTAAGCGTTTGCCTTCGGCTCTGGTCGTGATCCCAGTGTCCCGGGATTGAGCCCCGCATTGGGTTCCCTGCTCAGTGGGGAGCCTACTTCTCCCTTTCCCTTCCCCACAGCTCATGCTCTCTCTCTCTCTGTCTCTCAAATAAATAAATAAAACCTTTAAAAAGAAAAGAAGCTGAAGGAGATCTTCTAGTCTAGATTATGGGAAGTGAGTTTGGCCACCATAATTAACTACAAGGCTCCTGAGGTCTGCTATGTACTACACCCCATTACAGATGTCCCATTCAGGCCCTTCTTCCCCCTTCTTAATCCTGCCATCACTCTGTGAAACAGTCGAATCACTTCTCTCTCTTCCTTCTCAGACTTCTTCACTCGCTTCTCTTCCTCTGCTCACCTCCAGCATGAGTCTGTCCCACAGTTCACCCTTAGTTCACTCCTTGGCTCTTAACAAGCCTCTTCCTTAAGCCTCAGACCCATAAACACCCACATGTGTCTCCTCACATCTGCTCCTGGAAGTCCCCCAGGCACCTCAAGCTCAGAATGTCCAAAATGGAGCTTATCACCTTCCCCCAAACCTGCACTTGCTCCTCTATTTCCCAGCTCATCTGTGGCATGGTCAGCCATCCACTCAATCAAACTAGAAAAATCTCGGAATCCTGTTCAACCTCATCTCGTTCTACACTCGCCCCACCTAATCAATCACGCAGCCCTGTGACTTTTACTTCCCATGTAATCCCCAGGCTCGCCCTTGCACTCCATTCCTGTGAGCGTTGCAGTGCTAGTAAATGGGAGAGGACATGACGGTGTGCATTCTGCTTGGGGAAACCAGACCCGGCTGCACCTTGTGTGCTTCTTTATCTGTGTGCAAACGGAGCCCTAATACAGAGCCGGGTGTTGTTTGTGCTGATGTCCTCTCATGCTAGCAATATCTCATCATCAACATTATGATGGGCTCGTGATTTTACACTTCACGAGACACAAACTCTCTCTTGACCAGACCATGATGTGTGTGTGTTTCTCTGTGTGTATCTGCATACATATGTCTGTGCACATACGTGTTCATAGGTTTCCTTCTGACACTTATTCCTATGCGCCTCCATAGACAGAATCTACAAGATAGGGAGAAAATTGTAAGATGTTTCTGCAAAACCCCAAGCTTTGCTTCTTTAACTAGGTCACGGTTAGTGTTATTTTCATAGCTCCGCACTCATGTGCTACAAAACGAGTTACCTCTGCTGAAAGTCGAACACCCACATGGAGATTTACCGGAAGGACTGTTGAGAGGATTATATAAGGATATGCCTGCGAAGCACTTAGCTTGTACCCGGCACATGGAAGCATCAGGTACATTCTAGTACCGTGGTTATGATTATTACTATTATTATAAAGAAGAGGCTGTTTTATTATCATGTTCTTTCTGGGTCATGTCCTTAAAATTTCACTTCTTGATAAATGACTACAGACAGCTAAGACAGGGCAGTTCCCTTTTCATCCTGAAAATGAGCAGCACCTCCTTAATTAGCAGCCACTGGGAACATCAGAGTGTTGTCCTCTCACTGTTTATATTAACAGCTTTCATTCATCACACATAAGATAATAGACATCGCCATCCCACCACACCATGTGTGAAAAAAAAAAAAAAACCTCCAGCTAATTGTGTCTGAATAGATGTCTGCTCCCTCAGAGAAAATGTTCAGAACAGAAACTATTTAAGCCTCTCTTTCTTTATACTGTCTCGAAGTTGAAAAGTGGCTCACTGAAGAGAAGTTGAAGAGATAGGAACTATAATTGTGTTTCCATGATGTAACAGTGACTTAGCCAGTGTTCCTGCTTTATAGACGGCAGCGCTCTCTTGTGCCTCCCTTACCAGCTTGGAAACTGAAGCTCAGAGGGACCAGGCCGCCTGGCCAAGCTGACAGAGCTGGTCACTCCCCATACAGAACGATAGGTGCAATGGGTAGATGGTCGTATGTGGGGGTTAAGTAAAATAACACAGGTAACGTGCCTAAAACGGAATGGATCACGTGAGAGGCACTCTGTAGGGCTAGCTATCTTGTGCTGGAAATTCACACAATTGTGGGCATTTTCACTAGTCTTTTTTTTTTTTTTTTTTTAACAGCGGTATAGTATTCTAAGGCAAGGGCCAGCAAATTATGACTTCCTGGTTAAATCCAGTTCCCTGCCTGTTGTTGTAAATAAAGTTTTATTGGCACATGAGCACACCCATTCATGTACACGCTGTCTATGCCTGCTTTCACAGGACGATGGTAGAACTGGGTAATTGTGGTTGAAACAGAAAAGCTGTATGTCGGGCGCCTGGGTGGCTCAGTCGGTTAAGCGTCTGCCTTCGGCTCAGGTCATGATCCCAGGGTCCTGGGATCAAGCCCCGCATCGGGATCCCTGCTCAGTGGAGAGCCTGCTTCTCCCTCTCTCTCTGCTTACTTGTGCTTTCTCTCTCTGTCAAATAAATAAATAAAATCTTTAAAAAAAAAAAAAAAAGAAAAGCTGTATGTCCACCAAAGCCTAAAATATTGATTCCCTGGCCCTTTACAAACATTTTGCTGATCTTTGTTCTAAAGGATAACAGAGTCTATTCAAAGACATTCAGATTGAGTCCATTTGTGTGTGTGTGTGTGTGTGTGTGTGTGTGTGTGATTGCCTCTGGATCCGGGCATGTTCATGCTGATACAGCTGTAAGATATATTCTTAGGTGTTGCATTGCTGAGACAACTAAAAAGTAGGAAGTTTCTGAGAGCAAGGGATAATAGCTATTTAAAGTGTTGGACTCCTTCATAGATAGGCACCTGACCTCTGTTGTCTGGGAAGGAGAACTGGCTGTGAGTCACATTTGGAGCTTTTAAGGTTCTTCACTCATAGCTGCAATGATTCAGAAACAAAATTGGAGCAACTCAGAATCCCTCGGACTACATTTCCATTAAAGTTTTACGCAACGATGCGGCAACAGACATTTTTCATATGTCTGCATTGGGCCAGGTAACGGCGATGGAAAATCTCAGAGATTTAATTTTTAGTGCTGGGGATTTTAAATGGGTTTGAGTCTTGAGGTTCTTTGGCAACTCAGGAAAGCTACAGAGCTACCTATCCCTTAAAGCTGCACGTTCACATAAAATTTTGCAGAGTTTCAAAGGATTGACAATTTCCCTGAAGCCCTTCCTTTGACTTTCTATTAGCTCTTGGGTTAAGAATCACTTTTCTAAGGAAGACATGGACCCATAAAGAACTAAATAGTATAAAGTATCATAAATGTGTATTTGAGGTGCATACAAACTATAGCGTGTATATAAGAAGTGAAAAAAAAATCAACATGCTTTGTGGGAGAGCATGGGGTTGGGAAGGTCAGGGAAGGGTCCTCCTAGGAAATGGGACTTGAAGGATGTGTAGGAGTTCTCTGGATTGTCTAGAAATAAGGGAGGCAATTTCATCAAGGAAAAATCAATTGGGGTCAGAGAAACTCTGAGAAGGTCTTACTGTTGATGCCCAACAATCTGGACTATTTCTGGTTTGTCAACTGACGCCAGAAAAAAAAGGGCAAATGTCTTACCCTCAGTTCTCCCTCCCATCTCTCCAATCCTCCCATGGCCTCATCACATGAGGACCAGAGAAGAACTCACTCCCTTTTAAAAGTTGTCTGGAATCCAGAGATAAAAGGCTCCATGTTAATAAAATATCATCACAAATGCTAAAGAGGTCCAATTCTCTGGTTTCACATTTCATGTCTGATGTTTTTATCCCCATAGCTTGCCTGATCGGGGTTGCAGTGGAAATTTGTCTGTCTTCTTTTTGTTCTTTCCTTGAGAGTTAGTAGTCATGTAAGGAAAATGCTAAGAAGGCTTTTTGGTCATTCCACCTCTTTGAAGCGTATTGTGCATGTGCACATGCGTGTGTGTGTGTGTGCACTTTTTCTTTTTTTTTTTTAAAGATTTTATTTATTTGACAGAGAGAGACAGCGAGAGCAGGAACACAAGCAAGGGGAGTGGGAGAGGGAGAAGCAGGCCTCCTGCCGAGCAGGGAGCCCGATGTGGGACTCGATCCCGGGGTCATGACCTGAGCCGAAGGCAGACGCTTAACGACTGAGCCACCCAGGCGCCCAGTGTGTGCACTTTTTCTAAAAACTAGAATACTCTGGGTCATTGAATTTGGGAATATGAGTGCACTGAACTAATGCATTGGAAAGTACAGAGCTGGTTCTAAACGTGTGACTCATGGGTTACTGATAAAGGGCTCAGGTTAACACTTAGGTTCAAAACCTACTTCAACCACTGTGTTTGTTTCCTAAGACTTCTACAGAAAATTATCAGAAGGGGCGCGTGGGTGGCTCAGTCGTTAAGCGTCTGCCTTCGGCTCAGGTCATGATCCCAGGGTCCTGGGATCAAGCCCCGCATCGGGCTCCCTGCTGAGCGGGGAGCCTGCTTCTCCCTCTCCCGCTCCCCCTGCTTGTGTTCCCTCTCTCGCTGTCTCTCTCTCTGTGTCAAATAAATAAATAAAAAATCTTTAAAAAAAAAAGAAATTATCAGAAATTGGGTCCCTTAATACAACAGAAATTCTCTTACAGTTCTAGGGTGCAGAAAGCTGAAATCAAGTGTTGACAGGGTCAGCTTCTTCTAGAGGCTTTGAGGGGGAATCTGTTTCATGCCCCTCTCCTAGCTTCTGACGGTTGCTGGCAATCCTTGAGGTTTCTTGGCTTAAAGACACATCACTCCGGGGCGCCTGGGTGGCTCAGTCCTTAAGCGTCTGCCTTCGGCTCGGGTCATGATCCCGGGGTCCTGGGATCGAGCCCCACATCGGGCTCCCTGCTCCGTGGGAAGCCTGCTTCTCCCTCTCCCACTCCCCCTGCTTGTGTTCCCTCTCTTGTTGTCTCTCTCTCTCTCTCTGTCAAATAAATAAATAAAAATCTTTAAAAAAATAAAATAAGGGGCGCCTGGGTGGCTCAGATGGTTAAGCAACTGCCTTCGGCTCAGGTCATGATCCTGGAGTCCCAGGATCCAGTCCCGCATCGGGCTCCCTCCTCGGCAGGGAGTCTGCTTCTCCCTCTGACCCTCCTCCCTCTCATGCTCTCTGTCTCTCATTCTCTCTCTCTCAAATAAATAAATAAAATCTTTAAAAAAAAAAAAAGACACATCACTCCAACTTCTGCCTCCATCTTTACGTGGTGTTCCCCTCTGCATGTCTGTGCCTCAAATCTCCATCCACCTTGTAAGGACACTAGTCATTGGCTTTAGGACCTTCCTAAATCCAGGATAATCCCCTCTTGAAATCTTTTATCACATCTGCAAAGACCCTACTTTTAAATAAGTTTGCATTCACCGGTTCGGGGTGGACATGTCTTTTTTTTTTTTTTTTTTTTAAGATTTTATTCATTTATTTGAGACAGAGAGAAAGAGAGAGAGAGCACATGAGAGGGGGGAGGGTCAGAGGGAGAAGCAGACTCCCTGCCGAGCAGGAAGCCCGATGTGGGACTCGATCCCGGGACTCCGGGATCATGACCTGAGCCGAAGGCAGTCGCTTAACCGACTGAGCCACCCAGGCGCCCTCTTTTTTTTTTTTTTTTTAAAGATTTTATTTATTTATTTGAGAGAGAGAACGAGATAGAGAGAGCATGAGAGGGGGGAGGGTCAGAGGCAGAAGCAGACTCCCCGCCGAGCAGGGAGCCCGATGCGGGACTCGATCCCGGGACTCCAGGATCATGACCCGAGCCGAAGGCAGTCGCCCAACCGACTGAGCCACCCAGGCGCCCTGGACATGTCTTTTGGAGGCCACCATTCAACCCTCTGTAGCCACATAGCGAGTGTCCTTGGGTATGCTCCAAACCCACTGCTGAGCCTTAGGGATGATCTCATCTGGAAGTCAGGGCTGCCAAGAGAATCTCACTCGACAGAATAAGATCGTGCACATAACACCCTCTGCACCGAGCCTGGCACACTCAGTGCACACACACAAAAGGGCGGTGCTGTTATTCATAGTAGCAAGAAGGATATCAGTGTTGCTGTCTCTCAGCCAGGAGCTCTGACACACAGAGGGTGGGGCAACATGACCTCAAACATCTGGATGACAAGATCATGGTGCTTTCCAACTCTGGCTGTTTGGCATCCCATAGACCCCAGAAGCAGATGACAGAATTTCAGCATGATTGACTACCTTCTTCCCTTCCCCCCAGACACTGTTTGGCAGGTTGACTGAGTCTACACGTCGTGGACTCTTGCCACTGAAGACACACATGTGTGTATTTTCAAAGTCAATTGCCAGTGATTTCCATGGACTGCAGGACTAGGTGGCTGCCCTGGGGGGTATCAAATCTATACATAGTCTAGAGGCCCATTGAGTGGACTGGCTGGGAATGTCATGAAACTTGGGGTCATGCAGAACTATGGGTTAGAATCTCAGCAGTGCTACTTACTTGGGAGCTGAGAGATTCTGAGCAAATCTTTACACCCTTTTGACCCCACGTTTCTCTTCCTTAAACTGGAACCAATTATGCCTCTTGCAAGGTTAGTCTTACCATTAACTAAAATGATATATATATAGATATTTTTAAAGATTTTTATTTATTTATTTGACAGAGAGAGACACAGCGAGAGAGGGAACATGAGCAGGGGGAGGGGGAGAGGGAGAAGCAGGCTTCCCGCGGAGCAGGGAGCCCGATGCGGGGCTCGATCCCAGGACCCTGGGATCATGACCCGAGCCGAAGGCAGACGCTTAACCGGCTGAGCCACCCAGGCGCCCCTAAAATGATATATTTTATATACATAATATATTTTATCAACAACTTAAAATATACATATTTTTATTATAATATATAAAATTGTATCTATAATTTAATATTGAGCAAGAGCTCAATAATATTTGCATTATCATTATAGTAATTATATAGTAAATTATAGGGTGTATTGGTTCAGATTACTCATATAGAAGGTTGGTTGATTCAATAGCACCCCTATAGTGGGGTGTTTTGCTTGGCAATAGAATTGACAGTTCCCAAGCACTTTTTCCTAGAAAATACAGGTTCAAACCTTGTTTGTCCTCTCCCAGCTCTGTAACTTCACATCTTTGAGTCTCAGTGATTGCCTCTGTAAAATGGAGGTAATAAAACCCTCTCTTTTTATGCAACAGGGGCTTTCTGAGGCTTTACAAACACCAATATTCTTACTTCTTCTGTCAACAATTATTTATTGAGCCCTTACTATGTTTCAGGCCTCTGAAAGGCATAGGAGAGGTGGTGAGGAACAAGACAAGATTCACTCTTGCTCTGAGGGGGCCTACAGTTCGGAGAGTGTATTGTACGGGATGAGGAAATGTATCAATGTAACAACTTTTATTTTTAAGATTTTTATTTATTTATTTGAAAGAGAGAGAGAGAGAGCATGAGTGGGGTGAGGGGAGGCAAAGGGAGAGGGAGAAGCAGACTCCCCACTGAGGGGGGAGCCTGACGCGGGGCTTGATCCCAGGACCCTGAGATCATGACCTGAGCCAAAGGCAGCTGCTTAACAAACTGAGCCACCCAGGCGCCCCTATAACAACTTTTTATTCTCATTCATCCTTATTATGCCTTGTCCTCCGATAGCTGAATACATGTTGGAATACACTTTACAAAGCTTTTACAATTTTTGTCTGACTTTGGGGAATGCTTGTGTCCCACTGGATATGAGTGTGCAGGTGGCCAATGCTTCTCAACCCTGGCTTCCTTGCCGGCTTCTCCCCCATCCAGCCAGCAGCTTTACTGGTTCCAGTGGAGTTTTACAGAAGCTGGAAAAGAGTTGTGAACCCAGAGCTTTTGCTTTGTAGGAATCCAGGCTTCTGGGTTTCGAAAACTTAAGCCCTCTGAACTGCACACTTAAAAAATAATGAAAATAGCAAATTTTATGTTACGTAGATTTTATCAGAATACAAAAAATGTTGAAAAAAATTCTATGCCCTGAAATACTCTGGGCAAAATGTTTCTTCCAGCCACAGAAGGTTGGAAGAATGGGGAGTGATGGAAGAGCAGGCATACCTTGCCTCAGAGGCGGGAGTCTCTGGGCTGGAGAATGTGAGGGCAGTAGAAGAAGTCTCCAGAGCATTCAGTGATGGCTGCATCCCTGACGTGGGCTCGCTGGATGGAAATTGAGCCTCCAGAGGGGCTTAGAGAACAGAGAGGAGGGAGAACCTGTGCTTCCCTCAGGCAAGCGAGGCATCTGGAATGAAGAATCGGAGATGCTCATAGTCAGCTGTCCATGGCTCTGAGAACAATTACCTCCTTCAGTTTTGTGCCCTGGGCACCCCTTGAAAGAAAATTTTTTTATTGTGGTAAAATATATACAACATAAAATTGGCCATTTGAACCATTTTTGAGTGTACAATTCAGTGGCATCAATCATATTCACAATATTGTGCAGTTATCCCCATTCTCTGCTTCCCCACCTTGTCATCACCCTGAATAGAAACTCTGTAAACACAAAGCAATAATTCCTGATTCTCCCCTTTGCCTCACCCCTGGTACCCTCTTTGCTACTCTGAGTCTGTATGAATTTGCCCATTCTAGAAATTTCAAATAAGTGGAATCGTACAAGTATCTGTCTTTTTTGTCCTAGCATGTTTTCAAAATTCATGCATGTTGTAGCATGTATCAGAATGCTGTTCCTTTCTATGGCTGAATAACATTCTCTTGTATGGATAGACCACATTTCCTTTATCCATTCATTTGTTGACAGACTTTTAGGTAATTACTACCTTTGGACTATTGTGAATGACGCTGCACTGAACATGGGTGCATGAATATCTGTTTGAGTCACTATTCTCAATTTTGGGGGCAATCGTTTGAGCGGAATTGTTGGGTCATCTGGTAATTCTATATTTAGCTTTTTGAGGAGCTCTCAAGCTGTTTTCCACAGCAGCCTTACCATTTTCTATTCCCACCAGCAGTGCCCAAGAGTTCCAATTTCTCTACATCCTCTCCAACGTTTGTCATTTTTCTTTCTTTCTATTGTTTTTATTGTAGCCAACCTAGCGGATGTGAAGTGGTATCTCATTGTGGTTTTGATTTGCATTCCCCTAGTGACTAGTTATATTGAGTATCCTATTTTATTTTATTTTATTTTATTTTATTTTATTTTATTTTATTTTA
>NW_023270436.1:11854201-11932243 GCF_011800145.1 Mirounga leonina
TATTTTATTTTATTTTATTTTATTTTATTTTATTTTATTTTATTTTATTTTATTTTATTAAGTGGGCTTCACACCCAGTGTGGAGCCCAACACGGGGCTTGAACACACGACCCTGAGATCAAGACCTGAGCTGAGATCAAGAGTCAGATGCCTAACCAACTGAGCCACCCAGGTGCCCCTACATTAAGTATCTTATTGAGTGCTTATTAGCCATTTATATATTTTATTTGGAGAGTGTCTATATAAGTTCTTTGCCCATTTTTAAATTGGGTTGTTTATCTTTTTCTTACATTTTCTGAGATTGTATATATTCTAGATCTTAAGCCTTTATCAGATACCTTAATTGCAAGTATTTTCTCCTATTTTGTAGATTATCTTTCCATTTATTTGATAATGTCTTTTGACGCACAAAAGTTTTGAATTTTGATAGAATCTAATTTACTTATATTTTTCTTTATTGCTCATGCTTTCAATGGTATATCTAAAAATCCACCACCAAATCCAAGGTTATGAGCCCCCCCCCGCCCCATATTTTCTTCTAAGAGTTTGTGTGGTTTCTGCTCTTACGTTTAAGACATGGATCCATTTTCCTAGGTGCCTCACTCTTAACAAAGCACTCGCTCTCAGGGATGTAAGAGAGAGCTGGTATTTGACAGAGAGTTCCTTCTTTGATTTTTCACCATAGGTACCTCACATCCCTTCTCCAGGGGAGCCAGGGTAGGCAGCAAGCCTCCCACGGTTCACCTGAACCAGGCACAGTGAAGGAGGACATGAGAGAAGTCTAATTAGATTGGCTTGGCTGATGGGTCTCAGATGATAAACACATGAAACAGGCACCAGAGCCCCATCCCCCATGGCCTCAAGGGTGGCATGGAAGCAACTAAGGAAGATTGCAAGGCCCAGAGAAGCTCTGATAATGGGACAAAGCAGAAGACACCCAGGCACTGGGAACAACTCAGCACTTGCTGGGATGAATGAATGACCATGGCCAAGGAGCCAATGAACCCCCACAACCAGGCCTTGGCCTTGGAGCCTATAGAGCTTAGCCATGACTTGATTACTTCAGAGAGTATGGGGATGATCAGACTCCAAAGAGATGAAGACAACCCTGAACTGACTGCAATTAGCCTCAGTTGACCGAGAGGAAACTCTTGTGACCCAGTGGGATAGAAGCTCTCCATAGGAATTGCATTCTGCCATAGATGAATCAAGAAAGAGCCACTGCAGGGTGACATGGATGCCATTCCTAAATATGATCTCCAGATGTGAACAGAACACATGAAAGTGATAGATTTTGCGTCCAATTTCCTCTCATGTTCTACGTCACTCATCTCCCCCAGGAAGGGAGCACTGCTTTCTAGCCTATATTTCCACTTTTGGGGATGTATACGCAAGCACAACTTTTACAAAGAGGCAGAAATCTCTATGGTGGTGGTTTTCACCTGGGTGGTGGGGGGGTGGTTCATGATTTCTTTGCCTGGAGGGACACTTGACCTTGTGTGCAGACATTGGTTGTCAAAGTTGAGGAGGAGATGCTACAGGCATCCCGTGGTTATAACAGGACCCGGGTGCTGCTAGACATCCTACAATGCACAGAGCCCCATACCCCATGACAAAGTCCTCAAATGTCAGTAGTGCCGAGGTGGAGGAACCTGGGTGTACAGTGACCTACGTCACGCTATCTACACAGGCAGAATGTCGCACATCATCACCCTTCTCTGGCAGCACATCCTCATGTCATAGAAAGAAGGCGGGGCTATGAGATGTCAGGCTCAGGTGTCTCTGACTAGGAGCCTTAGGTGGACTACTCCAACCCTGGGAGAGATTCATTCTGCACCTTGTAAGCCAGGCATCACGAGCCCCGCTTTCCTCTCAAAGGCTCCAATGGGAGCTACAAGCTATGAAATTCCAAAATGTATCTCTCTAATAGTCGTCAGTAGTGCCAATGAGCTGATTATTGAAACAGCGGTGGAAAGTTCTCACAATTCTTCCAAGCACTCCAGGAGGAGACCAATTTCCCAGCCCAGACTGACTTTCTTCTAGGTGTTTGTGTAATTCAAGGCAATTAACACTAGCTGCCACGACACACCACCACATGTTGGTGGTTTAATGCCATAACAGTTTAGATCTTGCTGATTGCAACAATCCAATGTGTTTGGGAGGCTCATTTAAATGATCCTTAATGAATAGCGACTCAGAGCCCCAAGTGCGTGTCTTCCTTCCTTCCTTCCCCTTCTCCCCCCCAGAGGCTTGGAGTATTTTGCTTCCAATTTCATAGAAGGAGAGAGAGTGTGTAGAGGTTCAAGAGGGAGGTTTTCTTAGGGGACAGACCTACACGTGGTGGGTACCAGCTCTTCTTGTTTTCCATTGGCCCAACCTCGGTCACATGACCCCACCTGACTGCAAAGGAGGCGGGAAAATGTAGTCCAACTCTGTGCTGAGGACAAAAAATGTGGGGGGGAGGTTCAGAGAGCACATAGTGGCTTCTTCACAACATCCTTTTTTTTTCACCAACACAAATATATGTAGATTCGGTCTGGATTGGGTTTTGAGTCATGGAGATTGGGAGTTTATCTTCCACAAGCGACACATGCCCCTCCTGAGGGTATATTATACCTGCCCCACATCAAAGGGTAAATGCATCAACCCCAGAGCTTGTCTTGCCTGAGTGCAATTCTCTTTCTTCACGCAGTGAGGATTTATGGAGCTCTTGCTGAGTGCCAGGAACCATCGTAGATGCTGTGGATATAGCTGTGAACAAAGACAGAAAGATCCCTATCCTTATGGCATTTGCATTCCAGCTGGGGAAGATAGTGAATAAGCACGTTATAAACAAACAAACAGCAGACAGACAGACATGTCCCTCAGGGTGTTCTGCAGTACAAACCTCAGCCTGCCTTCATTTTAAGAGGGTTTGGACCAAAGGTCAGTGCTGAAATCTAACTGAGCTGGGCCAGTCAGATTTTTCTCTCCTGGGAATTTGCAATGGGGATTTGGACACTGAAAGTTTCCACACAGTTTTGGAGGCCAGAAATCCAAGATGAAGGTGTTGGCAGGTTTGGTTTCTCCTGAGGCTCTCTCCTTGGCAAGATGGCCACCCTCTTGCTGCATCAAGTAGTCATCTCTCTATGCATCTGCATTCCGGGTCCCGTTTTCTTCTCATAAGGACACCAGGCATATTGGCATAGGGTCCTACCTTCACAGCCTTGTTTTAACTCAGTTATCTCTTTAAAGATCTTATTTCCACATGCAGTGACATTCGGAGGCACTGGGGGCTGGGACTTCAATGTCTGAACTTCGTGCGGGACATAGGTCAGCCCATCATACCCACCTAGCTTTTCTGTCCTCCTCATCTCCTTCCACCAGCTCTTCTCACTTTTTCTTGAGCATCTTTAGTGGGAGTCTGTCCCTCTCCCTTGCAAAGTCCCTCCTATTCTAGGCCTTCCTTCTTCTGTGTTGTACTCAGAAGTCAGTTGTTTGGCAGCAGACATCACTGATCTTATCCTTTGGGCCATACCCAGACACAAAGAGGAACATGACTTGGGTGCTACCCTCAAGGAGTTAGCATTGCTGCATTCTGCCAATGGTAAGCTGAAGGTTTCTGGCAATAATTAATCTCTAGGGCATAGGCATGTATGGTCTATGGCCGCATCATCTGCTAATTTGGTAATGGTTTCTCCAGAGGGACTGCTTCTCTAAGGGACAGATGACACAGCAGCAGGTAGGTCTTTGGCTTGGTCATTGAGTAAGAAACACATACATGTAGGGTTTGAAAAGATGTAATTTCACCAATGGAGATTTCAATTTGCTGTGTCCTACTGCTCATATGATATTGATAAGCCTGGATTGGCCTAACCTTTACCCAAACATGCATTATTATGTCTATATTAGAAGACCAGCCTAGCTATAGAATTATAGATCTCATGTGGACAAATCAGACACATGATGAAATTTCCAGCTCCTGTAACAATAAAATAAGAACAGCGTAACAATGACTTACCCGTGTTTCACCTAACAGATTAGCAATTTTTGTTTCTTTGTTTTTGATGAATTAAAATGTCCAGTTTGGGGCCACTGTTTGGGAAAATGGCCCACATGATAAACTGTGATGGAAGGAGAATATTGCT
Organism: Mirounga leonina; assembly: GCF_011800145.1. Lineage (NCBI taxonomy): Eukaryota > Metazoa > Chordata > Mammalia > Carnivora > Phocidae > Mirounga > Mirounga leonina. Next base: position 11,858,329 of record NW_023270436.1, read on the forward strand.
CAACCTGTGTTTAGGAAAAGATTCAAGCATCTTCAAAATCTTCAAAGCAGCATATTTACTGCAAGGAATTTTCTTAGGGAAATCCCAGGAGAACACCAAAGTCCCACTACAAAGATGCTCCTTTCAGTGACAGTTGCAATAGCAAAAATGGGAAAAGCCAAGTGCCCAGGAATAAGGAATTAGTAGATAAATTATGATGCCTTCAGAAGGTGGAATGTTTGACCATTATAAACTGTTGCTCTAAAAGACCATTCAGTGACATGGAAAGATGTTCACGATGTATTTTGAGTGAAAAAATGAGGCCATAATGTACCATAGTGAGGATGATCCCATTTTTGAAAGAAATAAAAAAAAAGGTGCATAGGAAAAAACACAAAGAAAATGAACAATAAAATAGAAATATCAGGTATCTGCAGGTGGCAGGCGTGATGGTTCTTATTGTGTTCTTTTTTACTTGACTGAGATCATGGACAGTGCTTATCATGCCTGACGTGGTGAATCACGAAATAGATGATAAGTCTTGCTGTTATTGTGCCCCCCCATCAACTGAATGGAGTAAATATCAACCTCCTAGGCTTATCAGAAGTAAATAAGATTATAAAGCACCTGGCACACAGTAGGCTTTCAGTGGAATTTTGTATTTATCCTTTTTTTGGTTTTTTTGTTTTTCCCTGAAGAAAGGGTGATATACCGCAGGGGTTGAGAGTGAAGGTTCCTTAGACAAGTGGACTTTTATTCAAATCCTTCTGTTTGGCCATTTGCAAGCTGATGAAGAATGTGGGCAAGTTACTTATGTCTTCCTGGCTACCCATCATTTGAAGATGGAGACAGTAGTAGTTATATCATAAGGTTATTGTCAGCATGAAAGATTGGGTATATAAATCATGTAGCACATGGGAGGTTAAGCACTAGTCTCTGTTTTCCACCATATTGTGGGAAAAGGGTATGTAATAGATTGGTAAAACAAAACAGCGCAATTTTAAACATAAGAAATGCATAGATCTTCAAGCATTTGGTGCCCTCCATCTCTCTGCTGCACAATACTGCAGAAATGCATTTGGCATCGAGCGAGGCTATTACCAGTTTCAGTGGGAAGAAAAAGGGTGTAGAATGAGCTCACAAGAGCCAGAAGCTGATAGTGGGAGGGACAGAGGCAAGAAGCTTATGTGAACTAAAAGGAATCTAGCTCAGACCTTCTTTCTCGGCAAGGCTTCAGGCTAGAGCAGGGAAGGTGTCGGGAGCATGAATCTTATCCAGTTTACTAGGATCATCTGCTTCTCATATCTCACAAATCCCCTGTGATCCCTGAAACAAAGCCAGCTCAGTTAGCAAGCTGCTTTCACTTGATTGGTAAAGAAGTTATTTGCAAGCAAAATGTACAAAGGGATAAAGACCTATCGTTAAAATGGGCGGGATATATTATGGATACACACATATATGTATCTCTACGCTATCATCCTTCCTTTTTCTTCTCTTTAATTGATCTCTCTATTTTGTCTAGCTTTATTGAGATGTAATTGACATACAGCATTGTATATATTTAAGATGCACAATGTGTTAATTTGACACATTTGTATATTACAAAGTGATTAGCACAATAAGATTATGTCATACATCCATCATTTCAGACTTGACGCTTTTCGCACGTGTGTGCACAAGCACGTGCAGTGCGAATTTTAATATCTATTCTCTTAGCAAATTTCCAGTATCTAATATCATGCTGTTAACTATAGTCACCATGCTGTACCGTAGATCCCTAGAACTTATTCATCTAGTACCTGGACGTCTGTACCCTATGACCAACATCTTCCCATTTTCCTTACTCCCCCATCCCTAGCAACCACTAATCTACTCTTTTTCTAAGAGTTAGGATTTGTTGGATTCCAGCTATAAATGATGTCATATAGTATTTGTCTTTCTCTGTTTGATCTAGTTCCCTCAGCATAATGCCCTCCAGTTTCATCCGTGGTGTTGCAAATGTATATATCTTGGAATGTCAAGGAATTTTCCCCCTATCCTTTCTTCTAAGAGTTGTAGGGCTTTAGGTCTTATAATTAAATACTTAATCCATTTTGAGTTAATTTTTATGAGTGTGTAAGATAGGGTTCCAGTGTCATTCTTTGCATGTGACTATCCAGTTTTCCCAACACCATGTATTGAGGGGACTGTCCTTTCCCTATTGAATATTCTTGGCTCGCTTGTCAAATATTAATTGACCATATATGCGTGGATTTATTTCAGGGCTCCCTATTCTATTCCATTGGTTTCTTTGTCTTCTTTAATGCCAGTGCCATATTATTCTGATTATTAGAGCTTTGTAGGACAGTTTAAAACCTGGAAGTGTGATGCTTCCTGCTTTGTTCTTTCTCAAGACTTTTTTGGCTGTTCAGGTTCTTATGTGGCTCCATGGGAATTTTAGGGTTACTTTTTTTCTATTTCTGTGGGGGAAAAAATGCCACTGGAATTTTGATAGCGATTGCATTGAATCTATAGATGGATTTGAGTAGTATGGACATTTTAATAATATCACTCAGCCAGGAAGAGGGAGGGTTGCATCCAAACCCAGGTGTGTCAGTCAAACGTCAAATTTCCCCTTCAGTCACTAGATGATCCCTAAGGGCAATTCCAGTTCTAGGACTTTATAAATCTTGCTGTCACATTCCTCAGGAATTCAGTGATCCAAATTCACAGTGACTCTTTCCATCTCTTTTCTTGGAGTCTCTTACAGAGGGCGCCTTTTGATTTCAGCCTGGTGGGAAAACTTGGGGGATGAGGATATATGGAGAGAACTCTGGAATTATGCCCCCAAATGTCAGAAAAGTCCAAGGACTTGCCCAGTGCGGGGCTTGAACTCAGGTTTCTCACCTCCTAGATGTAGCTTCTGTGCTATCCCTCAGGCTTCCTGAGGAGGTGAAGGCAGAGACCCACACCAGCCACATTTGACCCAGACAAGCTCAGGAGAGCTGCCGGAAGAGGACAGATTTCCCAAAATGAGGGCATTTATTATTTAAACATTGATTGTTCTGTTTAAATCATACAGCTAGAAAAGGCTTTCCATTCGTAAAAGTCGTTTTTTAGTGGCAGATCAACGTCTGTCGACATTTTGCTGGACTTTGAGTTCTTGTGGATGCCCAAGAGGTGTGAGTCCTGCCTCCTGGAGCAGGATGGGAAAGAACCAACTCAGGATAGTGCTGAGCCCCACTTCCCCGTCTGGCAAATGGAAAGAATAAGCTTCCTTAGCATCCTGTATCAGTCAGTGCCCTGCCAGGAAAACAGAGACCACCATAGGTCTTTCACATGGAAAGAATTTAATATAAAGAGGAAATTACCCAGGTGATGGAAGAGTGTAGAAACCAAGCAGTCAGTGGCAAAGCAGCTCAGAGATTAGCAACAGAAGTGCGATGCTAACGTCCTCAGGCTGGGGGAGTGACTGAAGGAGTTAGGGCTGACTGGCTGGAGTTCCATCCATGGCCAGGTCTACTCTGCAAGAACTGGAACCAAGATGGGAAGCTTGGCCAAGGTATGTCTTAGCACAGCTCAGATTGAAGGGAAGGTAAAACAGACCACCTCCTGACATGTGGAGTGACATGCACCTATAAGGAAGGAAAGAATTGGTGGTGGCCAACTTCAGAGAAGCTACCGCAATATGCATTTAGTATTATTAAATTGTCTCAATTGGTATTTCTGACACTTTTATCACTATAACATGCTCCAATTTATCCCTAATAACACTCTTCATCTAGAATTGCACTTCATCTGATGTTAATACAACCATCCTAGCTTCTTTACTTTAACCTGTGTCTACATTTGTGGTATATCTCTTGTAACACAATAGAGTTGGTTCTTGCTTTTTATGCAGTCAAATGGTCTCTGTTTTATAATTAGAATATTTAGCCCATTTATATTTGAGGTAATCAATGTGGGTTTGTCTACCATCTTATTTGTTTTCTATTTATCCTGTTTTTTTTTTAACCCCCCTTCCTGAAACCTTTTGCTCTAACTGAATATTTTTAGTATGCCATTTTAAGTTTCTTTAATGTATTTTTAGCACTTACATTGATGATCATAATATGCATCCTTAACTTACCCCACTGTAATCTGAATTAGTATTTGACAGCTGAATTAATTATAATGTCCTACTTTTCATATGATGTAAGAACCCTCTCACCGGACACTTGTATTTGTCCTTTATGCTATTATTTTAATTTATTTTACTTTTATAAATATTATAAGTCCCACAACATATTGTTACTATGTTTTGCTATAAGTAATTGTCTTTTAAAGAAATTACATATTTTTAAAGTCATTTATATTTATTCATATATGTCCCATATCTGGCCCTTTTCATCCTTTTATGTAGATCTAATTTTCTGTCTAAAGAACTTCCTTAACATTTCTTGTAGGCAGGATGGCTGGTGATGAATTCTTTCAGTCTGTTTATCTTCTATTGTCTTTCACTCATCTTTCTTGTTAAGGATATTTTCAGTGAATACAGCATTTTAGGGCAACTCCTTTTTCTGCTCTTTAAAGAAGTCATTCCTTGCCTCTGATTTCCATCTTTTTTTTATGAGAAGCAAGCATTTATTCTTCCATTCTTCTTCATGTGCCCTGTGTCTTTTTCCTCTGGTTGCTTTAAAGATTTCTGTCTATGTTTTTCATTTTCAGCAGTTGGACAATTACAGAACTAGGTGTGTTTTTCTTGGTGGAGACTATACTGTTGAAACTATGAATTGTTTTCTCTTCCTTTAAAGAGAATTGAGTTTTGTTTTGGCAAGGAGTGAATGTTGATCTCAGTGAGTGACCTGGTCAGGCTTTGTGAGCATGGGTACAGAGCAGCTCCATCTCCAAGGCTACAAGAGTTCTATCTCTAAAGGCATGGCCTTCCTGAGGGTATCAAACCAATGCTTGTGTTATTGAGAATACTCTGTTCCTTTCCTGGCTAGAACTCCAATGGCTCCTGGCCCTGAGTACCCTCTGGAGTTGCTCTGCCCCCTCCCTGCCCCCTGACAGTAAGCTTCAGAGTCTCACCTTGCATGGTCACCATTAGTATTTGGCCCACATATAAGGGGACCTCCACACAGATTTGCAGGTGTTTCTTGTTGGTGCAGCCTCCTTGTCTCTTACCATCCTGTTCTGCAAATTCCAGCAGCATCGCTACACCAGACCTGTCTCTGTTTTCTCTGCCCAGCAAGGTCACTGCCTGCCTGCTTCAGTTGGGTTTCTCTTTGCTGGGAGTGGAAAATGGGGTGAATATGGAGGTGGTCCCCAGCATTCCTTTCTCTCAAACCCCCCAGCTCTTCGCTCTCTGTCTGAAAGCAGCGGTTTCCTACATTTGTTGATGAGGGAGAGTGAGTCTGGTATCCATGACTCCACCATGGCTGGAATCGACTGTCTCACAGGGTTTGGGGAGTAAATGATATAATGCTTATGAGGTCTCAGGGACACAGTAAATGATTAATAAATGCAGCTGGTGTTATTTTAATATTTTATTACACATTTAACTTTGTTTCTAGACTATATAGATTCTTTAAGTTAAAGACTGTCTTAATCATTTTTAAATCCTCCATACCTAGCACGCAGCCTGGCATGCAGTGCCTATTGGCAAATGTTGTTTGAACTCGAGTCACCTGAACTGAGAAATGGGTTGGTCAAGCACTTTTTTTTTTTTTAAGATTTTATTTAATTATTTGACAGAGAGAGAGAGAGAGAGCACAAGCAGGGGGAGCAGGCAGAGGGAGAGGGAGAAGCAGGCTCCCCATGGAGCAGGGAGCCTTATGTGGGACTCGAACCTAGGACCCCGGGATCATGACCCGAGCCAAAGGCAGATACCTAACCGACTGAGCCACCCAGGCGCCCAGTCAAACACTTCTTTAAGTATAAAGACAGAGTTCAGGAAGCAGAATTGTCAGGCAGCTCTTGGTACTTAGTTCGAACCCATTCTGGTGTTAAATCGGAACCAAGTACTTCAGTATCCCCAGGACTCTTTCATTTACTTATTTCTCCACTGTGAATGTATTCAGTAACAAAGAGGCTCCTTCTCAGTGTCAAGCCCTTGGGCCAGGCTGGAGTGGAGAGATGGAAGAAGGTGGAAATTGTGACCCTGACAAATTCACTACCTGTATCAGAGATGATACCACAAATATGCACGTAGTACTTCAATGAAGAACCAGCTCTGATAAGGCTGTAGCACGATTAAAAGACTTTAGGAATTCCAGAAATGGGAGATAATACATATATTCGGAAAGGATGGGTGAGGAGTGGGAGGTAAGTCTGGATAAGTTCCTGGTTGGATCAGATTTTATTTTGGGTCTTGACTTTCACACTATCCCTAGACCACAAAAGTTTGGACTTTTGGGCTCGTGCCAACGGGTAGAGCCTTGGAAGGCTTCTCGTACAGTGAAGTGAGTGAATTTGATGGTCTCATATATATTCATTTTTACCTGTAGGTCCTCAAAAAGAGGACAGCAAGAAAGCTAGAGAAAGACAACCCCAAAGAGGAAAGAGTGAAGTTCAGGTGGCATCAATGTCTACTAATGAATCCACAGAAATCTGACACAGGCATTCAAATCTCAGATTCCCTATTTGGGTGATCCTGGCTTCCACGCATCAGTTTTTCTTTTTTCTGGGTGCCTATCTCAAAATAGGACCATGAACTTGAATAGGACGAGTCTGGTGTTTGGACTTGCCAGAAGCCAGGCTGATTTCTGATTGGTCCTGCCTGGGGCCTTTGTATGGCCATATTTGCCCTCGCAATGCACAAAGTCCAGATAAAGATCCCCTTCTCATTTCCCATGGTCTGAATCCCAAGCCATCTTCTTGGAACACCAAGCAGATTTGCTGTTGAGCACTAGGACTTCTCGCCTTCTTCCTTTCTTGTTTTGGCCTCTCTTGGAAGAGTTCTTCTTGGGTCTCCTCTCTCTCATCTGATCTCCCTACAGAACCCTTCCTCTTCTTAGAGCTCTGACCTGCATATTCTAATCACAGCACAAACCCTCCCAGATGAGCTGTTCCCCTTCTCTCTGACCCCTTCCCATTTGGTCCCAGATTCTTAAGAGGATCTAGCTGGCTACCTTCAGGGACTCTAGAGAGCACGTTGGTTAAAAATCACAGGTTTCAGAGTCAGGGCCTGGATTCGAATCTTGACTCTGAAATTTTTATAGATGAGTGATCTTGTCCATTATGCTCCGCTTCTCTTGGGCCTCAGTTTCCACATCTGACAGGTGGGGAAATAAACTCTTATGGGGATTAAATGGGATATTGAACACAAAACCCCGCATTCAGGATTAAGCCAAGGTTGTGGTTCTTCAAAAACTCCTCCTTCTTTTTGCATCTTCAGTATGAAAATAACAAAGTTAGCCGCAACTTTTGCTTGGCTGGGTTTGGGGGATTTTTCACCAATGCCTGGAAAATCTAGACACGGTATCTATGTTGGGCCATCTCTTGTCCACGAATGGCTTATTCCTGAATTTTTCTCATCAAAATTTCTGAAGACTTCCCTCCCTTCCCTTAGGCCTGGGTCTCTGGCTGGTAGAAGTCAGAAAGAACCACAAAAACAACAAAATCCTTTTCCAGAATTGCTCAATGACATTCGATTATGCCCAAGGCCCCAAGTGGTGCTGCGGATGCAGTCACAGCCTATCATATCTCTGTCGAGGGGATGATGATTTACTCTTTGGGATTTTTCTGGCTTCTTTGAGGAAATGGTTCCCTAAATCCACCACCCTCTAGATGAACTGCCAGCATTTCCAAAACCATAGCCTATAAATTAACCCTATGGTAGGGAGTTAACATCCACTGGGGATCTATTTTGTGCCAGTCACTGGACTAAGCCCCTTAGGTAGATTCTCTCTTTGATTCTTCACTCCAGGCCTGTGAGGTGTCCCTTAGCCCCATTTTATGGATGAGGAAACTGAGTTCTGAAAATGTAGGTCATTTGCCCAAAGGCGATTGCAGATAGGTGGGCGGAGCCAGATTCAAATTCAGTTCTGTTTACTTCAACCAGCCTCTGCTGCCTCTTTGAAGAGACATCCCTTCTACCTTCCGCCTCCCACACTGTGATAGTTTTATTTTTTAAAGCTGTTAGTTTTCCTAGCCTCTTCCTCCCCCTCCCCTTCCCACCCTCTGCAGTCATTCTTTTATAGAGCATTCAATACATTCGGCCTTTGAAAGGGAAAACAAACCTAAAAGCTCCAGTGAAATGAAAATGCTAAGGCTTCTTCAAACTTAAGTAGCATTAGAAGCAATTACATTTGTGCAAATGTAGAAAGGTTTGTTGCTATTTCTGACTCCTCCATACCCCAAGGCGGTAAACCGGAGGCGGGCTGTTAACCATTTCAGGGCAGAGTTCAAGGTAGCAAGGACTCAGGCTTTATTGTTTGCATTTTCTATCAAGTATACCGGACACACGGAGATACCTCTCTTTTCAAAGTGAAAGCCACGTCTGTTTCATCAAATCAGTTAATGTTTTTATTACAAAATATGTTTTTGTGAGAACAGGGTTGCATGGCCACCCATTAGAAAAAAAGACACAGTAATAAAACACCCCCACGTTAGCGACAGCTTTTAGTTCTTTTTCTTTTCTCCCTTTTTCTTTCACGGTGGCATCTGTTGACCTAAACCCACAGCACTGTTCTCACAAACACGTACAAGTGTGGATTATGACAGGATGATGACAAATGAGGTGATGTGAGATGCACTAAAAATGTATGAAGATGTAAATAATATCGCTTTTGCAAAGTGCAAAGACATAAAACTTGCAAACATATAGGCTGTTAAGCCTGAAGGAGAGAGAAACAAATTCTGCCCAGCTGACTCCTAAGGAATACTTACCCCGATCTCTGTTGCTACAGAGCTTTTAAGCTCCAAATTTAGGAGCTTAAAAGGACAACGTATCCCTTCTGACAGTTCTGTGATGTGAGCTGGGCTGGGCTGGGCAGCCCTGTCCTTGGGCTTCACCTGTTCTGCTGGGGGCTGGGATGGATGTCCAAGATGCATGTGGAAACGTGGCTGGGGCTTCTGCTGGTATGGCTGGAGGAGATGGGGTCTCCTTGGCCATGGTGCTCTCTCCCCATGTGGGTTCCTTGGGCTTTCTCACAGCATGGGGAGCTCAGGGTCACTGGACTTCCTTTTTTTTTTTTTTTTTAAAGATTTTTTATTTATTTATTTGACAGAGAGAGAGAGAGACAGCGAGAGAGGGAACACAAGCAGGGGGAGTGGGAGAGGGAGAAGTAGGCTTCCCGCTGAGCAGAGAGCCCGATGCAAGGCTTGATCCCAGGACCCTGGGATCATGACCTGAGCCGAAGGCAGAGGGTCACTGGACTTCTTAATGAGTGCTGGCTTCAAAGAGGCTGAAGGTGTCAGTGCTTTCATAAGGGCTGGATTCGGGAGTCCGAGGGTTTCATACCCTCCATGTTTTATTGGTCAAACCAAGTTAAAGGCCATCCCAGGTTCGGGAGAGGAAAGCAGACCCCACCTTTGGAGTGGGTGCCGAGCACATAGAGGTGGGGAGGGATTCATGGGGACCACTGCTGGAGACTTGATGTCAACTCTCATATTTTAGTTCTGATTAATGGACTATTCTACAGCAATGAAAATGATGAGCCCAGCTTGGTGCAAGAGCTTGATAAATATTCCAGACATCACCATGATAGAAAGACACACAGTAATGCATACCATATGATTCATTTTATGAAGTTTAAAAGCAAGCAAAGTAAACTATATTGTTCATTGATGCAAAGATAGGTAGCAACATTACTAAGAAAAACAGGAAAATGATTGTCATAAAATTCAGATTAAGGATGCAGGAGTTTGTAGTCAGAGGCTAGGGACGCTAGAGGCATCTTGGTGCTGGTGTGTGTGTATATATATATATATATATATATATATATATATTTGCTTGATGTGGGTTATGGTCGCATGCATGTTTGATTTAATTGTATCATTTATGCATATTTTGTGTTTGTAGGTTATATTTCTAAAATTTAAAAAATTGTGAAAAGTTAAATTTTGGCCAAATTTAAAATTGTCCTATGTATACTTGATGTGAATAGCTCAACACTCTGGCTGATTTCTGTTTCTGATGAGACAGAAAAGTGGGGGTAGCCCTGCCTAAAATCTCAGGTTCCTTCATGGGAAGGATAGCCCATGAGTTTTGGACAGGTGGTACACACCCCAGGCTCTCAGTTGATGCTTGAATGTATTATTGCACATAATCCAAAGAAAAGTCTGAGAAGTAGGTATTATGCCCATTCTCCAGAAAAAGATACAATGGCTGGTTAAATGTAGTTCCAAGGTCACACAACATTTGAACCTCGTCTAGCTGACTCTGAACTTCCTCCATAAAAAAGCCCTTGGCCCAGGGGTCCCGAACATGGGCAGATTTCACCCATCTCCCACGCCCCAGCTGGTCAGATCCAGAATGGGCAGCACCAGCACAAAAGCATAATTGTTCGGGCCCCGTTCTCACCAGAGAAGCAGCCCATCGCCACCGCCAGCAGACCTGGCTCCATGTCAGGCCCCGGATGGAGGCCTCTCCCCTTGGCTTCTGACTGTTGACAGGCAGAGTGGCTGCCTTGGCCATGCCAGGTTGTAATAAAGCCGCCTGGCACCCAGGATCTGCCAATGAAGGGAGCACAAGGGCAGTGGAAAGAACCGCCTCCAAATTCCAGGAACCACATGGTGTTTATTCTGAGGCCAGCCTCCCAACACCCACCCCACTGGAAGCCGCGGCTGCCTACAAGGGCCGAGTCTGGAGAGACTCCAGATTAAATAATAGTGTAATAAGGAGCACATCTCTGTTTTGGTTTTTACAGATTATGCCATTTCAAAGGGACAAGAGCAAAGTCTTCTAAGGCCCTTATTGGGGTCTACTGAACCATGACCTAATTAAATCTACTGGAGAAAAGTCTCTTGTTGAAAAAAAAAGGGGGGTCTGCATTGTTTCTTCTGAGAAATTATTTAGCCTTATGATGGCACTTATTTTTATGGGTACTAGAAAAACACAGACTGAACACTATGTTGCCATTAGTGACTCCAAGGGGGTGGAGAACCTAGGGGATGTTCTTGGTAAGGACAATGCTTACATTGTCAAAACTCTTTCACATCCATTATTGTCTTCCAACTGCTCTGCAAGGCGAATGGGTCAGATATCATTAGATTAATTTTGAAGTTGAACCCAAGAGTTAAAAGAGGCTGTTTTCTAAAACTCCAAGTTTAGAGACTGGATTATGTTCCCTTTTCTTCACATTCATAACCGAGGAAGAAATTTTGAGGAATGAGATTATATTAAAACTAATCCAAATGCCATTGATACTAATATTAAGATGAAGAAGAAGAACAAGGACCATAACAAAGGGATGAAGAGAGAGAGGGAGAAAGAGGGGATGGGGAGGGAGAGGGGAAAGGAAGGGAGAAGGGAAGGAGGGAGAGAAGGAAGGGGAAGAGGAAGAGGAGGGAGAAGAGAAGGAGAATAAGTAATAATGATGTGCCTTGAGCACCCACTACGCACAATTTATTGTGTGACGTTCTTACCTCCTTTTCCCTTGGAGGAATTGCCCCTCCCCAGTCCCAGAAAGGGCCACCATGTCTTTACTAGGTGATCATGCTTTGGATACTTGGCCCAGGTTGGTCCCATTTGAGATGAATCATTGAGACTATCTCTGAGCCTTTCACCCAAATTTTACTGTGTGATAGAAGACACAATGGAAGCACAGAGTGGGTAAACTACTTGCTCAGAGGCACATGACTAGCTAGCACTGCAGAGCTGAGACAAGAATCAAGATCCCCTAGATCTAGCCTGAGATCTTTTCCCCTACCAAAGGTGGCTGAGGACATCTATGGGTGTTTGTGCTTACATCCCTATTATTTGGCCACTCAATTCAAGACTCCTTTGGTTACGAGTGAAAAAAAAAAAAAAATCCTATTCAAGGTCATGTGCAATTACAAAAACTAAATTGGTTCCTCACATAAACTAGGAAGTTCATTCAAGGGATATAATTGGCCTTAGCCATGACGGCATTCAGAGGCTTAAGCCACCTCGTCAGAACCTAGCCTTCTCCCTCCCCCATCTCTATTTCCTCTTAGTTGGCTTCATTCTGAAACAGACTTTCTTTACTCTGACAAAGATGGCTATACATAAGCTCCTGGTGTGTATCTTTCCAATTTGTCAATTCTAGCCGGACAAGGAAAGCCACTTACTATTATTACAGCTAACCTCCTAGGAAGGGCTCTCATTGGCTGATCTGAGTCAAATGCCCATTCCTAAGCCAATCACTGGCCAGCAAGAAGAATGCTTTGGCCACAGCTAGATCATGGGCCCGCTCTGGTACCCAGTGGCCATACTCAGCCCAGGTTTACCATATGGCCTAAAAATCGGAGAGGGGTCACAGTTCACAGGAAAGACTGTGTTGTTATGCAAAGGAAGGAAGGTGGACCGGGGGTGGGTAAAAGCTATAGACACCCAATACAGACCGTGCAATTAGTCCCGTCATGTAACCTATCACTGTACAACATTGTCTAGAATCCTCCAGAATTGGGTCAGCAGGCCTGGTGGGGGATTTTAGGAATTAGGCAACTGTAGAGGTTTTGAAATCGATTAGCTCATATTCCTCATTTTATAGCCGAAAAGTGACTTGCCCCGGGGCACCCATCTATTGAGAAAGAGGCAAGCCTGCTCCTTAAGCCCGAGCTGGGACACCAGGTTGGCCTTGAACCTGGACATCTTCCCTCCCAGGACTGCCTTGACTGATCCAGCAACCCAACATCTGGCAGGCTCCAGGCTTCTCACCATTTCCCAACAGGACTTCTGGCATCGCACTGACCAAAAGGGATGTTGCAGATACTGGAAGCAGATGATATCAGAAATCCAAATGCAAAACAGGCATTCCCACATCCCCATTAGCCAACGCAAGTGCATATCATGCAGCATTTTTTTCACATTTATAGACGTGTCATTGTTACCAACTCGGCCTCTTAAAAAAATGTAGATGTAAGGAAAGGGTTAGACGTAGTATTGATGCAATTGTTCTTATCAATGTAAAAGGAAGGGAAGTCACCCAAATGTGTTACCAAGTGAGATCTTGAACTATTTTCAAAGGTTTTTGTTTTTTTTTTTTAAATCAACTGTTCTTTGTTTTCACAGTTGTGTGCAGGCCTGTGTAGAGAGCGGTCTGTTACTTAGAACAGGATTCAGCAGAGGGTGGCCCCTGGGCCCAGTCCAGCCCACCACCTTATTGTAAAGTCGTAATGGAACAGAGCATACCCATGTGTCAGCACTGCGTGGGCCTGCTTTGGTACAACAAGGATGGGGGTGAGCAATTGTAGCAGAGACTGTACGGCCTGCAAAACCCAAGACACTGATTCTGTGGCTCCTCCTGGAAAACTTTTCTGACCCCTGGGTTAGAATACTAGATTTTCAGAGCAAATCATAATTTTAGAATTCATTTCATCTAGAGGTCTCTCACTGGGGGTCCGTGGGCAGAGTCTAACACACAGACATGGGATGTTGACGGGCTAATGTGTTATTTAGTTCTCTTTCAATTGAACCAATTTTTAAACCTAGGAGGAGGATATTTTAAACTTCAGATTTTGGGCTTTTCTTAGATGATTTGACGGTCTGGGGGCAGGAAACCACCCGTATGTAGCAACCATTGGTGGGAGTTGAGCAGTGGGTTCTCCTTCTTTGACAAGGAATAGTTGGTGGATTTTTCCACAGTCTGTCTCTCTCCCACCTCATTGTTGAGGCTGAGTCTCAGTTGTCATGAATCCTTACATTGTACTCTCAAAATCCAGAGAAATCTATCCGTGGTAATATCCCTCTATAAAGAGGTAAAATAAAACAGCCCCTCAAATCGCGTAGACGACTCTTGAACAACACGGGTTTGAACTCCGCAAGTCCTCTTATATGCAGATTTTCTTTCAGTAAATGTAGTACAGTAGCAGCAATGTATTTTCTATCCCTTATGATTTTCTTAATTACATTTTCTTTTCTCTAGTTTACTTGATGGTAAGGAGACAATATATAAAAAAATGTAACATACACAATATGTGTTAATCGACTAACGGTTCATGTTCTTGGGAAGGCTCCTGGTCAACAGTAGGCTATCGGTAGTTAAGTTTTGGGGAAATGGAAAGTTGTACATGAATTTCTGACTCCATGGGAGGTCAAGGCCCCCAACTTCCCACGTTGTTGTTCAAGGGTCAACTATGTCATGAAAAATGGTAGAAGGCACATTCCACTATAGAATATAGTGAAGAATCGTCTTCTGAGTTTCATACACAGACATATGGCCCTTTTCATTCACCACATTTGGGGAATTTAAATTTGTGGCCCAGGGATCATGTGTAACATTCTTCCAGTTGAGGTGTGGAAACTGAGGCTCAAATCGGCAAGGAGACTTGTTCAGGATCCACTACCGCACAATCAGCTAATGGTAGACACAAACCACACCCAGGGTTACTGACTCTTGCTTCCTGGTTATTTCATCGGCTATCATCCAAGGCTCCTTTATCATATCAAAATCAGTGCCAGCTTTCACTTTTGTTCTCTTTTTAAAGATTTTATTTATTTATTTGAGCGAGAGAGAGAGGGAGAGAGCATAGAAGCAGGGCAGGGGGGAGCAGAGGGAGAGGGAGAAGCAGACTCCCTGCAGAGCAGGGAGCCCCATGTGGGGCTCAATCCCAGGACCCCAGGACCATGACCTGAGCCCAAGGCAATGCTTAGCCCACTGAGCCACCCCAGGGTCAGCTTTTGTAACAAATGTTTTGTAACCTCCCTTTACCACACTGAAATGAAAATCACAGATCCCAAAACCTATATATGTAAGTTATGGATAATACAACCTACCTACACATCAAACACACATGCACACACACACCCATAACCTCCATCTAAATGAGAAAGAGGACAAAGAGGAGCATGACAAATAATCCATGTTGCATCGATACACGGGCCTGCTGGGAAGGCAGCGGCGAATGCACCAGCTGATACTCTGCTGGAAACTCAACTCCTTCTAATGGCATTGTCGTGAATGACATATTTTTCCATCTTGTCACCAACACAGCCAAGTCCAATTTTCCCTCGGATTGCACGGTAGTGGCATGTATGGAAAATCCAGGGTACACTGAAATTGAGAAAAAATGACTCGTGCATATATATATATATATATGAAACACAGGGTTAGGTTCTGGGCTCAGCTAATTACTAACAGGTTTTTCACCCACATGAATAATCTGTCTAGTGGTGCATTGGAAAGTCCTGTGGGAAACAGGGCCATTTTTCATACAGTGAGATTGTCCTGTTTACTAGAGGACATCTCACATCCCCAACCCTTGCCCTGCTAAATGCCAATAGCACCCCCATCACTGAGATAAAGAATGCCCCCACAAATTTCTGACACCCCCTTAGTGGGTGATACCACTGTCCTTGAAAACCACTGTTCTAGACCTTACCCTGCTCCATTCTGGACTGTTTGAATGAATCTCTGCAGCTGGAGAGATAACCCAAAGGACCATGGGATATTTTGAACCACTGGAAGCGATGCCTAATGACCCCAATCCCTGAGAATTTGCCCAACTTGTTTAATAGGGAGCATCCTGCAGTGATTACTTGGGAGTGGACTCAGAGGAAACTCTGTAAGACCTGGGAATAATATTCCAAATGCCCACATATGTACTCCCAAGTGAAAGCAAACCTCCCAGCGGAAACCAGTCGGATTGGGGGATAGAGGGTTCGTCCCAAAAACCTTGAGCATGGAGAGAAAAGATGACCCCAGAGGAGTACAGAGCCCAAGAAATAGGTCCAAGACATCAGACCAGACCCCACCCCTTGCAAAAAGCAAGAGGAGCTGGGGCCATGGCCATTGTTATGCAAATTAGATGCAAAAAAAAAATCCCCAAACTCTTAGCGCTCCCTTGAACAGTGGCTTAAGAGAGTCCTCAAAGATGTTTTTACCACATGTGCAAGAAATTAAAATTAGGCTTAAGCTATCTGAAGAGCCACTTTGACATCGCCATATGGTGGGAGCAAAGCTGCTTTTTGGATTTAGCAAACATCTTAAACTATTTTTCAAATGATTTAGGTTCAGCAAGACCCAAAATGTATTTTTTTTTCTCCAAGTACCTTTTCCCCCCTCATTTTAAACCCTAGGGTATTTTGAAGGGAATTCAAGCCACATGTTTCTGATTCATTTACACTTAACTCATCAACATGTTGTTTTGCAAGAGTCATTTGATGTCCAAAAAGACCTTTTGAAATATATATTAAATGTACGTATACACACACATTTATATTTACACACACACACACATTTAACAATTTCTTCCCCCAAAGAGCAAGGAGCTATGTTTTGCTTAGAATTAACCATCTCTAAACACCAAAGAAACAAGTCAGACAAGAAAGAAGCATCCTTCAAGTTCTCGACTTGGCCCCCCAAAATTCCCCCTTCCCAGCCCAAGGTTTGCGTGCCAGAATAACCTAGTCCAGAGAGAGGGAGAGGGAGGTCCATTGAGCTGCAGGAGCATGACCAAAAGGTGCAGAGTGCCTCCTTGAGGACGGGAGGCTGGACGCCAGCAGAATGTGGACCCTGCCTGCTTTGCACATAGGTGCTAACCAAGGGTTTAGAACTGTTTTTGTATAAGCTGACCTTGTTCATGCCGCAGGTTGCCTTGAAACCTCTCTCTCTCTCAATGGATAGATGATTGGCAGAAAGACAGATAGATGATAGATAGATAGATAATAGATATTCCTGTATAGGCATATGTATGTATATATATATGGATATATGTATGTGTGGTATGTGTAGATAAGTATAAAAGTATATTATTTTATATCTATATCTATCTATATAATTTTGAAGAGAAACAACTCCAGGGAAGTCCATATGAAAATCATTATTGCTTCTGGGTTAATCATGTATGAATTATTTACTTTGTCAGAGCTGCCTTTCTCTACACCACGTTTAGCAGATCTGGGGCCTCTGGAAGGCCTTTTCTCCCTCTGGCACCCAGGGCAGACATCACTAATCGATGTCTGAGCTCTTTCCTGGTGAGCCTGGACTAACCCTTGAATGCCTTTTTAAAGATAATTCTCCAGGAAGCTTCCACTGAAGAATTGGAGTCAGTCCAAAGAGGTGACCTCTTGGTCATCCCTGCGAGAACATGAAAAAGCAGTAAGGGTTATTTCTAATTTACGATGAGAAGAAAGAACACACTAGCTCACTTGCTCAAGGGTGGGCAACTGGTAAAGGGCAGATGGAAGATTTGAACCCAAGCTTGAAAGACCTGTGAGTATTCCCTGATGTGTTTTTCAAAGGTTCTCACCATCATTATCACCTGCATCACCATCATCATTACTGCTATCATCAAGCAGAAAGATCCTTCTTAAAAAAAAAAAAAAATCTTAAAAAGAAAACTTCATCGAGAACATCGATATAGAAAGTAGATAAAATTAGCATTTTTCACGACTTAAATTTAAGACCTTCGGGATGTTAATATATACTAAACGTACAATCAGGTGCTGGGGAAACAAGACTGTTACAATGACAGAAATGTGAAATCAGATATTATCCACGACATTCAAGTCCTGTACAGCTTCACTCAGCTTCCTACTGGGTGGTTCTTAGTCATCATCATGTCATGACCCTACAGTTCTAGAAACATTTGAAGAGAGGATCCTTTAGAATCTCAAGATACTGTCCAGTCAGCTCGATTTAGATGCTTGAGAGGACAATAAGAAATTTATGTTTTAGGTTGCATCCCTAAAACATGCAGTAACGATTCCTTATTGTGCATCCAAGCCAGCGAAGTTTTCCTTAATTTACTGCCAAAGCAATAAACACCCATAATAAAATGTTATCCCAACATATGTTCCACATTCAATTTTTATTGTAACCCAGTGTCTTAAGGCAAATCCTAGTCACAAAGGTATCTCTCCCCAAGGACAAAAAAAAGACCCCAAACAAACAAAACAGGGACCACAGATGAGCTACAACTACTGGTCGTCATCAGGATGCGTTTGATCCAAGTAGTAGCACACTGGATCAACAGCTGCATAAGCAGTATAGATATTGAATTATCTTGCAAGTTATTATGAAAGACAAAAAGCAGAAATACACCTTGATTCTTGTACTTAAAAGCACCATATCCACTTTCTGCAGAGCGAGTGAGTTTACGTGTGTCTTGCACACGTGAAGCCCTCCGCCGAAGTGTGGATGGATTTGATATGACAAGAGGATGACCAGGTGTTAAGATGGAGAGATAGAGAGGCAAGAAAATATTATTACAACCTCCGAGGTGCCCCATGACCTGGCATTTCCAGTTTAAGTCTCCCTCTCTTCCCTCGCCTCTCCTCCCACCTGGTTCACAGCTTCAGTCTATGGACCAGAGCCAATGGAGAGAAATTCAACAGCACCAACAGAGCTCCAAGCCTTGGCCTGGGCTGTGCTGCCTGCTGACTATCTTCTTATGGATGTTGAAATCCAACCCGTCCTTCTATCCATTAAGAACCAGTTCACATGCGTCATCCCCATCGAGCTTCCCCCAATCTCCCAGACCAGAATTAATCACTCTGAGTCTCTCCTTAGTAATGTTACCATAATGACTAGTATTACTCGTATTAATCATGGCCTTGGGTGCTGTGCATGTGTCAGATCCTGTGCTGAGTGCTCTACACACATTATCTCATTTAATCCCCACAACAATCCATTGATACTGTTTCCCTCTTCCTCACTCCTTCTTCTCCTCCTCCTCCTGCCCCTTCTTCCCCTTCTCTCCCTTCCATCTTCTCCCCCTCCCCCTCCTTCTTCATCATCATCACCATCATTTTCTTCCCTTCTTCCTCCTCTTCCTTTACCATTATTATTCCCATTTTGTAGGCAAGGAAACTGAGGTCTAGAGAGGTTTCACAACCTATTTAAGCTCACACATCAACTAAGTGAATGAACCAGGCTTTGAATGCTAGTCTGTTGACTTGAACCCCCATCTGTCAGCCTTTCTGGCCACCATTCTGCTCCATAGCCCCTCTGCACTCCACCCTTTAGCCACACTTCATAGCTAATAGTACCCCTGCCTCCTCTTTTTCCAGCCTATTGGATATTCGTGGGCAGCGATTGTGTAGTATTCACCTCTGAGTCTGTCTCTGGTGTTCTGCCTGGCACACAGTAGGCCTTGGTAAATATTGACACTTATTTTATTTATTTATTTATTTATTTACTTACTTACTTACTTATTTATTTATTTTAAAGATTTTATTTATTTATTTGACAGAGAGAGACACAGCGAGAGAGGGAACACAAGCAGGGGGAGTGGGAGAGGGAGAAGCAGGCCTCCCGCAGGGCAGGGAGCCCGATGTGGGGCTCGATCCCAGGACCCTGGGATCATGACCTGAGCTGAAGGCAGATACTTAACGACTGAGCCACCCAGGCGCCCCGACACTTATTTTAAAAACTATTTTTGAACGGGAAAAGCCTTCACATGGCTGAAACATCACAAAGTGAAAAGGGGAATAGAATGGAAAGTCTCTCAACCCTGGCACCCAACCCCCCAGTTCCCCTCTCTTCTGAGCCAATCTGTTATATTGGTTTCTTACATATCCTTCTAGAAATATTTTATGCACAGACAGGAAATATGCAAATGCATTCTCTTTCCTCCTTTTAAAATATAAGGGATAGTGCACCATAAATACTGTCCCGTGCTTTTAGGTTAGCTATTTGTTGTAATTAACAGCTGTTCAACTTACTGAAAAGTTATCTAAAAAAGCCAAAACGAAAAACCTATTAACTTTCCTTCTACACTCAGCATAAAAATTTATTGAGGTTTGTCTCCAGTTGGAAGGAAAAGAATAATCCCCTCCTGCCAGCATCTCTGTGTGTTCATTGCTCTTCCTCCCAATTAGACAGAAGCCCCTGTGGGGCAGGCCTAGGGTCTAATTTCCCAGTGCCTTCTACTGGACCAGCACTCCTTGGTGTCCGACAGATCTGGCTAAACCCCAGAGAGAGGAGCTGAGGGTCCAGGTGCCAGCCTTCTGAACATAGGCCAACCACACTAAGCCATGACGTTTACACATTTCAGCAGGCAGGTCTGGGTAGGGGCAGTAGATTCAGGAGTTTGAAACTACACAGAGGCTCTTGGTGAATATCCAATGGTTTCTGGGTCTCCATATGGAATTCTAGCATTCCCTTTCTTTGGTCTTGTTAAGTTCTCTCTGGTTTTATCTTTGACCAGCAGTCTCGCTTCTGCTTTCTGTTCTGGTTGTGTGAAAGCCAGAGGGTCTTGAAGCAAATGGGTAGCTTTCTGCCCACCCCCCACCCCCACATCAGATGGTGCCATCAGCACCACTTGGGTTGGAGGAAGGGGTAGGCAACGTGCCATCATTTTAGGCTTCTGGCAGGACATTCCCCTCTCTTGTTCCCACGGTGGCTTCCCACAATCCTCAGAATTCAGTGAGGCTGAAAGGAAGGGTGGGCTGTAGGTGGCTGAAGTCCATAGGGCCCCCGCCAACAGGCTGCATTTCCACAAAGGAGGGCACCTCCTTGGGCGTGCCTTCGCACTAGGCTTCTCTCCCTTCCCCAAACTTCTTTTCTGTTTCTCCTCCAATGTTTATACCTTATGCCCCTGGTCTACCACCCAAGATGCCTGGCAGTCTCTGACTCAGAGTTCCTTTTTTTCAACTCCTTCTGCCTCCCGAGTCCAGCTGCTTTGCCCACACGAAACATTCATTTTACCATCAGCCGCCTACACGAGGTTACATTTTCCGGTGCAATTTCCTTCAAATAATCCCTCTCTCCCCTAAGCAATCCTCACGACTGGACTGGAGTTTACACCTCTTTTCCCACCCCTTCTGCCCAGGTCCCTGTCAGCATAATTCCCCATCACCCTTCGCCACGATGACCCTACTTTTACAGGGACAATTTCCAACTTGTAATTGTTTGGGAGAGCCGATGTCGAAGCAAGCAGCTTCTGTTAAGTAGGCTTCAGAGGCCCAGACATTTTTATATGAATTCAGATGGCTGGAACACCCAGCCACGAAGGTTTTTATGTGCTGTTGGCATAGACTCCTTTGCCAACTAAGCTTCAAGACGTTTATAGGTTTGGTCGAGTTACACGGCAAGTCTTGGAAGGATTTCTCTGAGTTATGTAATCACTGGAAGAATAAAGGGGGTGGTGGTGGTGGGGTGTGTGTGTGTGTGTGTGTGTGTGTGCGCGTTTCCTGATGCTGCACTTTTTTTCTTTAAGAAAAAACACACACACACACAAAAACCTTAATACAAAGGAATGTGTGAAAGGCACAAATGTAAAAGCTCCAGGGCCTTTGGATGACTAGAAAGGAGTAAAAGGGCCAAAATGTGTTCAGCGCAATTGTCTCCATTCAAGTGCTGACAAGATGGAACAAGCCTTCGAGTTCCCTGGGGATCCTGGCAGAGCAGTGTGCTGGATCATTCCTTCTCTGGAACCTCTTCATCACATGCATCCCCATAGGTATTTGTAAATTAACTGTGTACTGATTTGTTGAATAGCTGCCCTTCCTGTAGAAATGAAAGCTCCGTGAGGGTAAGGCTCTTTCCCATGTGTGGAAGTGTTCTATTCCAGTCTAGCAGAGTAGCGGACATGCTGATGGATCAGTAGGAGCTCCAGAAATACCTGTGACTGAGCGAGCAGGTCTGGGTTCATTACTGCATCCCCAGCATTCAGGGTGATGGGCACATGAGAGGAGCCCTACAGGTATTTGTGAAATAAATGGATGAAGAAAGGCTTCTTTTAGGGCAAACTGCTCGTTTGTCTCTTTTGGGGCTTTGGATCATCTCCTGGACCTCGTCAACGCTGTCTTGTGGGAATTCTGAAGTCTGTTACATTTTCTGGTCCGCAAGGGCTCTCCCCCTCCCCTCCAGTAGGCAGCTGCTAAAAGCCTTCGCTAGGCTGCCTGGCGTCTCCTCCTGCATGTTCTGGGATCAGCTGCAGATCTGGGCAGAGTCGATACACACAATAGGGGGCACGCCCTCTCTGGGTTTTTCCCTTCTTGTGTTGGTGCAGATCAAGGATTGCTCTCGGGCTAGAAGTGAACAGGAAGCTCACCCAGGGCAGTCCCTTTCTTCCCAGAAGCTGCCTCCTACTGGTCACTCTCCAGTGCCTTCAGGTAGTTATTTTTTTTAAAAAATACTTTGTTTAGGGTTCATTGTTCTCTGCCAGAGGGTAGAAGGATCTGTCCATCTAGCTATCGATCTTTCTATCTAATAGGCATTGTTGGTTGCAAACTATCCAACCCAATCTAGCTGGTCTAAGCAGAACATTCGCTTGTTAAAAGATACTAGGTGACTCACAGAATCTCCAGGAGGGTCGTAGAGTCAAACTTGTAGCCTAGACAACCAAAATAGCATCCAGAGAAGCATATTATTATGCCCCCATGAAACTTGCAAGTCCTCTCTTGATATCAACACTGCAACTCACGCACATACTCTACAGTTCCTACCAGTGACACTGGCAGCCAGATATTAGAGACTCTGCTCACCTTAAAATTTGGACATCTTCACTTCCACCCTCACAAAATGATGGATTTTATGTAAGCCTGCTTTTTTTATGTTAGGAGCGTCCAATTGGTAGGCCAAATACCTAGCTGCAAGGGAGGCTGGAAAAATGAATCTAGCTTATATCTTCAGGAGGAGCTTATAATGTGGGAAATTCTCTAAAGAGAGGAAAGTTTTTCAAATGATGCCAGGTAGCAGAAACCATGAGAGAGAGAGAGAGAGAAAAAAAAAACTACTACATTAACTATGAATTTGTCTACATATCCATCTTACTATTCTTCATCTATCTATCCACATACATTTCCATCTTTTGTGGACAGAAACTGTCTTATTCAACAATTCATCCCCAGTATTTAATCCACAACCACATAGTAGTCACCATAATAATGGATAAAAATGCACATTTGCAGTGATTTGTAGCTACAAAGATACTTTTTACAACTACATATTACTTAATGGTCACAATGTTACTGGGGGTAAGTTGTATTGTCTTTTTTGTACAGATCAGAGAATTGCTGTCCAGAGATTTAGAAAGAAGTGTCACAGGACACAAGGGTACATATGGGACTGGAATATTCAGCCTTTAAGTACTGAGATTTTCCTGATAGTAATTTGGAAGGACCAGGCTTTATTGCTCTATCAGGCTAATCTAAAGATCCATGATGGTTAACAGAATACAATTTTATTCTTTACTAATTTAAGTGACCAGTGTGCCACATTTCCCATTTCCCCTGGGACTTCAGAGTTTCTCCTCACTGAGACCCAGACAAACCAGGATGTTGGTCAGCCTGCTCATTCAGTGATGGTGTACATCAGGCAGGCCTCCACCATTTTGTAGGCATGCCCTCTGGAAGAGGAAGAGAGGACCAGACAGCCACGTGGAATATGTTTAGGGGTCAGTTGTGGAAATGGCTTATATGACTTATGCTCACTTTTCATTGCCTAAAACTCAATCATGTGACTCCAACCTAGCTGCAAGGGAAACTGGGAAATGTAGTTTTCCTGTGTGCACAGGAAGTATGTTTCCAGACATATAGTGTGTTATGTTCTACCTCTCTGCACTGTTATCTCTCTGCACTGTTACTTCTCTGCACTGTTACCTGTGTTTCCTACAGGGCCTAAGATGGTCTCTTGTAATCAGGCGGGCAAGAATGTACGGGCATACACAGGAGACATTGTGATGCACAATAATATGAGTATTGCAATAAAATAAGTCAAGTGAATTTTTTAGCTTCCTAGTGCATATAAAAGTTACATTTACACTACACTGTAGTGTATTAAGTGTGCAATAGCATTATGTCTAAAAAACACCGAACATACCTTAATTTAAAAATACTTTATTGCTGAAAAAATGTTAACCATCATCTTGGTTTTCAGCAAGTTGTAATCACTGATCACAGATCACCGTAACAAATATAACAAAGAAACAGTTTGCAATATTGTGAGAATTACCAAAATGTGACACACAGACATGATGTGAGGAAATATTGCTGGAAAATGGCGCCAATAGACTTGCTTGATGCAGGGTTGATGTGAACCTTCAGCTTGTAAAAACAAAACAAAACAAAAACAAAAACCATGGTATCTGTGAAGGACAGTAAAATGAAGTATGCCTATCATTTTTATTTTATTTTATTTTATTTTAAGATTATATTTATTTATTTGACAGAGAGAGACACAGCTAGAGAGGGAACACAAGCAGGGGGAGTGGGAGAGGGAGAAGCTTCCCCTCCCTGCTCCAAGCAGGGAGCCTGATGCGGAACTCGATCCCAGGACCCTGGGATCATGACCTGAGCTGAAGGTAGACACTTAATGACTGAGCCACCCAGGTGCCCTGCCTATCATTTTTAAACATAACTTTCATTGTGTTTCATTCTCTTTAATAATTCAGTAGTTCATGTTATTATGGGAAGCAGAAAATACAGATAAGAAAAGAAAATTAAAAATAATATCACCCCTAATCTCATAATTACCAAAATATAATATTAACATTTTTTGTATCTGTATCTGTTTTATGTTTTTCTTAATGTGCATAGCCATGATGTTTTCCACAAAGGTATAATATATTTATAATTTTATATCCTGCTTTCTTACCAAAATTTTTGGAATATCCTTCCATACTCTTCATTGCCTTCATATATGAGGACATAGTCATTAAATCAACTAAACATTCATTAGTTTATGAGTACTGTTGTAAAAAAAATAAATAAAATGAGCACACCAAAAAAAAAAAATCTTTAAATGGTGGCATAGTATATTTTCTTATGGATGTATTCCAATTTATTAAAGGAATCTCATCTTGAGGGGCACTTTAGTTAAGGGGGCAGGCTCTGGATCTAGGTTACCAGGGTCCAAATGCTGGCTGTAATCCCTTTGTTACACTGTGTGAAGGAAATCTATACTCTGGACTCACTGTTGAGAGGATCCCACGCTGATCTTTCCCCCAGCCCCCCACCATCCCCTTCAATGGGGTGAGTATAGTCTATGGGGTGAGGAGATGTACTTTTGTAGAAACCATGTCCCCTTTCAGACCACATTCCCATCCCTGGGACCTCAGAATTTCTTGCCCTTGCAACCCCAAATCTGCTTCTAGGGCCTGCGCTGGTTTTTATCTGGGCCTGGCCTCCTGAGGAACAGCTATGCTTCCGGTATGTGTATTCCTAGATCTGAGTGATGGCAGGGGCCACTGTTTAAGGTGGAGAGGTCTTGGATAAAGCTTGGCTGTGCTGGCTGGCTTGTCCACACATGTCTGCAGACGGCCCCTCGCAGCGTGGGACAGAACCAGGTGTGGGGAGAGAAAGGGAGTAAGAGGTTGACTGTGGGATGGTTCACCCCAGGCCACCACATCCAGGCACAGAACTCCAAGGAGTCTAAGGATTCAGCATTCAGCCCCGGCCTCATGAATTTGTCCAGACTTGCGGATAGAAAACACAGGACCTGAATCTAGCTTGACACCTTGATAAGCTAGATTTGTCACTTTTCAAATGGTCTGCAGGCCTCCAGTTTTTTCTCTTGTCCTGGGCCTGGCAGATGTTGACCATGACCTTACCTGGCTCCATGCTCACAAGCTGTGCAACTTTGGGTAGTTTCTTATCCTCGCTGTGCCTCAGTTTTATTACCTCTAAAGTGGGCCAAATAATACTACCAACCTCACAGGGTTGTCGTGGGGATGATACAGGCAAAGTGCTCAGCACAGGGCCTGGGCACGTGGGAAACACTAAATATTTAATACGATAATTGTTATGGTTGTGATTATTACTAGTGGCATGTTGTTAAATATTAGATGGTTCCCAGTCTTTGCTAATTTGACCAATAATTCAGTGGGCACCTTTTAAACTGTGGATCGGTACACATCCGTAATTATTTCTTTAGGGCAAAAAAAAAAAAAAAAAAAAAGCCAAGTGCTAGACAGGAAATTTTAGGGTCAAAGAGGGTGCACATTTTCAAGTCTTTTGATATGTTAATAAGCTGCTTCTAGAATTAAATTAGTTGAACATATTCTTCATTAGTTATCATTCCCTGACCGTTGAGGGTTTGGACACCAAATGACCCAGGTTGTCAGTGACTTTTTATTTTATTATTATTATTATTTGTTGTTGTTGTTGTTAGTGACATTTTAAATTTAAACTCTTAGTGGGAGAAATCAGTCCATGAATGAAAAGCTGGATTAACCTGAACACTAATTAATGGCTGTCTCCTGCCCAGGAAATCAAAAAGCATATAATGAAGTCAAATGCAAAGCCCAGAAGTTCTTTCATTGACTGTTGACTGTATTCAGGATAGAGAACATTCTTTAGATCTCTTCTTTGCCTTAGAAAAGCCTGTGGCTGCGGGGTCTTGTCCCACCCTCCCCTGCCCCCTTTTCAGCTTACCTCATTTGCCTTCCTACCCAAAGGTGTTCATCCTGTGCATGGAGGAGCTCTACCTTCACTTGGCTCATCTTTCCCTTGAGAAATCAGTACGCTTCTGTGACTTACTGTCAGCCCCTGGCACCTGGGGGTTCAGAGAGGAGGCCACGGCAGGTGGAGATTTGGGGCAGGTGTTATTTCCTTTTGGAAATGAGCTCTGGGAAGGTGACGGAAGCCAGTGGAGTTGAGTTTGGGGTTTAGTTACCCCATAAGCCCCAGGAGGACAATATAGTTCATGGATTTTCATCTGATTTTTGGAATGTCTAATTTCCACCTGAAACAAGTGTGGGAAATAGGGAAAACAGGACTCCCTGGAGCTGGGCTATTTGCCCGGGGCCCCTCTGTGCCCTCCTCCACACAGCTCTGTGCCCAAGACCCTGGCCAGCATGGGCTGCCTCAGTGAGCTCCTGTGCCCTCAGCCTTCGGTTTGGGTTTGGCCAATGGGAGGCACCAGCTGGAATGGGAAGAAGGGGAGAGAGAGGCGGAGTATTTCTTCCTCTGGCTCCCTCTGTTCCGAGGGGCACGTTTGCCTTGGCTGCCTTCCTGTAAGAAAAGCCACATCTCTTATAGTTCTCTGTGCAGCTTCTCTTCTTTCCATTGGATAACCTCACAGGCTAAGAGGGGTAGAGAGCATTTTCTGGATTTTCCAGAGGGTTTGGACCATTCATTGCTAGTGAGTTTCTCTTACCTTTGTCCACAGGGGGGTGGATAGACTCTCCCCTTTGGAGTAGGCTGGGTCCTGCCAGCGTTCTGTTTAAGACAGAAACTCTGTGGTGGGGGCCAAATTCCGGAAGGGGGTTAGCCTGCTGTTTCTCACAGTGTGATCAAGGGGCAATAGAATGTGGCAGCTAGGCATCCAAGAGGTCGAAGTCCTGGTTCCACTATTTCCCAGCTGTGTGACCTTGTGCATGTGACATTACCTCTCTGATTCTTAGTTTCCTCATGCCTAAATTGGGGATATTAGGAACAGTTACTTCTTGGGTTGCTTGATGACTCAATGAGATGGTGCCTCTTAAGAACCTGGCACATAGGTGGGGCACCTGGGTGGCACAGTCAGTTAAGCATCAGCTCAGGTCATGATCTCAGGGTCCTGAGCTGGAGCCCTACATCAGTGGAAGTCTGCTTCTTTTTCCTTCACCTTCTGCCCTTCCCCCTGCTCTCACTCTCTCTCGCTCTAAAATAAATACATAAATCTTTAAGAACCTGGCACATAGGAACCACCGAGGAAAGGTAAACTGCTATTATTATCTGTCCCACTTGTCTATTGCTGCATAGCCAACCACCCTAAAATGCAGGGGCATGCAAGTCTGCCTATGCACCTGTGATTCAGGTGGGATTTGGTGGGGATGACTTGTCTTTGTTTCATGCATTGCTTGGGATCTCTATTGGGTGACTTACAGTGGCTGGGGGCTGGACCACCAGGGGCTGGTTGGGCGTTATTATCTTTTCATGTTATCTTAAGGCTTCCACATGTCCCCCCAGCACAGAAGTCTCAGGGCAGTCAGACTCCTTACACAGCAGAAGCAGAAGCTGGGCAGAAGTTCAAGGATTTTTTTTTTTTAAGATTTTATCTATTTATTTGAGAGAGAGAGCATGCATGAGCAGTGGGGAGGGGCAGAGGGAGAGGGAGAAGCAGACTCCCCACTGAGCAGGGAGCCCAATATGGGACTCCATCCCAGGAAACTGGGATCATGACCTGAACTGAAGGCAGACGCTTAACCAACTGAGCCACCCAGGCGCCCCTGGAAGCTCAAGGCTTCTTACGACTGAGTCTAAGCAGTCCCAGAATATCCCCCTCACCACATTCTGTCAGTGAAACAAGTCAATAATGCCCGCGGGGAATTTCCAGTGAGGAGGAATGAGATGCCACTTCTTGACAGGCACAGAAAAAAAAAGAATCTGTGGTCATCTACATTATCATTCACTGAGGAGAGCAGTGTGGGTGGTGGTGTGCTATAAATAAAAGAGGGAAATTTGGGGATTTTGAGCTGACTTTTCCCACTTTAGAAACACGGCTACCATTGGTGCACATTTATTCTATAGAGGTCATGTTATGAAATACTGTATCAATCAGGAATCCTATTTGTAGGTGATAGAAACCCAACTCCAATGACTTTTAACAGAAAAGAGAAGTAAATACATAAGGGGCAGGGGTGGATTTATTGGTTCATGTAACTGGGAACTCCCCCAGAGGACCACTTGCTTCAGGACTCCTGGATCCATCCGGCTGTCTTTCTCTCCAACTCTTAGAAAGACTCCCTCCATGTGGCCAAATTGATGGCCAGTGGAGGCCCTTGGTTCCCAGTCTCCATCTGAGAGCCACCCTCTTTCCTGGAGAAAAGACCAGGAAGAGTTTGAATACTTTGGTCTCAGTTCAGTGCCCATTGGAAAGGGGATTGTCAATCCTGACCAAGCCCCATGAAGTGGGTTGCCAACAGAGAAGAGGGGTTCTGAAACCAGCAGAGGAAGGCAAATAGGGAGGATGGTCCACAAAGGCAAAGCCACTGTGGCCACAGTCCCTTCTGGGCATCTCATATGCTGCTGTGCTGATGTAATCCTGATGCTAACCACTTGGAATTAGTGCAGACCCCACAAGTGAAGGGCACATTCCCCAACAAGGCTGTCCGCACTTCACTTGCCAGTCACAAGCTTGGGGGCCCCCCAGGCCACCCACATTTCTGGCAAGCTGGCTAAAAAAGTGAGGGTTCCTGTGCCCTCTTCAGGTTTGATAACACACAAGCATGATTTGCAGAACTTAGGAAAGCGCTATAGTCCTGATAGCATTTTTATTATAAAGGATGCAAATCAAGAGCAGTCAAACCAAGAGACCTAGGGAGAAGTTTGGGAGGGTTCTGAATGCACAACTCCGATGCCCTCTGTCCTTGGATTTGGAGAGCATCACCTTCATTGTGCATCAATGTGTTCACCAAACAGAAAACTCCACCAAGCTTTGGTGTCCAGAGTCTTTATTGGGGTTTCATTACAGAGGCATGAGTGAGTGGATCACTGGACTTGTGTTTAAGCTCAGTCTCCAACTGGCCTCCTGTTCTACCAGGTGAGGCTGGCTCAGAGCCCCCACCCTCTAATTACCAGGTTGGTCTTTCTGGTTGACCAGTCCCCATCCTGAGTCACCTCAACTCTTAGCATAAACTCAGGTGTGATCCAAGGGGCTCATGAATAACAAAGACATTCCTCTGACTCAGGAAATTCCAAAGATTTAGAGTCTACCACTCAGAAACCAGGGAGAAAATTCAACCACATTCTTTATTATACAATGCATGCATTCATTGACATAAAATATGAAATTCCTATAAGAAATTATCTTGTCACCCACTTAAAAATGACACTGTGGATATCCTGGGATACACAGGATTTGAGCCCATGTTTTAATTTTTTTTTTCTGGCTATGCTCCAGTGCCTGCCTCCAATGAGAAAGCAACTTTGTCACAATTAACCACCTCAAGGTCCTTCATCTCTAGTGGGGGAGTCCTAATTGTTCCATGCTGAATGAATAGTTGACTTTAGTGAGAGAAGTCAACTTACTTTTGTTTTTTCTTGCAGAAGATTCTGGGAGTTAAAAGATCTCATCCCAGCTCTGCCCATTAGGTGCAGTTGGATGAATGGCTGTACCTCTCTAGACTCAATTTCTCCATCTGAAAGACAATGAGACTGGACTAGCTATCTCAGAGGATTTTGCAAACTTGAAAAGTGCCAGAACTCACTGTTGCTAAACTTTGCAAGGTGGTGGTGTCACTTACCATTGAGATGATATAAGAAAATAATGCCTTCCAACAGGGGAAATCCACACCCAAAAATTCCCTTTTATTCATCTGTCCACAGATATTTTTTTTTTAAGATTTTATTTATTTATTTGACACAGAGAGAGAGCACAAGCAGGGGAGTGCCAGGCAGAGGGAGAGGGAGAAGCAGGTTCCCCGCTGAGCAGGGAGCCCAACGTGGGACTCGATCCCAGGACCCTGGGATCATGACCTGAGCTGAAGGCAGACATCCAACCAACTGAGCCACCCAGACACCCCATCCACAGATATTTTTTGAGGACTTGTGTGTTCCAGGCACTGAATTTGATATCAGGGATATGGCAACAGAAAGGCAAATATGGAGCATCCCTTTATGGACTCAGAGAATGCTGAAGTCAGATATAACTCAGTCATTCAAAAGTAGGGTGTTTGGGGCATAAGATAGAGGGATCTAACTTAATCCAGAGTCAAGGGGGGCTTCCAGGAAGAGGTGGCATTTAAGCTAAGACCTAAAGGATCTAAAAATGTTAACAGGCTGGAAAGGAAGGGCAGTGACAGTGTCCCAGGGTGTTCTAGGCAGAGAAAGGAACCCCTATAAAGGCCAGAGCTATCTGTACAGTAGAGAGAATAACTGCCTATCCTAGATTTGGCCTTCAAATGTCTTGAATGAGTGACTTGGTGTATACATCAATTCTTCAATTAAAATTTAAACATCCTAGGGACAGGGCCAATAGATGCTTCGAAAGCCTAGAACCCAACGTTGGGTACGGTTCAGTTTTTTAATGAATTCCATTTAACAAAGAGCTCTTGGTTATCTATGGAAGCCAGTGGAGGGGGGAGGCACCCATTAAACCCAACCCTTACTGAGCATTTGTTATGTACCAAGCACTGTTCTGATTGCTAATATGATAATTCATTTAATACAAATAACGAACATCTATAAAATGTCCCCATTTCACAGATCAGGAAACCAGGGCACAGGGAAGCTAAATAACTTCCTAATGTTCATGGTCATTAGGTGGTAAGTTTAGGGTTGAAATGCTGGCAATCTTCTCTTAGTTACTCCAACACAGTGACCATATTGAAAAGTAAGGTAAGTGAGGTCTTACCTTTCAACTCCAGCACTTAAAATATTGGGCAAAATATTTGTGGACAAATATCATATGATCAGACATTTTGACTCTAAAGCCCACCTAGACCAGACGTCTTAAGCCAGACTGTAAATATATATATATATATATATATATATATATATATATATATATATCAGCTAAACATTTTTGAATGTGCTTATGCACCAGATATTGCAGAAGGATATGGTTAGTTTGCAGAATCTCATTTAATTCTCAAATTAGCCCGAGAGACAGGGGCTGTTCTTTTTACTCCCGTTGAAACTGAAGTTCAGAGAGGTTAAGAAACTTGCCCGAGCTCACCCAGCCAGAGGTGCAAGCTCTAACTGGTCCCTCTGAATGCCAGGCTTTCTGTGTTCACTGACTCAACAGTAAAGTCCATGTAGATACAGCTCCAGATGGGATAGCATTGAAAAAATGGTAACAAAGCTCGGCATTTCCTATGTGTTTAAGGACTGATGTTCCCTGGAGATTGTAGGCTGGAGTCACAAAGGTGTCTGCCCAGGGTACCAAGTTGATAAGTCCCTCCCAGCTCCTATACAGACAGCCAAATGCCTCACACCCCCCCCTGGCTCCGAGGGGAATGACTTTCACACTGAAGGGAGGTGGAGATGGTTCTTATCTTGACACTTCAAAGAAAGCCTTCCCCCTTGACATATTCCTGCCCTAAACAGTGCTGATGGGAAAACTGGTGATGAAGGGTTGGCCTCGTCCCTTTGATCCTGGGGCAACCGTTCTTCCAATCCCTGCTCTTCCAGGCCTGCAGAATCCTGGGCCCCGCTGGCTTTGCTTCTTGCTTTCTGTAATACAGCTTCAAATGGCTCCTTGACTTCTTCGGTTCTGTCCAGAATAAATTGCTAAGAGGCGGGAACCAGATTTAAAAAATGGAAAGAACTCTATCTAGTGGCAGAGTATGAATTGGTTTGACCATCTGGGTGGTTCTGATGTTGGTAAATGCTTCTTCTATCCATGTTCCAATTCTGGTTCTGCTCCAACCCACGGTTCTCAATTTGAGGGTCACGAACACCCTTGATAATCTATAGAGGCCTATGGACTTTCCCTAAAAAAAAAAAAAAAAGGCACACAAACAGGGAAATTGGTGAATGCAATTTCAAAGGGCTCACAAGCCCTCCAAAGCCCACCCCTGGGTTTGTCGGGGGTGCATGAATTCAAGTTAAGAACCCCTCAGAGCCCAGCCACTGCCACTCAGAACAGAGTTCGGTGCTGTTCTAGAGTCAGGCACGCCTGGGTTGAAATCCTTGCTATGACTGTTTCTTCCTACCTTAATCACATTGCCTAATCTCTCTGACCCTCCATTTCTCCGTCTGTAACTTCTAGCCCAACCCTCGTACAGTTGTTGTGAGGATTACAGAAGTTCATGCATGGGAAGTGTTGAGCATGTGTGTTATTAGTGGTAATAGGTCCATTGGTCATAACATTATTATATGATTTCCTGCCTCTTCTGATCCTGAGCCAGGAAAGAGGCTCTTAGAGAAAGAGACACCTTATATACTCAGGCCTCAGTTTCCTCCTCTGACAAATGGGTTGGGATTATAGCCCTGTCTTGCTAATGCACATCTTTATGAGAAGGCACAACTGACCTAAAAGAGAGTGTTCTTTAACTACAGATGCCATAAACATGTGACTCTGAGATCATTATTCTATAATATGGAAAGGTTTTGTTGGTCCTGATTTGGGGAGGGGGGTCCTTCTAAATCTATAGGCTTGTGGTGACGGGCTTCTTTGGTATTCCAGAAAGACTGGAACCAAGAGAGCTACCTTCTTGGTGGATCACTAATCCCAAATATTTTTTTTAAAGATTTTTATTTATTTATTTATTTATTTAACAGAGATAGAGAGAGAGCACAAGTAGGCAGAGCGGCAGACAGAGGGAGAAGGAGAAGCAGGCTCTCCGCCGAGCAGGGAGCCCGATGCGGGGCTCGATCCCAGGACCCTGGGATCATGACCCGAGCTGAAGGCAGATGCTTAACGACTGAGCCACTCAGGCGCCCCTAATCCCAAATATTTGTATAATGCTAACTAACATTTCACAGAATTCATCTAGTTAAACCCATATTCAAGGCTTCTCACCTTTGACTTCCTGGAAGAAGAAGGTAAGACTGACATAAAGGAATCCCCTCATATTGCACAAGAGAGAGGAGGAGGACTTACATATTCATTACACCAGTACATGTATCTGACTCCAACTCAGCACACCTAAGCAGCTTGAGAGAGGGTTACAAAGATTCTGATGAAGAAAAAATTGACCCACAGGCAGAAGAAATTCTGGTCCCCAGAATGCACCCAACATCCATCCATTCCCCAGTGGATTGATGGCCGTTTGAATGACAGGCAGTGTTGTAGTCCCCTGGAGAATCAGGGGTGCATAACGCTCTGCCTTGGCCTTAGGGGTCTTCCTGAATAGTGGGACTGAGAGCAGGGACCCTAGCTGGCATCATGTCACGCTCTTCGCACGCACCGGTTCATTCAGCAAACGTGTGCAGGACACCGATTCCATGTCAGGTGCTGAGGTCTGGCCCCTCCCCTTTCCCCGGCTTCCTGAACCCTGATGAAGTCCTTTCATCTTTGGCATGAAGGCATGAGGGAAGATAAAGACAAAACCAGACAGAGAGGCCTAGAAAAGCCAGCCAGGTGAGGAGGAGAGAGGGAGCTGTCAGCCAACAAAATTGAGAGCCCTCTTATCCAGCCCGTTCCATGAAGACACCATTCCACCATCTGCATCATTAGCTGACAGCTGCACAGGGTTGCGGGCTAATTTATGATTTGGAGCTTGCTGCCTGTGGCATAATTCACCCTGGGAAGTAAGGCCTAGGTCAATATATGTTTAAGTAAATAGATTCTGGAAAGCCCCAGGGGTCAAGCTGGGAAAACAGCCTCCGATTGCCAAGAAGGGAGAAGCAGGGACAAGCAAGGTGGAAGGGACAGCGCGGGGAGGGGTGGCGGGGAGACGAGAATCACTGAGGATCGGGAACAAGGACTCTCGGATGCTCTACTGGGCTCTGCAGGGATGGAAGAACCAGAGAGGCCAATGGAATGAACTCACAGTTCATCAGCACGCTGTCTTTCATTTAATCTCTGTAATATACTTAGTGGATCCAATGTGTTTAAACATAGGTGGATTTAATACGCTAAACTTATTAAATGTACCAAAGAGGACAAATGACAATATCACATACATATGCGTATGTATGTATATACATCCTCATCTATCCACGAGCAGATGCATAGTACAGTGGTTCAGATAAACAGTACAATAGAGTTTCAGTTTATATTATTTTATTGGACAGGTTCTTTAACGGTTAGTTTTTAAAGGGATCTCAGACAGTTACCGGTTACAAGACTATACAGGTATACTGATCCCTTACACGTACCCACTAGTTATTGTTAATTAAATCAGATCAGCACTGCACCAAGGGCTGTCTATATAGCATCTCATCTGGTTGCCAAGAACAGCCCTGCCAAGGGTTGCAGAGTTAGCCCATTCTATAGATGAGGGAACTGAGGCTCAGAGAAGGGATTTTTCCCACCAACACTCTCTGCCTCTCTATTTTGCCATCTGCAATATGGGCATCATACTGTCTGCCCTGGGATATACTGCGGCCTCTCTCAGATTGGCAGCTTCATCTTCCCTAAAATGAAGGACAGCAGGGGTTCCTGGGTTAAGCATTTGGCTCTTGTTTTGGGCTCAGTTCATGATCTCAGGGTCGTGCGATTGAGCCTGCCTAGCGCTGAGCCTGCTTAAGATTCTCTCACTCCCTCTCCCTCTGCTCCTCCCACTACCCCACGCTTTCTTTCTAAAATAAATAAATAAATTAATTAATTAATTAAAAATA
Source organism: Mirounga leonina (assembly GCF_011800145.1). NCBI lineage: Eukaryota > Metazoa > Chordata > Mammalia > Carnivora > Phocidae > Mirounga > Mirounga leonina. Next base: position 11,893,493 of record NW_023270436.1, read on the forward strand.
AAATGAAGGACAGTAGAGAAAGATGGGTAAATACAGCCAGGTTCTGGGCTTGGATATGGAGTAAGTGATTTTCCCAGGAAGTCAGGGCACCTTGTTCAAGGAGCCATATGTGCAACAAACTATGTGACTTTGGGGTGTTTCTAGAAAATTCTCCGCAGGTGGCTGACCTGGGTCTAATACTAGCTAAAAGTGATCATGTGCCTACTGTGTCCAAGAACTAGAAAGCAGCAATTTTAGCTCCCAGCCTAGAGATCTGTGTTTTAAAGGTTAATTAGAGATGTGGGTAGATAAGGCTGAAGCAGGAAGGTACTATCACCCCATTTGACAGAACAATACATTGATATAAAAGGATTTCAGCACCCTTGATCTGCAAGCGGGGACGCCTTCCAGACCCAGCCACTGAGCTTCATCCTTTGGAATTCAAACATCTGCAGATCTTCTCTTCATCTCTCTTATCAGTATGAATTCTGATGCCCTTACAATTTCCAGGTAGTTCTGGCATCACATCTTTGATGGTCTTTATCTGGGTTCTCTCCCCAGAAGTTTCTGGAGCCAGGGTTCAAATCAAACATCATGCCTATAAACCGAAATAATCACTTATGTTACAAATTCCCTCCTTTCCTTTATTTCCATCCACTGTGCTAGTAAAATTTGGGCAACTGAGTCGCTGGACAGCTGAGCTCTGAGGGGAAGCTGTTGGTCCCATTCCTACTATATGAAAAAATTAAAAGCCATATATTAAATTCTGCCTGCCTTAATTCTTCAGAGGGAGCGTGAAAGAGGGGACACACAGTTTTCCGGAACCAAAATTTGAAACACAAGTCTGGCTCAACGCTACAGTTTCCAGGTTTAGCAAATAAAAACACAACAGGCTAGGTAAATTTAAATGCAGAAAAACAATGACTAAAATTTTAGTGCAGGTATATCTCATGTAATATTTGGGATATCCTTATGCTCAACAAGTTCAATTTGTGTTCATCTGAAATACAAATTTAACTGGGTGTTCTGTAGTTTATCTGGCAAATGTAGTTGGATCCAAAGCTTGAACACTGGTCTGGATTTAGAAGAAATTACAGGAGAATCATAAATTATAGGAGATGGGGCAAGTATCTCAAGTTGGACTGTCTGAGCAAATTTCTCCTGTGGTTACCTCTAGGATAAAAATCACTAACACTGAGCAGTTCCAGGCTTGAGGCCCTAAAACTGGAGGGGCTCTATGGCTCACCCCAGCTCCACAAGGTGGGCATTATAGGTGTCCCCATTTTGCAGAATGGAAAACCAGGGTCTGGGTATTTTGCAACCAGTAAGTGGATTATACCATGGCTAGAGTGTTTTAGGGATTAATGAGCCCAGACCCCTTGGTGTTCCTTACAGATCACAGAGGTGCCGGGACTGGGGGGTCCCTTGTCCAAGGTCCCACGCTAGTCCCCGACAGAGCCAAGGTTCTGACTCCGAGTCTGTGTGCTTCCCCCATTCCCTATTCCTTTCTAATTCCTTCCACACCAGCTTTGATCCAACTCAAGTTCTACCCAGCCAGCTTTAGAGAAATTGAATTTCCTTAATAGGTTTTCCTAGACAAATCACTTGAGCCAGGGAAACTCCAAGAGAGAATTAGGGGGAAGCTAGGAGCCTTCCCTTCTCCTTCCGGCTCTGCCACAAAGGGCTCTGCAGAGTTGGACCCACCACTGGCATCTCTCAGAGCCTCAGTGTGGGCTCTGGAAAACAAAGGGGGCCATCCTCAGTGACCCCCAAAGTCCCTAACACAGTAGCTCTGAGATTCTCAGATGCCCTGTCTCCTGCAGGCTCCTGCATTGGAGCCTAGCCTCACACACCCAGTGTTTTAGGCTGATAGAACAGACAGCAGACAAATCCCATTACAGACCACTCTGTGAGTCTCCACTTTGTCACTGACTGTTATGTGACCTTAAATAGGCATTCTCCCCTAATCTCCCCAGGCCTGGCCTCTCCTGTTAGCAGCTAGAGACAAGGGTATTTACCTGTAATAAAGCTCTTTGAGCTCCTCAGATAAAGAGCTTTGCATCAACAAAGCTCAAGCAGATTTTTTTTTTTTTAAATGGACCAGCATGTGGGCTTTGTTTTGTGTTTTTGTGTTTCTTTCCTCCCCTACACTCCAGAGAAGTGCAAAGTCATGTTTGCCCTCCAAATTCTCTCCGGATTAATTCATTTGTTTGCTTCTGGGTTTGAATAGGGTCTTTTTTTTTCTGGACTAGAGGTTCCCAAACTTTCTCAGTTCACCGTGACTTTAGTATCTTTGTGATTTTTTTTTTCATAGTGCCCCGTGCAATTCTGTTTATGAAGTCGTCAGCTCCAAAAATCTTAGCAATTAATTTTGCTCCGGAATGGTTGTACTCCCAGCAGCTAGAACAGTTGTCTGCTACGCAGTAGGGACTTAATAAATATTTGCTAATTATTTATTTGAATAAATGTTAAGAATGGTGACTGAGCCTCAAAAGAGAGTCTTTGGCTCGTATTAGAGTTCCACATGTGGACTGAAGGTTTATGGAAAAGGAAAATATCAGAGATTCATGGGGGAGGGAGACTGAAGTAAAACTAGTTGTCTTTGATATTTTGTTTCTTTACTCCCATGGTTACTAGTAATAATCATCACCATGGGTTATGGAGTGCGGAATATGTGCTCAGCATTTTCCATACATGAGCATCAGTTTGCCCCCTTTATCATGGTTGCTGCAGTGAACCTTCCACCTGGAGTAGTGCCTGTCATAGAGGAGTCACTCAGCAAGTATTAGTTGAGTGGATGAAGGAATGACTGAGTGGTGGTAGGTTTCAGTTAATCAGAAGATTGTTCGCACTTCACAAAGGAAGGCACTTGGTATGCGATGACATTAACCACATTCTGATATCCTCCCCTATCTAAAAGGCATTTCTACCATCACCTACATTTGTACCTGGACACCATTCTGACCTGGGATGTGTTCATCATCATCATCATCATCATCATCATCAACACACTTGATGAATAATGGAAGTGAGACCAAGGAAAATGAATGGCTTACTTAAGTTGCCACGGCTCAAACTTGTTCTAGCCAAGCACGTCTTTTTAATAGGAAGTATGGAGTCTTTTAAATGTTTACACCTAAAAAATGAAAATATTTACACAGGAGCGCAACACCAAACAATCATGCTGTATACAAAATAATCAGACCTTCTGTAGAGCAAATGTTTAGAAAAGGCACACCTGTTCAAAGTTATATGAAGTCAGTGCATCTATGCGAGTCTATGTTGAATCTCATTTGAAGATAATGTCAAAAGTTTAAGTTTGAGGCCTCTTTTTTCTAAATTGAAGTATAATTACATTCACTAAAATGCACAGATCTGAAGCGCATGGTTTGATGAGTTTTGACAAATGTGTACACCCATGTAACTAAAATCCCAATCACAATGTAAATCATCACCATTTCCCTGTTCCTGCCTCTTCACTCACCCCTACTTCCCAAAGGCAACCACTGTTCTGATTTCTACCCCTCTAGACTAGTTTGTCTGATCTTGAACTTCCTACAGATGAATCATGCAGTAAAACTACTCTTTTGTGCTGATTTCTTGTGCTCAATGCATAGTATTGTAGGAAACAGTACTTACTTGAATGGTCTTTGAAATGTTGTAATGTTTATGGAGTTCTGGATATTTATAACATTATTATTCAGGGTAAGTCAAAATGCAATTGGTTAAAAATAATATTAAGTAAATCATAGTACAGGTGGTGTGCATGATGGATTGGCCTTTGGAAAATGTTGAATTCTGGCGTAGTACTTAAGAGCATAGATCTCATGGTCACAGGTCCCTGTGTCTTGACCACTCGCTAGGTGAGTGTGTGATAAATCAAATCCTCAGTTTTCTCGCTTGTAAAATGGATATGATTTTTTACTAATTCTCACAGGATTGCAGTGAGAATAAAATAATTTACACATTTAAGCCTTTTAACTCAATGCTGGGCGCAGACCAATAGCTTAATACACAGTAGTTATTCAGGATGGTTAAATTAGGATTTTCTGTTTAGCCTTAGACCTGGAACCACTAGTTCAATAACTATAGGCTACGACTTTCTTGGCTACCTCTTCCTGATTCCCTTTGGATGAGCTCATAGTACCCTCCACTGGAGGATGGTCATTCCAGTGATTCCCAGGGAAATAGAAATTCCAATTTCTTCCAATTGTAAGCATCGTTTTCATAGCCAAGCTGTGCATGAAGGAGATGTCTGCATATAATATATTTGTCTAGGGTTTTATTCTGTAAGTCAAATCTCTCACTTTGGCTAGAAGATGGAAATCTAGCCCCTCCTCCCCTTATATCAGAAATTTCTCTCTTGGCTATTCTCTTGAGCACACCCTCACCTCTACCACCTCGAATCCAAACGTTGCCATCTAGAACAATGTAAAAATATCTTTGTTTCAATCTCAATTTGCCCCCTCACTTTCCCCACTACCACAATTTGGCCTTGGTCCCCATACAAGACTCACAGATCCTTCCTCTGCTGAGACTTGTTTTAGGGTCCCAGAAGGAGGCATCTCCATAGTATGGTGTCCAAAGTCTTTGAGGGGCTTTCTCTCTGGCCTCCTCCACCACCATCCTCCTCCTAGGACTTCAGACTCCACCCCATCAGCACTGAACTACTGGGAGCTCCTTTCCCTTCTTGCTTTTTTTCTTTTGCCTCCTTACATACGCTCTTCTTTCTGCCTCAAAACCTTTCCCCCTGTCTGTTCGGTGAACTGCTCTTCCTCCGGCACAACCCTACTTAGCTATGACTTTTATAAAGCTTTCCCCGCTCTGACTGTGTTTCATCCCTTACCAATCCTCGAAGACTTTAATTGGTCCAGTTACTGCAGCATTTGGGGTGTCTATATGTCTGCCTCACCACTGATATGAATGAAAGCCAACACTGAACACTTACCATGGATCAGGGACTGTTTTAAACACTTCATAATTTTACCTCATCTATCCTTCGTAATATCCCTTTGGGTTAAATTGTTGCTGTTGTCACACCCATTTTACACATGAGACAACTGAGGTAAGTCACTTTTCCAGGGCCCCATGCCTTGACAGTGAGCTCCGTGACTGGATAAATGTAATGAATATCAGACACCTAGGATAGGTAATAGGATTACTGGTAGGATTGAGATGGTTGGAAGGTTGGGAAGGCTGTAGATTTCTGTTTTCTTTCTCTTCTGCTTCTTTCTTGGCATGACTGGGGAAGGAGAGCTGCACTTTTGGACAGATCAGGTATGGGCGTCTAGTTCGAATTTCAAATTCAGTCTTTCTCGGTTCTGTGGTCCAAAGCTGAAATCAGAATTTTTGGTCTCAGCGCTTCCATCGACAACTGGTAGGATTGCCAGATTTAGCAAACACAAAAATAGGGTGTCCAATTAAATTTGAACTTTATAGAAACTACACATAACTTTTTAGTGTAAATATGTCCCAAATATTGCATGGGACAGACTTATACAAAAAAGTATTCGTTGTTTATTTGAAACACAAATTTAACTGGGTGTCTTGTATTCTTTTTTTTTTTTTAAGATTTTATTTGACAGAGAGAGAGAGACAGCGAGAGAGGGAACACAAGCAGGGGGAGTGGGAGAGTGAGAAGTAGGCTTCCTGCAGAGTAGGGAGCCTGATGTGGGGCTCGATCCCAGGACCCTGGGATCATGACCTGAGCTGAAGGCAGACGCTTAACGACTGAGCCACCCAGGTGCCCCTGGGTGTCTTGTATTCTATTTGGGAGCCCTATACTTGGGATGATGCTACCTCCCTGGCTGGCGTATCCCAGTGTCACTCACAGGAGAGAGCTTACTTTTTTTTTTTTTTATTCTTATGTTAATCCCCATACATTACATCATTAGTTTTAGATGAAGTGTTCCATGATTCATTGTTTGTGCATAACATCCAGTGCTCCATGCAGAATGTGCCCTCCTCAATACCCACCACCAGGCTAACCCATCCTCCCAGCCCCCTCCCCTCTAGAACCCTCAGTTTGTTTTTCAGAGTCCATCGGAGAGAGCTTACTTTTTACTTTGTGCCTGCTTTTTGCCAAATATTCAGCATTGTACTTTACGTTCATTAATTTTCTCCTCTCAGTAACTTTGGGTAAGGTGGGTAGATATTAGCTGCCTCATTTTATAGATTTTTTTTCCTAAGTAAAAGCTCCCACTTATTGGCTTCTTGTTATGTGTCATGAGACAGATTAAAGATGCCTGCAAGTCCTTTGACATTCCTTCCATTGTGGGGAGGGGGCTGGTCTATGTCTCCTCCACTTGAATGAAGAGAGGTTGGTGGTCTGCAGTTGCTTTGACCCATAGATTATGGGAAAAGTGATGCTTCCACTTCCTGTCTCTTGGAAGACTTGTTTGGGGGTAAGCAATGACAATATACGTAATCCAGCTGCTCTACATCGCCATGTTGTGAGGAAACCCAACACACATGAAGAGGCCCTGGAAGATGAGCTGCCATATGGAGAAGGAGAAGCCCATGTGAGTAAAAAATACATCTTGGAAGGGAATCCTCAGCTAATTCCGTGTGGCTCATGGGCGAACTGCCCAGCTGAGCCATTCCCAGATTCTTGACCTAGAAAATCATGTACACAAAGAAACAGCTGTTTCAGACTACTAGGTTTTGGAGTTGTTCATTATGCAGCAAGAAGTAACTAGACCAAATCCAAGACCATTGAAGGAGTTCTGGCCCCACCACTTATTAGCTCTGTGACCTTGAGCCTCAATTTCTTCACCTGTAAAATGGGGATAATCCCTGATTTGTAAAAAAAGGAAACTGAGGCCATGGAAGTTTTGGTAACTTGCTCAAGGCCACATAGCTAATAAGAAGCTGGGGAAAAGTCCTCCCCTGCCTGACTCCAGACCCTGGCTGATATTTCTCCATTATTCCCCATTCTCACTAGCTTTGAAATATAATAAGCCTCAGTTTCCCCATCTATAGGACAGGACGCTAATGGTAACTTCTTTATAGGGTTAACGTGTATATATAAAAAAAAATAATAATGTAAAGAGCTTAGTATAGTGCCTGAAGCAGAGTAAGCACCCAGTAAACATTCATGATTATTATTATTTTATTATCTCTTCTGCCAAAGCTGACAGCGAACATCCATCCTGTGCCTGCTTTTTCCCCAGGTCTGTAACTTGCGGGAAACCTCATCAGGAGGGCATCTTTAACTGAGCAATCCAGAGCACTGCCTTTTAATATTTAATGAATTCCTGAGGCCCTCGGAGAGGAATGTGAGAAATATCCTGTAAAAATCTATTAGTGTTAATAAAATACCACCCAACAGGTTGGCCATTACCAGCAATTAAAGTTTTCAAGCAGGTCAAATAACTCTTTGTGATGATTTATGCAACTCCCTTTTCCGCCCACCTTTCTTCCTCTTTATGGGAGCATGTATTATTTCTCTGTTTAAAGTTCTGGACTCGGGCTTGTCATCCCTCCCCATTCCAACCAGTGGGTTCAGACACTAACGAGGTGTTTACATTCCCTGCTCATCCATCAGAGATGTGTGAACCCGAAGTTCCAAGTGATAGCTGAGAAATGCAAAGTTGTCTTCCAAAAAAGGAGCCCCTTTCAAAAGGAGCTCCCCCACCTTTGCTGAGCTGCTTAAGGTCAAGGGAGGCAAGGGAGGAAGGAGCAAAGCACTATCTCCCCTTTCTTTTCCTGATGGGAGGAGAGGAGAATTCATGTTTCCCTGGCGGTTAATACATGCCAGGAGCCACGGCTGGTCCCTTCTCATGCAGCCCTTATGAAATCTTCACAGTAAGAAAGAATGGCTTTATGGGCTCATTTGCCAAATGGAAGGAGGTTCAGAGAGGTGAAGCCACTTGCCTTAGGTCACACAGCTAGCCAAGGGCAATGCCAGGATTGGAACCTAGGTTTTTGAGATCCCAAAGTGTGCAGTGGTCTTTAATTAGAGGTGCTCTTCAGAATCACCCCGGGGAGCATTTTTGATGTTTGTTTGCCTGAGCTCTTTGCCAGCCAGACCTACTGAGTCAGAAGCAGTGAGGTAGGTGTTTGCAGTTGGAACCAGCTACTCTGGTGATGGCAACACACTCCCTACAGCATAAGAACAACTGGACTGCATTGAGCATATTTTGTCAATTGTTTGAGTTGGTATCCTTTCTTCCTGCCACTGAGCTGCATGTTCCCCGTGACCTGTTCCTCTAAGGGCTCCTCCACCTGCTCACCTTGGGAGCTGGTCCTAGAGCAGAAACATGGGTGAACGGTTTGAACCCAGCCTGGGTTTGAACTCACATCCACCACCTAGCAGCCATCTGTCCACTTGACTTCATCCACCCAAGTGTGTTCCCTCATCTGCAAAACGGGAACATTGATGCTTATAAGCGTGGCTGTGAGAAATGAATAAAATCATATAATGCTTGTAGAGAACTTTTCAGTGCTCCTGGTGCATAGAAAGTGATTAAAACTTAGTGGCTACGGTAATGCCATTGAGCTGCACACTTTCCTGCAGGTCTTCCCTCTTTCTTGGGAGAAAAAGACTTTGTGGGGTTTTTTTGTTTTTTAAGATTTTATTTATTTATTTGACAGAGAGAGACACAGCGAGAGAGGGAACACAAGCAGGGGGAGTGGGAGAGGGAGAAGCAGGCTTCCCGCTGAGCAGGGAGCCCGACGCGGGGCTCGATCCCGGGACGCTGGGATCATGACCTGAGCCGAAGGCAGACATTTAACAACTGAGCCACCCAGGCACCCCAAGACTTTGTTTTTTCATTCCTTTCTGATGTCTATCACTTGGAAAATAGGTGTGCTTGCTTTTCGTGGTCAATTTGAGTCCTGTTTGCGGTGTTGGTGAGTTAGGGGATGAGTCTCCTGGCCTACCCAAGGCTCCCACTGTAATACCAAACTCAAATGCCGTTGACCGTGGGTGTGTCTTTTGGCACCCTCAAGTGCTGGCCTCCAAGCAGCCACCGAATCCAGCCACACTTAGAACAGCCCAGCTGCAGCAGACTTCCTGGTTCATTTACAACCTTCTCCACATTATACAGGTGGAGACACTGAGGCTAGAGACTGAAAAATGAGGTCCTGTTTCCACTAGATGAATCTCATGAATTTGCAAGCAATTCTTTCCTTCCTTTCTTTCACCCTCCCCCTTCCCTCCCTTCTTGCTCTCTATCTCCCTGATTTCTTTCCCTCCCCTTTCTTCTATTCTTTCACATATCATTCATTCGTCACATTGTACTTACAAAAGTCCAGTGATATACCCACCTTACTACATCGTTAAGGCCTTATTGGTCACGAACTACACAAATCAGTTTCAGCTACCTTTCAAAAAATAAAAGAAAGACATTTGTTGGCAAGGTATCTCAGGATATCAACATATAGCTGGACAACCAAGATTCAAGAAAGGAAGGGACAAAGGCAGCTCTGGAGTCCTCAGTCAGGAAGGATCATGACCTTTGCCCACTATGCTGAAATTAGGCTTTGCTTCTAACCTTACCAATTACCAATTTCCAAAAGAGATTCTGATTGGCTGAGATTTAGTCAGGCGACTGCCCCTGGACCAATCAGCTATGATCAGGTGGGCAGGGGCATATGATGCATAACTTCGTGTGCATCTGGGAGTAATGCAAGATCTTTCCAGAGAGGGGAGCATCATCAGGAGCCTGGATTTCACTTCACTTGGTGCGCACAGGCATATCCTGGGCCACTGGGAATGAAATGAAGAGTCCACCATCAGCCTGACAAGTAGCGGGCGCGGAGGCAGCCACAAGGTAGGGTCTTTAGCAGCTGTGGTCACTCTTATTGATCTAGTCAAGCATGAGCACATGCAGGCCCCAGATGGCAAGTTCAAAGGCCTAGCACAGAGCCTTGGCATAGCTGCTATCTGCAGTAGTCAAAACATGTGAGGTTCTGCCGTGTGCGGTGGTAGCCCGCTTACCCCTTAATCTCAGCGTCATCAATGAACAAAGGCCCATTTCTCACACACTTCCTGCACAGTGCAGTCACTCAGGGGTCCATACAACCACTCAGGGATCCATGTCCCTACAACCACTCAGGGATCCAAGCTAAAGGAGGTTTACCGTGTGGAAGTCATTGATTCCTGCAGCAAGGCAGGACCGGTGATGTCATATTACCTACAGAATTTCCCTTATTTTAGCCTAGGAGTGACACATGCCACTTCTGTTCAGATTTCTTTGGTCACAACCAGTCACATGGCTCTCCCTGACTACAAAGAAGCTGGGAACTGTAGTCCCCTAAAGAAGCATCAGCGTGCAGTGATAAGCGTGATATCTGTCACAGTGCTCAGTTAATGTTTGCTCAATGGAAGACTAATAATTACTGATATTTTTGAGCCCTCACTATGCCAGGGCTTTGCCCGTTCACTGCTGAACCCTCAGTGCCTAGACGGTGTTTGGCACATAGAACGTGCTCATTAAACACTTGCTTTCCATGACCCATGGAGGAAATGAAATGAGCCATGATAGAGCATAAGCTGTTCAGGGATCCCAACTGCTAATGTCAGTGAGAACAAGGGGAGATCAAATCATGACTAACAAGTGGGCAGGGGATGTCTTCCTGGAAGAGGTGCAATTTGCAAGGAAGTTGATCCTGGATCCTGAGTGAGTGTGTGGAGGCATCCATCCATATTCCAGGGCTGGCATCTTTCTAGGAAAATCATGAGTTGGAAGAAAGCAAGCCAGACAATCCCCAGTGGCATGCTGCTCTGAAGGTGCAGGGTTTGAGGAGCACCCAGCTGTTCCTGACTCTGAGTGAGCTGTATGTGTGCCCCGTCAGTGTCCTCCTGTTTGGGAGACAAGAACAGACGACCGGAAGGCAGAGGATGGACATGAGCAAATGTCATGCTTGCAAAGCTATTGCTGGAGGCTCACTGAGCCGGGAGACTGGAACTTTATCTCACTCAAATCCCCCTGAGTTTTCCCGGATTAAAAAGAAGGTTTCCTTTTTTATGGAGAGCTTTTTTTTTTTTTTTTTAATTCTGCCTTCTCTGTCCATGACATTCTATAATAATAGTACTAAAGAGAGAGAGAGGTAGTGGCTATCTCCCGTCCTCTTTTTTTAATAAGGGAATTTTATAACATCCTTTTAAAATACGATCTGGGAATTGGGTCACTGGTCTTTGAGATTCTTCCCAGGAAAATGAGTTGTTTTCATATCAGTGTCTTGGTGCACAATCCGCTTTTGGCAGGTCTTTTACAGATGATGTAACAGATAAGAAATGTGTCCAAAGTCTGTGCACACAATTTTCGAGCTTGATTTCTCAGACTCGTGAGCCCTTTGTCCCTGTAGCCCCAGAATGTGGATCCTGCTTCAACTGGATCAAGCCCAGTAGCCCACCAACTGGACACTGAACTTTTGCTTAGACTGTCCTTTTTGCCTGAAAGTCCCTTTCTGTCTTTACACATGCCACCTGGCAAGATCATTACCACCCTTCAATGTGTGACTCCGCTGTGCCCTCCTCTGAATAGGTGCTTGACTGAAGGTGAGGTGGCAGAACTGAGAACCTTGAACATCAAGAAGCAAGTTCTTTCCATCACCCCATGCCACAGAGGAGTAAGAGAGTGACGCAGAGATTGGACAGTGGTTTTCTCATGATGTTAGCTAACAGTTCTGAACCCTGTGTGCAGAGCACTCTTCTAAGTGCTTTGTGCAGATGAGCCAATTTAGCATGGGGTGACCAGATAGCCGGTTTCTCAGGCCATTCTTCTCTTATAAACTCGAGGTTCCAGAGCAATTATTGAGAGTGTCATCTTTCACCCTCAAAATTCTCTTGGTTTTCAGTTGCAGGTTTACCTGATTTAATCTTCACAACAGCCTTGTGTGGTAGATACTGTTACCAGTCCCATCTGACCAGTGAGGAAACCAGCACTCAGAGAAGTGAAGTGTCTTGCCCAAAGTCCTACAGCTAGTAAGAGGTAGATTGGGATTTGAATCCAGACAGATTGAATCCATGTCACTGATAGTAGATTAAGAGGAAATAATCCTAGGGCGCCTGGGTGGCTCAGTTGGTGAAGCATCTGACTCTTATTTCAGCTTAGATCATGATCTCAGGGTCCTGAGATCCTGCCCATGTTGGGCTCTGTGCTCAGCAGGGAGTCTGCTTGAGATTCTTTCTCTCCCTCTCCCTCTCCCCCCTCCCCCCCCTTCTGTCTCTCAAAATAAATAAATCTTTTGGGGGGAAAAAGAGGAAATGATCTTTATCTCCAAGATTTATTTTTTTTTAAGATTATTTATTTATTTGTTATTTGAGAGAGTGAGAGAGAGAGAATGAGCACGAGTGAAGGGCAGACAGCCTGACACAGGGCTCGACCCAGGACCCCGGGATCATGACCTGAGCCACAGTCAGACACTCAACTGACTGAGCCACCCAGGTGCCCCATTTCCAATATTTAAAGAGTGACATGTCATTAAAAACTGGGAAACATTTGAGCACCCTGGAATGGCTTTATAAACCTAAGGCTAGGATCTGATCCTACCATCTATGCATTTACTGTCTATTGAGAGTGAGCGTGGGCTAGACATGCACGTGCTGGGTCCAGTCAGGAATCTGCATGTGTGCACATGCACACACACGCACACACGCACACACACCCTGCCTTCAGTCTGGTGGGAAAAACAGATGAGGGATCACACTGAGCACCACCTCTACCAGAGTTTCCTTCTATGTTCCCCAGTTTGCTCTAAAACAAAGGTCCAAACTAGTCACTTTGTGGACAAATCCAACGTATTTGGAGGCCTACAGAATGATTTTTTTTTTAAAATAAAGAATGTTTGGCAGCAATAAAAAGCATGACATTTCACATAAAAACAATTCACCCACACTTCTGATTTCTCTTGCCAAAAAAAATTTGTTAAATAATATCTGGCAATCCTTTTTCCATGGCATGAATTGGTTGAGCAAAGTAGCAACTTCCCTCTTTATTTTATTTCATTATTATTATTTTTAATTGAAGTGTAATTGTTATACAATATCCTATTAGTTTCAGGTGTGCATCATAGTGATTCCATATTTCTGTTCATTATGCAATGATCCCCACAGTAAGTCTCGTTACCATCTGCCACCATACAGAGTTATTACAATATTATTGACTATATTTCCTATGCTGTACATTACAGTCCCGTGACTTATTTGTTTTGTTTCTGGAAGTCTGTGCCTCTTAATCCCTTTCACCTCTTTCTCCCACCCCAACGCCTCCCCTCTGTTAACCAAGTTTGTTTACTGTATCTATGAGTCGCTTTCTGTTTTATTTTGTTTGTTCATTTGTTTCGTTTGCAGCTTTCCTGTTTAAACCAGAACTACACTCTAGAGCTCAGCAGAGGCCCCATCTGGGCCACATTAATCATTATGTCACCTTCCTGGCTCCTAAAGGCATTTGAGTTTATAATTCCTGCTTACATGTCACTTCTTCCTTAAATTTTCTTATTGAGCCTTTGGGGGATTTTTGGTTGTTTGTTTGCTGTTTAGGTTTTAAATATACTTATTTACTGAGCTTCCTGTTTATTTTTAACCCGTTGAATTGTAGGTATTTCTTTCTTTCTTTTTTTAATAGCTCTGTTTATGCTCCAAATGCTCCATGTGAGGTCCAAGGCAGACATTACTAATCGATCATGACTCCCCGCCCCGCCCCCGCCCCCAACATTAAACTGGAAGATGCCTCCATGGCTCATTGTTTTCCCACATAGCTGCAGGCAGTCACTACTAATCAATCAGGAACAGCAAATACAATGAAACCCATTTGTTTTTCTGAATTTGTGTCTGTTGAAACTGCTTAAAGGCTGAGGTATATATTGTATTCTTTTTTACTAATCTCCTATCCCTCAAGGCAGATCTAATCTAAGACTCTTCAAATGCAGTGGGGAATTGAGTGCTCTAGGGTAAGCCATCACTGAGCCCACCTCTCTGCCCACAGGGGTCTACTGGGCTTCAGGAAAAGGGGCCAACCCCTCCTAAGGGAGGATGAGAAAAAGAAGAACACAGCTCCAGGAAAGGGTGTCCCTGTCTCCTTTTTTAATCTCCCTCTTGCAAAAAAAGGGAAAAAAGAAAGAACAATATGAGCCAAAAGCTCATTAATGCACTTGACCTTCCAAAAGAAAATTAATTCCAACTTCACACCTACCGGCTGTGTTGCTCAGCTTTGTCAAAATGTTGGCATCATTAGAAAGGAGATGACATGGCTTGAGGGCACCAAGAGTCTGCCACCTCCCCATGCTGGGCTGAGTTAGCAGGAAACACAGGGAGGCGCCGGCCCTGTCAGCTTTTCACTGTGGATTAGGCTCTCCTTCTGTAGGCTCTGGAAATTGTTATCACTGTCCAGCCGATCCAGTGATTCTTACCAGGCTCCCTGACAGCCCAGGCCTGCCGAAGGGGCAGTTTTCCCTGGGGTCTTATGCTGGAGGGTTGGCTGACTCTGTGTGTATGTGTGTGTGTGTGTGTGTGTGTGGTGTGGGGAGGGGGATAGCAGGAGAATGTGTCTGCATGCGTCTGTGTGGCCACATGTATGAACACAGGCATGTAAGCGTGTATGTGCGAGAATATGGGCATCGGATTGTGTGTGTGTGAATTGGACACGTGGCAGAGTATGTGTGAGAATTCAGGACTTCAGGACTGAGCCAATGTGTGCAGATGCACATGTATGTGCCAATGGATGTATGTGTGTCCACACGTGTGCATGTTTGTGTGGGTGTGAACATGCATGCATGTGCATATGTGTGTCCACATACACTCGTGTGGGGACCTAAGAGGGTGTGTTTGTGTATCTGTGGCTATGCATGTACGTGCTGGTGGACATAAGTGCCATCCTGTACGTTGGTGGATATGTGTGCTTTGCCAAGTGCATGCGTGCATATGCATAAGACCATACATGTGCATGCATGTTTAAAATGTAAGCGCTGTGAATTGTGCAAGACTGTTGAATCACGGATTTGTACCTCTGAATCAAATAATACACTATATGTTAAAAAAAAGAAAAAAGAAGAAGATAGCAGGAGGGGAAGAATGAAGGGGGTGGAAATCGGAGTGGGAGACGA
The DNA here is from genome assembly GCF_011800145.1 of Mirounga leonina. NCBI lineage: Eukaryota > Metazoa > Chordata > Mammalia > Carnivora > Phocidae > Mirounga > Mirounga leonina. The sequence goes on from NW_023270436.1 coordinate 11,908,523, forward strand.
ACCATGAGAGACAATGGACTCCGAAAAACAAACTGAGGGTTCTAGAGGGGAGGGGATGGGGAGGATGGGTTAGCCTGGTGATGGGTATTAAAGAGGGCACATCCTGCATGGAGCACTGGGCGTTATATGCAAACAATGAATCATGGATCACTACATCAAAAACTAATGATGTAATGTATGGTGATTAACATAACATAATAAAAAAAATGTCTGGGCTCATGTGTATATATGTGAACAATGCATAGGGTCTGTGTGTGCAAGTCTAGGTGTGTCATTGTGAATGTGTGAGGGCATGTATGTTTATTTGTGTACATGTCCACATTCATATATATGTGAGATTGTTTTCAGTCCTACATGATTCTGGAAAACATCACAAGGCATGCTTGGGCATCAGCAAATCATAGACACCAAACACCTTTCCCCCCCTTTTTAAGGACCTTGATATTTCTGTTGAAAAAAAATAAGGGGTGAGCCTGGATGGCTCAGTTGGTTAAGGGTCTGCCTTCGGCTCAGGTCATGATCTCAAGGTCCTGGGATTGAGCCCCACATTGGGCTCCCTCTCAGCAGAGAGTCTGCTTCTCCCTCTCCCTTTGCCCCTCCCCCACCCCTGCTCATGCTCTCTCTCACTCTCTCTCAAATAAAGAAATAAAATCTCTAAAAAGATTAAGGTAATTATTGTGACAAATCCCAGAACTTTCTGGATTTCTGGACTCTTACTATTTTGATTTTAAATTATTATTTTGAAGCTAATGAGATTGCAAGGAACCTCATCTTTGCATTGTTTGGGGGCTAATCTGGCCTCGCTTTACATGTAGGCCAGGATACACCATGCATGAAGTTGTGTGTGTCCACATCTGTATTTGTACGTTTATTCATATGAACAGTAACTGCCTGTGTAGGTAGTTGTCTATGCACGTTCTTGGTCAAGTTTGGTTTAATTTACAAATATATGTGGAAGAGAGAGAAGGAGACAAGTAAAACCCTGTTCTTTCCTTCGAGAGATTTCCTTTTCTTTGCCAACTCTAAATATTTCACAGTAGATTGTCATGGCTCTGTGTAGGGTTGGATTCTGTGGATATGTCTGCACTCAGCAAGAAGAAGCTATGGTTGATTAGTGATGTCTGCCACAGATGGGACATGGGGCTTGTAGCAAGTGTGTCATTGGTCTGCCAGAATCAGAATATCACAGCCGAAATGGTTCTTTGTGATCCTGGATTCAATTTCCTCATTTTATAGCTCGGGAGACTGAGAGAAAAGGAAAGGAAGTGATTTAAGCAGGGCTGAGTCTGGCGTGAAGGAAGTGAGAAGCCTAAGGCACGCCATTTTAGGAGGCACTCACTCTCAGGTGTGTGCAAGTGCCCCCCTCACTTGCATGACCCTGAGAATGAGGGCATCCCTAAATTGTGTGCCCTTGGTGCCTCCTCTGTCTCACCTTATTCCTAGCCCTGGCTTCAAGTCACTTTTTCAAAAATCACTACACACTCAGTTAGGAGGAATCACTGTCTCTCTACAGAAAGTTCTGTGACTCTGTTAACATTCATCTGATCTAAAGGAATAGAAATCAACTGAAGCTTAATAAAAAAATGGGAATGGGGCATCTCATCAAATCCAAGAGCAGGGATTCAGACAGGGTAAAGAAAGTCCTAGAAGGGGGACCCTGGAGAGAATTTTCTCTGTTTCTCACACTTGCTTCAATTATTTTTTCCGGGCTGAATGGCTTTCTCTGCTCCACCAGTCATCAATTCTGTGCACTTGGGAAATATCCTTGCTTTTCTCATCTATACAGTTAGAATAACGTTCCTCACTTCTTTACCTCCTTATCTCATAGGCTTGTAAGGAGTAATGTGTGTAAACCACCCAAGTGGCTGACAGAGAATAACTGCTCAATACATCTTGGTGGTCATCACCATCATTACCACTATCACCACCATCAGGATCATCATGATCATCACCATCACCGTCATCACCAACACCACCATTACCATCATCACCATCACCATCTCCATCATCACCACCATTACCATCATCACCATCACCATCTCCATCATCACCATCATCACCATCATCACCCCGTCTCCATTATCACCATCATCATCACCATCTCCATCATCACCATCACCATCTCCATAATCACCATCATTGCCACCACCATTATCATCACCATCACCAACTCCATCATCACCATCATCACCATCATCTCCATTATCACCATCATCATCACCATCACCGTCATCACCATCACCATCTCCATCATCACCACCACCACCATTACCATCATCACCATCACCATCTCCATCATCACCACCATTACCATCATCACCATCACCATCTCCATAATCACCATCATTGCCACCACCATTATCATCACCATCACCAACTCCATCATCACCATCATCACCATCATCACCACCACCACCATTATCACAATCATCATTGTCATCATCATCCAAATTCCTCACAAAGGCACCCTGATTGGCCCATATTGTGCTAATTTTGACTCAGTTAATTATGGCTATGTTAGATGTGAACCTTCTTGGAGCCAATTCCTATTGATTGGGGCAATTGGCGGTTAAGGATGTGAGCAAGGCAGACATGCCCAAAATGGTCTAAATTCTGGAATATTCTTGTTTTGGTTTTGTTGGAACAGTGCTGAGGTTAATGGGAAGTTCTCTTCTGCAATTAAGCCCACAATTTGTTCTGATCTAGGTGATGCCACTGAGCCCACTGGATTCAGGATAAGTAAGTGTTCGTGGTGCTGGGGTGGCAGGGGTGAAAGGATAGCAGTATTAGGGAAGGTCTGAAGCTCTGAATGTTGCTGAATCGTGATGGAGGTGGAGGAAAAATCCCAAAACCCTAAGTAGAATGAGGACACAGGAAGGGAAGATTGGAACAGAACGTGGCAGGGACTCTGCAGTGCATTGTCTAATGGTGGAGGAGGAGGAGGAAAGGAGGAGAATCCAGAAAAGAAGAAGGGGAGAAGGAGGAGAAGGAGAAGGAAGGAAAAGAGAAAGAAGCAGTAATAGTAGCTGATGGAAAAAAAAGATACTGCCGTTGATGTGATGGTGACCATAATTATGATGATGATGAAGATGGAAATGTTCCCAAGGGACACCGGCTTCAGGGAATCCAAGTTCTAGTTACTACAGACTTCTGGACGTGGCCTCCCTCTCCCTCATTATGCTCTAACCTGTAATGCACACCTGCTTCCCCTGGACAAGAAGGAAAGAAAGGGCACTGGGACCCCCCAACAACAATTCCAAAGTTCTGGTTCAAAGGAGGGTGCCCGGGCTCAGAGAGCTCTGCCCTGAGGTGGAAAAGGGGGGTTAAGAGCAGCTGGTAAATGATTTACTAGGGTGGTGGAGTGGAGGAAATTGCTGATCCCGTATCACCGAGCCCAGGAGGAGGGAATGGGGCCCCGGCAACACAGGCTTGTCCAGGAGTGGAAAACAGGGTGGGAGCTTTACTTCCAATGCTGACACGAGTCCATCTCATGTCTTCCTATATCCAGCAAAGCCACGGACATGATCACTAAGCTAACTCCCACGTGTTTATTAGGGGATTACCATTTGCCAGGTGCCCTGCTCGGCCTTGGCCTGTCTTCTAATCCCCGCACAAACTCTATGAGGAAGTTGTTTTTTATTGAATTGTTTTTATTGAGGTTATGACATGGCCATATTCAAACATCGTTAAGGTAGGAAACTGGCAATTTCATTTGATTCAATTTATTGTTCTTCTTCTTATTAGTTGAGTTCCAGAGAGTGAAGCAACATGCCCAAAGTTACCCAGATCCAGTGTTAGGATGAGCTCCCTACCAAGATTGGGAGCTCATGTGTTCTGGATACCTCAATTCATAGGCTCGTTCCTCCCTTCCCTTCTCCGAGCCTTGGGATCCTTACTTGTAAACTGAGGATATATCAAAGAAGCTGCCATTTATGAGGCATTTAGTATGCACGAGGCACTGTGCTCAGTGCTGTCCCCCCATCCCCTGACCTCCTGTTTCCAGCCCCTCTCTGATAGAGGAGTTGTTCCGAGCATCATCCTTGCAGGGTGTAAGGAAAGCTAAGTGAGCTGATGTCTGCACAGGCCTGAGCTCAATGTCCACACTTGGTAGAAGCCCAGCTAATGTTGCCTTTATCCCTGCAACCCCTCTCTTAGGAGCCATGGCACTGGAACAGAAGAGCAGGGGACACCCCGTTACCAGGAATGAAGCCCCCTCCCTCCTGGGCCATTGTGAACACATACCCGTCAAGAAGGTCTCTCCCGTGGCTCATCCCCAGAAATCAAAGGCAGGAGAGGAACTCGGGTGTTCTGGATATCTCTTTGTGGATGGATGGTCAACACATCTCTCTCGCAAAGACAGATTACTTCTCACGGTGAGTTAAGGGGATGTTATGCCAGATCCTCTTTCTACGGCATGTGTCAGGCAAGGTAAAGCAGTTCCAGAAGGAAGCCAATGCTTGTCCTGCCCATTAGTGTTATTCTGATCCCTTTGTTCCACTGTTGGTTCTTTGGCCAGATCATCCCTTCACTAACCATTCACTGAGCAGGTGCTATCTGGCGGGCACTGTTCTGGCTGGATCCGGGGGCCCTGATCCCTACTTGTGTGTGTGTGTGTATGTGTGTGTATGTGACATTTTAAAGGCTACAGCCTAACGTAATCACCCTAAAGGGCCACTCCTGTTCCAGCAGCCAGTCCAGCTCCCAGCATGCAGGAGATGCTTAAACATTGGTGGTTAAATTCATTTAAATTGTACCATAGTCACCTCTGTGAGCTCCTGTTCGGGCACATCACAGGCAGGTTGCAAACGCCCAGAAAACATTTGTCAGGTGGGAGGGAATTGGAGTGTAGGCGTTCACATTCATTCTCAAGTCTGGCTGGGCTTTGGGGAGAGGAGAGGTAGGGCCTGTTTTTATTTGCTGTCGCTTTGGTTTGATTTTTCACTGTATCGACTTCCCTGGAAGGGAAGGGGCCCCTCAGGTGAGTGGCGAGTAACCCCAGATCAGGCCTGGCTTATATTCTCATAACTTTCTCATATTACCGGCTCTGGATATGACTACACAGGCCACCTCATTGTGTAAAAGTCTCCCAAGAATCCTGGTGGACCCTCTGAGCATCCTAACTTCCCCCAAACGAACCCCCCAAACATAACAGCCAAGCATTCCCTAAAGTGAGTGACCCCAAGCACACAAAAGGTGTACAAAAGGCAAAAAATAATGGGTCTCCTTCATTCTGCCTCTGGCCCACGATGCAATACCATAAAGCATGTGATTTAGGATATTAAATGCCGTTGGTGATGAGAACGTCATGTAAGATTTGCTTTGCGACTTCTTTCTTCTCCAACTGTCATTAAAAATGATTTATAGGTGAGCCCAAGTCTCAGGAACACCATGATTAGAATTGAGGGTCTGGGGGATCAGGTTTCCAGGGCAGCCTTGCCCGGCTGTCCAGAGTCCCAGGAACAGAAAAGCTGCACCAGACGGCAGCTCAGTGTTTCAAAGGTAAGTGCCTGCGGAAGGAGCACGCGCTCGTTGCCGAGGTGAAAACAATGAAGCTTTGTGGAACATTGTCAACTGCTGGTTTCAAAAGGTAGATTCTGCAGGGCCAGGCTGGAGGATGCTCCTTCTGCAGAAGCTTCTGAAAGTGGGGGTCCCCCCCCACCAGACTGGACTTGAAATTAGTGATGCCATCAGATTTTGATATAAGGATGCAAAACTGTCTTTTGTATCGTACCTTTATTCTGTGCCTGACACTTGTCACGGTGGCCCGAGGAATCAGATACCGTTGGTATCAATCTTGTTTTACAGATGAGAAAACAGTTTCAGAGAAGTGAAGGATCTTGCTCATAGTCACACAGCGGGAGTGAGAGGGTTTGAACCCAGGCTGTCTGCACCCCGAGCACAGGCTTAACTCAGGATTCTACCCTGGGTCATCACTTCTCATTCAAAGTGACTCTAAACACCCCTTTGCCTCCTCCTGCCCCCCTTTTTCTCCCCACAAAGTTGCCATTAATTAGGCACCTACCATGGGCCTCTCCCCTGGGTGCTTGCTCTAGGCTATCCCTGATCCTCCTTATAGCCCTGCCGATCTGGAGGTGTACTCTATCTACCTCATTCAACAGAAACGCGAGGCCTAAGGTCGCACAGCTAGGAAGTGGCTAAGCAGGGAATGGAGTCAAGATGGTGTGATTCCAAAGCAAACTTGCTTGTAGTGAAACCATTTATGCAAAATGGCATGCAAGCATCTTTTTGGGGTCTGAGGGGAAACAGGACCCGGATAGATCAGAGTCTTTGGAAAAACCGTGAAAGGACTTAGAAGTTAGGGTGGCTTGGGGCTTGGAGGGCACTCTTGGCTCTGAGTACTTTGGAGTCTGAACGGTCTCTGCCTGTTGGACCAGGGAGGGTGAGCTACTCCATGCACCCATGTGGATAGCATCCCTCTATTATTATAGTTAGCGTGGCCGTCCCTGGGCTGGAGGTGCTACAGTCTGGTTGTAGGAGTTCTCCTTGATGAGGGCTCAATTTGCACTCAGGACTTGCATCATGACTTTTTAAAACTCTCTCATCTTCCCTAGATGAGAAAGAGTTTTATTCCCATTTTGCAGACGGGAAAACTGAGACCCAGGCTAATGAGCCCTGGCTGTTTGAAGCCCTGTAGAATGAAGCACCAGCTCCATTCTAAGGCTGCGGTGGGGAGGAGCAGATCACCTGATGCCACAATCTGGGAGAGAATGTGTTTTTCTCTACTTGCCTGTGGCCTCTTGTCTGTTGGTGAGGCAGGAGGGGGCTCCCGAGGAAGGCAATTGACTGAAGCTAGCAGAAATGATGGGCTTTGAGCCTCTTCCCACCTCCATGCACCCCCTGAGCTAAGGGCTTGGTGGTGGAGCTCTTAAGCCTCCTGTGTCTTTCCACAGTGACAATTCTGGGGTCTGGCTCCTATGATAGAAGGTCCCAAACCTAGGGATTGGCAGTAAGGAGAGAAAACACATCCTCAGGGAGCCCAAGTTGAGTTCTTGGCTATGGATCATTGTTCCCTGCAAGAGAACAGATCACAGTGGGCTCAAGTCGAGCCCTTCAAAGTACCTTAGCTGGCCAGGTAAAAAGTCATGATTGAATACATGGATAGTGCTCAGGTAAACCTGGGTCTGAAAGGATCCCGACTCTGCCCCTCACTGGCCGGCAAGGGAGTTAACCTGTCCAAACCTCAGGTTCCTCACCTGTAAAATGCAAATAATAATGAGAGTACTTTGGGGCTGCCTAGGTGGCTCAGTCAGCTAAGTGTCTGACTCTTGATTTTGGCTCAGGTCATGATCTCAGGATCGTGAGATCAAGCCCTGCACTGGGCTCCCCACTCAGTAAAGAGTGTGCTTGGGATTCTCTCTCTCTCTCGCTCTCTCTCCCTGCCCTTCCCTCCAGTCCCCCCCCCCCCGAGTCTCTAAAATAAATAAATAACTCTTTTTAAAAAAATAATAATGAGATTCCTCTGTAGTGTTGTGGGGAGGGTCACACGGGACAGTGCCCACTAGAACACCTAGGCTGGCTCATCATCTATGCTGTTTGCCCCCCAGAAGCTAACCCTGAGGACTCTTATTTCAACCATTCTTCATTATTTTCCACAATGAAAAATGATGGTCATGTGCATGACACACTCATGATGTACATACCAAACCTTATATTAATAAAGCTAACCCATTAATACAGTGCCCGCAGTGTTTCAGGGGCTGTTCTATATTATATAGTTAAAGTGCCCAATGATGCTATGATGTGTAGGCATCAGCTTTAGGCATGGTGCCTCTCATCCTACCATGATCTGTCCTACTCAGGAAAACACATTGGGTTATCAATCAGCGAGGATGGGGTTAGCATGGGGGTGACTACAAATCTACTCTGATTCATTTAAGGAAGGAAGGGAGGAAGGAAAAAAGGAAGGAAAGAAGGGAGGGAAGGGAAGGAGAGAAAGAGCGAGACACAAAACAGGGAGGGAGGGAGAGAAGGAGGAAAGGAGGAAGGCAGGGAGATGGGAAAGTCTTGGTGATTTAATATAGGTTACAAAATCCTTGCAAAACATTTGTAACCAGTTGGCCCACACCAGGGTTTCAAAACACAGCCCCTGAGAACCATCACCCTAGTTTGCTCTGGATGACCTTTATCAACAAAAGTCTTAAAAGGGTTAATCTGTACTCATCGCAACACTCACCCCATGCTTCTTTGTTCTCTGTAATCATGCCTGTCTCTCCCATAAATTGTGTCACAGGGCAGAAACCAGGTCTGCCTCGCTCCTTGCTGTATCCTCAGGACCTCGTATGTAGAAGTGTCCATAAATGGTTCCTCAATGAGCCAAATAGAGATGATGAAAGAAGGAAATGTTTGAAATAAGGAAAGAGAAAAAGAGGAGAAAAATGATTCATCTGGGATTGTGCATCAGAGAATCTGGCCACAGATTTGTTTTGTGTCCTCTGTAGAGTATTTGTATTAGTCATGAGAAGGTAGGTTATGCTGAGATAACAAAGAGCCCCCATAGTTTAGAAGTATAAAGAACATTTATTTCTTGCTCATGCAATATCTTCATTGTGTTTCTGCTGGTGGGATCAGTGGGGGTTACTCTGCTCATTTGTTTTTATCAGAAGTCAAGGACCCGGCCAGAGTCCTAGCTCTTTTTTTTTTTTTTTTTTTTTTTAAGATTTTATTTATTTATTTGTTAGAGAGCACAAGCAGGGGGAACGGCAGGCAGAAGGAGAAGCAGGCTCCCCGCTGAGCAAGGAGGCCAATGTGGGACTCCATCCCAGGACCCAGGGATCATGACCTGAGCCGAAGGCAGCCGCTTAACCTACTGAGCCACCTAAGCCTCCCCAGAGTCCTCTCATAGTAACGGAGGCACCCGGAAGGGCTGGGGTGCATGGTGCCTTAGCTTTTTATAGCTTCCACACACAGAAGTGATGTGTGTTACCTCTGCTGACTTCTCATTGGCCAAAGCAAGTCACATGGCCATGTTTATTCTCCAGAGGATGAGGAAGGTACGTGTCTACCTTATTCCTGGGGAGGGTCAGTTCTCAAAAGATTTGGTCAGTAGCACCAACGAAAACCACGGTGTGGTTTAGCGGAAAATACTTTATACCCAAATATTTTATGTTGAGTGTACATAGCAGGCTTCTCTGTGCAGAATCTCATACCCGGCAATGCTGACCCCCTGGAGCCAAGCACCATCGGCCCTTTAGAAGGAGCCGGCACGGTCTCCTTCGCTGCCGGCGGCCCCACCTGGCCCGCTTCACTCATTTTGGTGAGGTGCCTGGCTCTTGGGAGCATTTGATGTGCAGACTTCTGGTTTCGAAGGATGAAAGTAGCTACTCCGAGCCTGTCCAGGCATTTTGTTTCCATCGCCAGATGTGCTTGTAATCTATTCCCATCCCAGAGATGACGAATGGTAATGCCCCACCAGGGCCTTGCTCAGCCCAGGGGTTTGTTGGCAGCAGTGGGATTGCATAAGTCCGCTAGGGGAATATTTAAGGGATCCATGAAGATGCGGGAGGGCATGTGAGCACGCAGGAGGAATTGCGGAGCCCAGGCCCCCGGTTAGGGGACGCCCCGGCTGGTGGGAACTGAGGCAGGCAGCTGCTTCTCCTGGGAATCTCCTATTTCATGTGAGCTGCCACTCCCTGCAAGCTCCTCCAGGTTCCCAGCAGCCCAGTCTGTAAGAGCCGTGGGAACTTGCCCGTGCAACCAGCAGCTCGGGGGCGAGAGGATCTTTCCTTCTCAGCCATGACCTAAACCCAGCAGGGCATGGAAGTGCCCCGGTAGGAAGGTGCGAGGTTGTTCTCCGCAAACAGCAAGTCAATCAGTCAGGATAGGCTAGATTCTGTTGCGGTAACAAACAACCCCAACATCGCAGTGACTGCAAGCAACTAGAAATGATGCTCACTCGCTATTTTTACTCACTTGACAGGTCGATCTCGGGTCAGGAGGGTGGCGTTACTCACCATAGCCACTCAGGTTCCGGGGAGAATGGAGTAGCCACCACCTTCAAAATCGCTGGTCTCCATCCCAGAGCAAGAGTGCTCTAGAGCGTGCCACGTCCCTAATCAAATGCCGCTGCCCAGGAACGACACAGCACTTCTGCTCAGGTGTCAGGGGGCCAGGAAATGCAGAGCCAGAAATCTTTGCTAGACAAATTAGTGAATGGCCACTGTATTGGAGAGGAGACGGCTGCTTTTATAAACACCACATTCTGAATGCAAAGCCTCTCTTAGACAGGGGCATCCCTGCCGTCAACAATTCAATGCATCCATCCTCAAGGCCACAAGACCTCTATACTTGTTGTTCCCTTTGCTTCAGACACCATTCCCTCTGCTCTTTGGCCAGCTTCTTCTCCTCGTGCAGGTCTCAGCTTAACTGTTACCACCTGTGGAGCGCCACCCCTCCCCCCCCGCCATCCCGCCCCCATGCAGTCTTTTTGTTATGCATCCCTTTTGAAAAATTTTCTTCCTAGCCCTCATCATTATCTGGAATGATTTTTTTTAAATGGTGTGTTTGTATTTATTTATTGTCTTTGTTCATTCTCCCATACTATAAGGCAAACACTGTCAGAGCAGGCATCATTGGTCTCCTTCACAGAGATCTTCCCACCATCCTGGACAGTGACTAACACATAGAAGGTGCTCAATAAGTCTGGGCAAACTATATATGGACGCGTGCTCAGTAACTATGCACGGGTGAACCTATCAGTAGCTACAACTCATGTAATGCATACTGTGCGGGTCTCTACTCCTACTTTGCTACGCTCCCTGGCAGGCATTAGGATCAGTCCCATTTTGTAGAGGAGACTATAGCTTGAGGAGATAAAATGACTTCCATGAAGCCAGAAATAGGAAATGACAGGGTTTGCCAAAACTTACGCCATTGTTCCCGGGCAGCACTGGCCCACAGAGGACACGATTTAAGAGGCCTCCTCGGTGTAAGGTGTGGAGCCAGCTGCTAAGGGTGGGGGTGGGGGCAAGTTCTTGTTTGTGGTCTTTGCCTTCACATCAACAGAATCCCGCTTGACCAGTCTAAGGTTTCCGTGATTCCACGTATTTCATGTTTGATTTACAGACCGTAGTGGGCTGAATGGTGGCCCTCCGAAAAAAGATACATCCACATCCTAACCCTCAGAACCTGAGATTGTGACTTCGCTTGGGAAAAAGGTCTTTGTAGATGTAATTAAGTTAAAGATAGGTAGAATCATCCTGGATTGCCCAGGTGGGCCCTAACCCCAATGACAAGGATCCTTAGAAGAGACAGAAGAGAAGCAGACATGGACCCAGAGAAGACCCTGGGAAGATGGGGACAGAGATCAGAGTCGCGTAGCCATGAGCCAGGGAAGCGAGCAGCCACCAGGAACTGGAAGAGACAACGGAGGGTTCTCCCCTAGAGCACGACCCTCTGACACCTTAAGTTTGGACTTCTGGCCTCCAGACTATGACAGAATAAATTTCTGTTGTCTCAAGCCATGAAATTTGGGGTGATTTGTTATCATAGCCCTAGGAAGCGAATATGCTGGTTTATACATAAGGTGTTTTAGAGTTGTTTATTTTGAAATCTGGATTGTACTAGGTGTAAATATCAGGACCCCACTCCTCTGCACGTTTCCTTAGCTGCTCCCTGCCCTGTGCTCAGCCATGTTCTGATGTCATGTGCCTCCATACAATGTCAGAACCGTGGGGTCAGGCTAACTAACAAGGGACTTGGTATCTGTTTATTACAAAGCCCTTCCTAACCTTCTCTGGTGGTTTGTGCACACCCCTCCCCAGGTGCCTGGGCTCTGTGAGAGGCCTAGAGCCCTGACTGATGGCCTAGGATACAAGTGAGGCGCAGGAGACTTTATAAATGATGATTGCTTCAAATCCCAGCTCCGCCGCTTGCTAAGTCTTGCTTCCCTCTCCTGTAAAATGGGTGCACTCATAACCATCATAGGGATGAGATGAGGCTTAAATGAAAAGTATTTTGAAGGCTCTAAGCTGAGTGCTGGCATTCCATACATGCTAGCAATTATTGCTATTATGGGACCAATTTGAGAAATGTAATTATTGCAAAGCTACATTAACTTACCCAGCTCAATTTAGTTTAATAGAGTCTGCTGTGGTGCTGAGAGGATGCCCAGCTAGGTAGGGGACTGTGTCCACTCTGGAAGACATGGCTATGATGTTCGTCACAGAATCATTACGCTGCACTCAATGGTACGGCTCAATGAAGGGCAAGGGCCCTGCCAAAATATCCAAAATGGCCTGTTTGGGGAGAAAATCTGGGTTGGAGTCCAGATCAGTAAAAAGGAAAGGACCACATCTTAGACCGAGCCCCATAAGAAGCATCCAGAGAGTAAAAGTACTTCCATATTTCTGTTCCACAAACCAGATGGCAAGAAATGTAAAATCAAACCTATTACAAGAAGACAGAAGAAACACATTTAAATGGCTGTTTTCATCTATGTGCAGCATGACATTGATGAAAATGCGAATTATAGTTGCTAAAAGGAAGATCTTTCACCAAGAGACGTCTTTGGTTACATGGTTCAACATTCTTATTTTGGCCCAACGCTAGAAGAAAGTCCATGTGACATGTGAGTGTCTTGATCAGTCTTTGAAAATTAATGGCCGAATCAAAGGCTGTCAAAAGGCCCTCCTCCCCTCTTGGCCTTTAAAAGAAATACATTAATTTGCACATCATGTCGCGTCTCGGCATTCCAGCTGCCATCTACCATTCTCCCTCAGAAAAAAGAATTCTCCGGAATGCCCACAAGTGTGAGCATCCCTGTCATTTCTCGTTGGTTTTTGTGTCGTGTTCCCGGCGGCCCATGTCCAGGATGTGGAATGTGGATTCAGTGCCTTCTCATTAATAAAGCCAGCCTTCAACATGTGGTAGCTTTAATTCTAGCTATCCTCAGCACGATTCAAAGATGGGTACCGCTCTTCCAATTGGTTCCCATTGACCCCCCAACCTAATTAACCTGAATTCCGTCTCTGCTCTCCCCAGGGGGAGGAGAAGCACGCCAGCCCTTCATCTTTCCCATTCCTCTTCCTCTCCGCAGTCTGGGACCAACTCTCTGGAGAAATCTGCTTGTGTCAGGCTCGGCAATCACTGGTTTCCTCAAGCACAGTTCTGCTTAAGATGATGGGGTGTGTTTTTCATTTGAAACGAATCCACATCTGGGACTCACTTAACTTGATTTGGGAAGTCCTGTGTTTCTGATCCAGAAAACAAAACAAAAAAATTTTGTGAAAATAAGCCTGATTTTTTTTTTTTTCCTTTCGGGGCGGATTGATTTTACTTCCGTTAGATTTAGCTTGCAGGAAGAAAAGGAGAGGAAGAGAGAGAGAGAGAGAGAGCAATGCACACTGAATGGGCTTGGCTTCATGACTGCCTTCCCTTGTTGGATGATGAGGCCCTACATATGCGGACTGATTGAATTATTCCACTTCTGAGGAGGGGGACAAGGCCAGGATAGAATCCTCTTCCTGATTGCTGTCCCTTTGGGTTTCCTGCCCAGGAAAAATGGTGCAGGATGAGGGAAGGCATTAGAAACCACAAAGAAGCAAAACCTACTTGTGTTATTTGGCTGGCCTGAATTACCAGGGTAAATACTTGGAACTTTATTCCACAGTACTGGAGGGCCCTAGAGGATATCTGGTTATAGAAAATATGCAAGGAGCCCGCCCCCTAACTCATCTATTTAGTAGGGTATATAGATGATGGACCCAATACGAGAGAATCCAAATGTAAAAATCAGATGTATGTGGGGTGAGGGGCTACAGACAGAGATGATTATTTACATTATAAAAAATTCATTTTTTTCCCTACACGGATCCACTGTAATTTTTTTAAAAAATAGCTAAACCCTCTACTTAAAATTTTTCTAATTTGCAAAACAATGAATGATACATGATATGTGTTTTTTCATTATGGTTTTATTATTACAATTATTATTATTATTTTTTTTAAGATTGTATTCATTTACTTGACACAGAGACTGAGAGAGCACAAGCAGGGGGAGTGGCAGGCAGAGGGAGAGGGAGAAGCATGCACCCCGCTGAGCAGGGAGCCAGACAGGGAGCTGGACACGGGGCTCAATCCCAGGACCTTGAGATCATGACCCCAGCCAAAGGCAGACGCTTAACCGACTGGGCCACCCAGTTGCCCCTTCACTATAGTTTTAAAATAGCTAAACCCTCTACTTCAGTTTTCATTTAATTTGCAAAAATGAGTGATACATGTTCTTTTAATATAGTTTTTTAGATAGACAAACCCTCTACTTAAAATTTTAATCTAATTGAACAGAAACAAATGATGCACGTTTTTAAAGAAATTCGCCTAAAGTCTACATGTATCTGGGATTCACAGCAATTGAGTCTAACCTTTGATTTAAAAAACAAAACATGGAAAGATCATACATGTGAGAAGAAGCACACACACACACACATCCCACAGACTTTTGGCTATAATCTGCCTGAACTGTGCATGTCCAAACCCCTACTCTTCAACAAGTCATAGATAACTTTGGATATACAGTTTATGCTTTGCTATTGCACACAATAATTGTTTACACTTTTTATTCTTATTAACTAAGCAGGGTGCAGGTGGGAGGACTGGAACTACACTGTAGGCTCTGGCATGAGCCAAACCTAGGTTCGAATCACAGTTCCACCAGTTACTACTTCTGTGATCTCGGAAAAGTTAAACAATCTCACATGTAGTAATAATAATAACTATTTCATGGGGCCCTTCCAAGGGTTAAATGAGCTGAGACACCTAATACTATGACTGGTGCTTGGTACACTAAAAAATTATTTCAGTATCAGGATTATGATTAAATATGATGAAATAAAATAATATATTTAAGCATTTAGTAGAATTCCTGGAACTCAATAAATATTCAATAATTTTTAAGGACTTAGCCAAAGAAATAATCAACCCAGACATTCTTGAGTACATCTAATGGAAAACAAGGGTTACATCAGTTGAAACAAGTCTATAATTAGGACAGGAAATAGCAGAGTTTAAGCTCCTTCACCAAGAAAACTGAATTTGACTTTTGTGGCAGAACCAAAATTTCAAACTGAGTTAGATCAGCTTTGGGAAGAAAATCAACCAGTCATCATGCTGTGAGGACTTTTCCAGTGCTCTGGATAGTGCTCTTAGCTAGCATTTGTTAAGTGCTCAAGGTGTAGAAGGCATTGTGCTAAGCTCTTGATGCGAATTAACTCCATTAAGGCTCACAAGAGCCCGATGAGGCAGGTATAGTTCTTAGCCCCATTTTCCAGATGAGGACACCCTCACTTACGTGCGCCCGAGACCACACACTTAGCAACAGAGCTGGAAAAAACCCAGGTGCCTGCACTTAACTGTGAGCTTTACTTCCTCTCCAGGATAGATTCTGGCCAAGGAAGCCCTTTATCTAAAAATGAAGGATGCAGACACCACACGATGGCATTTTAGACAGCTGAAAGGTGGAAAACTAGAAGACACCCCAGCCTGGGAAGCCATGACGGCGGAAGGGCTGGTTGGAGGCACCTGACGAGCATCAGACGCTTACCTGTCACTGTGACCAAGAGGAATGCTCCATACTGGATGGTGGCAAAAAAAGGTCCAATAGGAGTGTTGCATACTAAACGGGGCAAATCAAGCCAATCCGTTGTCTTTTGTAGAACCTTACCTGGAAATGCTAGGTGTATAAAAAGAACGCTGCTTATTCGCGCTGCAATCTTTGTTGCTAGCAATGCTGAGTTACTCTTTCTTCCAGGTAATGGTTCTTTGGTGTATTTAGTAACTATCTACCGAGGCCTGCCAGGTACCAGGCAGGGGCTGGGGACGTGGGAGACAGCAGTGAGCCAGACAGTCCTGGTTCCCCCCCTCATGAGGTTTCCAGTCCCGTGGGACAGACCGACTTTGAAAACTTTTTCAACGATGTAATGAAATTCCGGACAAGTGCCTTTGAAGGAGGCGTCTAGGTTACCATAAAAGTATAAATATCTAGAGGTGATACTCAAAATACTTAGCAACCAGTTGAGCCTGCCAACAATTATTACTGATGCCGGGCTTTAGCAGCCCGAATACCCGTTCAGGGTAGGTCCCTTCTGGGGGAGACTCTTCTAGGCAGCAGGGGACAGAGAGTTCTGTTGAGGAAGTGAGTTTAATTATTTTTTAATTAAACTTTTTACTTCGAGAGAATCATAGAGTCACATGTGGCTGTAGGAAATAATACAAAGATCCTGTCCCCACCACCCCCCCACCCCCACCCCCACCCCATGGTAACATCTTGCAAAATGATCGTACACATATGTTCACAATAGCACATAAATGCAAAATGATAAATCACAACCAGGGAACTTAAATGTTTTTACAAGGAAATTTTAATCTGAGTTTTGAACAGGTTATCCATGCATAGAGAATAAGAGTTAAAAAAAATTTTTTTTTTAAATTTTATTTATTTGAGAGAGTGAGAGTGAGCACGAGCAGGGTGAGGGGCAAAGGGAGAAGCAGGCTACCTGCAGAGCAGGGAGCCCAATTTGGGGCTTGATCCTGGGACTCCGGGATCATGATCTGAGCCAAAGGCAGACGCTTTACCGACTGAGCCACCCAGGAGCCCCAAGAGTTAAAAATTTATAAAAGGGGAGATGGGGAAAGTGAGTCTCCCTATTCTCTGCCTTTCAGACACCCGGTTGTTCTCCCTGAAGCCCAATAGTGTTACAATTTTCTTGCATAACCTTTCTCAAATACTTGATAAATGTATAAACATGATACCTGTGTGTGTTGTGTGTGTGTGTGTGTGTATTTTCTCTCCGTGCAAGTGGGAGTGTACTCTATCCATAATTATGCATCTTGCTTGTTTTACTTAATATCTTTTGATAAGAAGTGAACCTTCAAGATGAGTCTGAGGAAGTGGCGGAGAGGCATTCCTGGCGGAGGGAACAATGTGAGCCAAAGTCCAGAAACAAGAAGGACACTGATCCTTCCAGAAAGAGGACAGAGGCCCCTGTGGGCAAGGAGAAGAGGAGGAGGAAGATGGTGACCGGGAGGAACACTGGCTCTCAGACCTTGAACTAATGCTCGTGTTCTCCATGTGGCCCATACCCTGGGCTCCAGAGTCACCCTATGGCTGATGAGGACACGTCCCATCTCCGATGGCAAATGTCCATTGCTGCAAGATCAGCTCCTCACTGGATGACCCTGCCTAATGCAGTGAGGCTGCTTGCCTCCCCAGACCCAGAGAAGAGCATTTGTGTGGTCAAGGCTAACTGCTGGCTTCCTCAAAAGCCTACCTTCCTTCTCCAGCTCTCCTCGGGACTTTTCCAGTGCCTTCAGGTCTTCCCTGATGGCCAAGGACAAGGAAAAAGAGGCATGGAAGAAGACCACAGTTCTTGACTCCTTTTTGCTCCTATTTGCAAGAGACAGCAAGGCGGGAAAATGTGCCTCTGATTATGACCCCTCTGTGCTTCCTAAAAGCTTCTTTCTGGACTTTTAAGTCTTCTCAAGTTTCAAGTTCTCTCTTTCTCTTTCCCCTGTTCTGTTTTCCTCTATTTAAACTAATCTAAAAAAAGCTATAAAAAGCCCCTGACACTATAAATTCTCCTGTAAACCCAGGTTTTATAGGTTTAATTGCCCCTTTTTACAACACTGCGTGCCTGGGTCCTGAAACACTTCAGTTTTGCAGGACAAGTTCAAATTCATAGCAAGAGTCTGGGCCACCCTGTGATGGGGTTTTGAACTCTGGAAGCCTGTGAGGCACCTGGGTCTGGCCTCGGCTGAACAATTTCTTCTCAGACCATTCCAGGTTGCCTATGTAGTCAGAGCGAGACTTGTTTGTAAGTGAGAAAGTGGCCACATCCTTAGAGAATGCCAAGTCCTCTCAAGGCCCTGGGTTAATTCTGGTTGGAGAGAACGCCTATAAAGGCAACATCAACACCAACACAGTATTTACTATAGCCGCACAAGCAATCACTATCGAGGGCTAGTAACTGTGCAAAAGCATTTTACATGCATGATCCTCACCACCACCCTGTAGGTAGAGACCACCCACATAGCACTTGTTGCAAGGAAGACCCCAAGGCTCAGAGACTGAAGTCATTTTCGTGAGCTCACACAGCAAGCCTGGGATGACAGTGAGAACAGCCAGGCTTCTCCTCTTAGATGCAAAATTGAAGACACGCCAAAAACCTTGATAGTCAACACAAATACCATTTTAATGTGATATTTTAAAAGATCAAATTGCCAAATTACATCCCATAGGCCAACCACCTGATTTTGTAAACCCCAATTTTATTGGCTCCAGGGCGGGGATCCGGGGGAGTCAGGGGGAAGCTGAATCCTCCAAGTGCAGGGTTGAATCCTCTCTTTTATTAAACTTCTGAAATTCTTTTCATCATGGATTCTTTGCTTTTTTTTTTTTTTTTTATTTTTTTTTTATTTTTGAAATACTGCATTAAAATGTTACTTATCTCAGTCATGGAGTTCTTTTGGTGCCCCCATAAATTTCCCACCCAAGGCGAGTACCCCACCTGCCTCACCCTAGTCCCACCCCTGTCCCACAGTGAGGAGCGTAGACCCCAGTGGGACGGTCTGTTCACCCAGCTGACTTCCAAGGTGATTAGGAATTGTGGCCTCCCAAGTGTAGTCCCCAACGCTTTGTGTGGTGACAGTGGCAGGTTGGGGCAAGACTGTCCTGTGGATCCTACCTGCCCAGGCAGGGGAGGGGCAGTCTCCTATTTAAAATTGCCTCTGGAACATCTGGTGGCCTTAAGTGCAAGTACTTGGTACTCCCTTAATACCATGTGCTCATCAGCACATTGAGTCTGGGAGGGGGAAGTGGGGAGACCTTCAAGGTAAAGTTTGCATCTTGTACGTTGGCAGGTTCACCCTCTAATTCTATGCACATTGCTCCCCCTCTGTCATTTGTCGTATCCCATGTGGGAGCCAGCAGCTCTGGATGCCAATTCTGGACTGGCCGCTGGTTTCTCCTCTGGCCTCACCTGTCAGCTTCTCTCCTCCAGCCACGCACGTCCTTCCTGACTCTGAATTCGCTTGACCTTGAATGCCTTCCCCTGCCCTGGTCACCTGGCTCCCTCTCCTTCCTCGTATTTCTGTTCATTCATCTCCCCCTCAGGAAGGCTTTCTTTTTTCTTTTTCTTTTTTTTTAAGATTTTTTTTTAAATTTATTAGAGAGAGAGAGAGTGAGAGAGAGAGCACAAGAGGGGGTAGGGTTAGAGGGAGAAGCAGACTTCCCGCCGAGCAGGGAGCCTGATGTGGGACTCGATCCCGGGACTCCAGGATCATGACCTGAGCCAAAGGCAGTCGCTTAACCAACTGAGCCACCCAGGCGCCCAGGAAGGCTTTCTTTAACGCTCCCCACCTGCACCCTAGACAAAACCCCCTCCTCCCTACGACCTCTCCTTTGCTACCCTTGTACATTGATATCGATGTACTTCATCGTAGGCAATGGTCTACATTTCCTACCAGCTGGTAAGTTCCAAGTGGCGGGTCCAGGGTGGGCCTTGTCCACCTCCTCATCACCAATGGCCATCATGGACCTGGAGCCCAGCGGGAGCTCAAGAAATATTTGTGAATTGAATGAGTGACTCTATGGCCTATTATACTGCTCTTAACCTCCCTGAGCTGAAGGGATCACAAAGGTAGAGTGAGTGCAATTTGATTTCAAAGGGCCCCTGACATTCTGTTGTGAGTCTGTGATACCATCTGGGGCCTCGTTAGGGAGGACACAGTACGTTGGAGTTTGTCCAAGGCCTGGGGCTCCCATGGCCCCCGTCAGATGAGATGCATTCTTACTGACCACTGAGCCAGGGAAATGGAGACCGGTCTGGTCTTTTCATCTCAGTCAAGAGATCGGAATCTCCGACAATACCAGAGATTATCCACCCTCCCCTGATTAGTCTGCCTTCAACTTGGGGGCCAAGAAAACAGCTTGAATATGACCCAAATCCATCGAGGTTTCCCTGGGAGTCACTTTCCAATTCAGGGCTTGATTCTGCTTTGAGAAACAGGATGATGTCATTGTTCAGAATTAAAGGCATTGGAAGATATTCACTGACATACATTCATGGTTGGAAAGAAACTAAGCTGTGCACGTTTTAACAGTATTTCGATATGGAGTCGCCCTGGCTGGCAAACTTCCACGTAGGCCAATGGGTCACGAAGACTTACCTGCCAAGCTGGTTTATGAGGAGTGGAGCATAATACTATGGCAACACTGGGTGAAAGATCTTTAGGCCCTCATGGGGTCCTCCACCACTGTCTTCCCTGTCTGAATTTCAGTGGGTAAGAACAAACACAGACTCAGGAGGCAGATTACTAGTGGGGCCACAGGTCTCCCTCAGATCTTCCGAAAGACTTTGGTCAAGACCATGACCTTCTTCTGGTTTCTCATTTAGCACCATTTGTGGTGTTTGGGAAGGTCTATGGGAGAAAATTCCAGAGTAATTCTTTGTAAGTTTCAAAAAATGACAGCGATTCTCATTTGACCTTTAGAGATGAGGCGTCATTCTAACCACACTCTCAGATTCGTTCTTACGCCAGAAGACTGACCTGGGGTGCCTTTTGCCTTTTAAATACCACTGTGGAGCTCCCCATTGCCTCCCCTAAAGAAGAAAGCCAAAATGGCACCCTAGCCACTCACACTAGGGTCCCGGGGCTCAGTGAGTATTCTAGAAGTAGGCAGCCTTGGGTTGAGTTCTGGTTGTGCTGCCTGCTGACCATGCATCATTGATGAGGTGACTTATGTCTCAGAGTCTGTTTCTGCAACTCTCCAACAGGCATAATGATGACATTCATACTGGTATCCTAATGTCTGCCGTCAGAGTTAAGAGTGATGCCATAGATCAGGGCCTGGCCCCCAGTTCACCGATTCACATATATTGGCCATTATAATGGCTGTTCCCCACCGTCTGTTTCCTACTTTCATGCTCCACCCCCGTGTTCTTCCCTTCTTTGCTTTCCTGCCCTGGCCCCCTGACCGCCCCCCCACCCCCACCCCCACCCCATAAGCCTTTCTCTCCGTGACTCCATTCCTATCCAGGAGCTTGGCCTTCTCTTAGAATGCCTCACCCCATTCTGTAAACCCTCCCATACGTTTCAAGGCCCAGTGGTGAGGTTGCTGTGGGAAATAAGCAAAATGGCACTTAGTCAAGCACCTGGCATGTATTAGCAGCTTGCCGAAGCTGTTGACTCTGAAACAAATGTCTTACAAGAAATCTGCTGCTATAAAAGGTTGCATTTCCTGTGTCTTCCCATGGCAAAACCTCCGTTCTGGAAATTCTGCAATCAAAGATGTGTTTCCCTAGGAGAAGTAAATATGGGATTAGATGTAAATGCTGGTTTACGCTTGATTACTAATTTTGCAAAGCGCATCAAGCTATATTTAGTCACTGTACCCTCGTGTGAGTTCGTTTCTCCATTCCTACTTTGCCTGACAAGTAGCGGAGACTCAAATTTAAATTGTGGGATCTGTGGTAGGAGGAGGCACGGCAAGAGGGAACTGAGAAATCGGTGATGTGAAAGGGAGAGAAATCAGAAGGTAGCAAGCATGTGCTGAAAGAGGATGTAGAAAAGCCAGAAGGACAGACTTTTCTCATTTCACTTAACTCATGCATTTGTTGAATGAATAACCGATCGCTCTCAACATTATCCCCTCTACTTTCTCTTTGGCTTTGAACCCAGCAGCTAGATTTTTTTCATTGACTGTGTTAATCTGTACTTCCTGAGATTTTCTCTAGGGTTATTCAAGTCCCCGTTTCCTCTAGACCTCCCCATCTGATCTAGGCTCCCAAGAGCAAGAGAGAATGGGTGTTTACTGTCACGAACTTAGCCTGTCACACGGGGACTGTCAAATATATATAGTTGGTACTCACTCAATATTGGTCCCATTCAATACTCCATTTGCTCCTCCACTAACTCATGCAGGTGTTTTCTACTTTAAAACTCTGGTCTTCTTCTGTTTGCTACCACGGTATTAGGTCCACCTGACCCACACTCCTCGCCTGTGGCCTCTGAGTCGAGAACTTGTTGGCTTCAAAGTGAACCATGCTTCTCTACGTAGGTTTCCAGCAACATTTTTGAAAGATTCTGCTTGCTCTTAGAACTCTCTCTTTGGTTGTACAAATAATTTCATGAGGCTGGGATCCCTCTGCTAACTTATAAATGCAATCCAGCTCATTCCATGAGTTTATTGTTTATGGGAAGTTTGCATCGACTTTGTCTCAAGCACAAGAGAAGAGGGTGAGAGGAGCAATTTCTTTAGGCATCTTTGTTTTCCCTGCCCAGATCTCCGTGGGCTCCATGTCCCCGCTCACCAACCCCCTCCCTTTATTTATTTATTTATTTACTTTGGACTTTGTATGAGTCCTTTTCCTGCAAAGCCCTGAAAACCCAACCAGGGGAAGGATTGCCCCGGTGAGATGCTGGTCTGGCTAGGCTGCTGGTGGGAACCCTCTTACCATCAGTTTGGAATTCATACATTCATCTACTCCTTCAGTAAACACTGATGGAGCAGTCGCTCTGGGCCAGGACCTGGACAGGCTCCCCGGGGGCACAGTGAAGGGTGTGCTGGGCACAACCCCTGGATTCTCAGAGCTCACTGTCCGTGGGGGAAGGCAGACAGTTAAGGGAGCAATGACAGTCCATCATGACAAAGGGGGCGGCACATCCGTTATATGGAGTGCCCCACTGGGCACTAGCCGTTGCACCCAGTACTTTTTACAATTTTGCTGACTTCGGTTTTCTCCCCCGTCAAATGGGGGTCACCACAAGACTTAGTTCACAGAGCTGTTACAAAGGGTGTAAGGGTTTTCATTGCAAAGCACTTGTAATAGCATCCAGCATGTTAACCTGTGAGCTCACTCAACGTATTTACACACCCCCATTTTACAGATGCAGAAACTGAGGCTCAGAGCCCTCCAATTGTTGGCCTTGAATTCTGAAGGTATCTAAGAGCCTGGAGAGATCTGAGAGAAATCTCCAAGACCTACCTTCCATGATACAAGCCCGAGAGCATTCATTAAGCTCACAAACTGTGCCCCAACATCTAACTTCCTCACACCAGACTTGTGGAAACTGCTACAGAGCACACTCTTCAGGAACTGCAGAAAAAGTCAAATCTAGTCCAAGAGGGAAAAAATAACTACACACAAGCTAAATTCAACACCAGCTATGGGGTTTTTCTTCTCCTCCTTCTTCTTCTTCTTCCTCTTCTTCTTCTTCTTCTTCTTCTTCTTCTTCTTCTTCTTCTTCTTCATTTCTTCCCCCTCCTGAGCTCTCTTAACTCTGAGAAACCAGAAAACCCATTTACTAATAATAGGTTTTCTCGTATGATTTCTGGATTCAAGGTAGGTAAGAAATAGGAGAGAGATAAATGATTCAGAGTCCCCAAACGCAATCATTTGGCCTGTGGTTTGGAGAAGGTTTAACAGCTGTGAGTGAGACCTCAGAGCCGAGCCAAACCTGAATCCTGCATGCAGTCTGGCAAGATTGCAAGTACAATTTATCTGAAAACACGGGAAGAACCCTCCTCTTCCTACTGCCAACTGGGACCCCAGCAATGGAAATAGTGAGAAGTGGCCTGATCCTATTGTACTTCCACTCATGCTTAGTGCGCCACGGAAAGCAAACAAACAAGCAGAGTCTGGTGCCTTCAATTCTCTTGTGACCCCTTCTGCTCTGACAAAATAAGAAGAAGGAGAAGGAGAAGGAGAA